>NC_138047.1:39619685-40219685 GCF_964194185.1 Rhinolophus hipposideros
CGTATCTTGGATTGAACCAACTCAACTCTAACAACTCCTCTGTTCCACGTACGTTCTGTATTATATAGTCCCAAGTCAGTGTGGGGTATAAATGTCCGACAGGGGTTGCAATGTATATGTGTGTATGAAATTTTTATAAGAAGCCTGAGCTCTAGGGGTGTCAGGTTATAGAATGTCAGGTCTGTGCTGGTGATTCTCCATGGAACTCTGTGAATCTATTCTTCGCCATTCCCTGTCTTGTTCTGTGCCTTAGGAGGCTGCTATCCACAGACAGCGAAACTCAAGATCACTTGTCATCTGGCTGCCAGTGAGTGTGGCCAATAAAAGCCAAAGTATGGAGAATGGAAGGTGGCGGACAGGCTGGGGTATTTAGTCTCTCTCTCACCCTCACCTAGCCTGCTCTGATTCTGGCAGTGGGTCAGGTGCTGTGGCTATAGCTTTCGTCAAGTACCTCTCTTCCACTGCTCAAGATCTAAGAGCACCAGCCACACTGTAGCTTCTTCATGTTATGAAGCTTATGTTTATGTTTTGCAAATTCCATAATTAGAACCTGCAGAAATGAGTGACAATACCCCTCCACTTCTGTCTTCACATACATACACTTTAAAGCATTTTGTTAGTCACCTTTCATCTACGCTTTCCTCTGGGTCCTTATATTCTCCTTTAAGGTCAAGTCCGCTATCCATGTTGGCAGTCTAGTACAAGGACCCTTTGCTGGCTAAATGAGACCACTGCCTTCCAAAGGACAGATGCCCTGACTGGAATGACAGCTCATCTGATCTGGATAATTTCTGTCTAAAAAAAAAATCATTGGCCTGGAACAAACTATATAAAAATGCATCCCTATAATCCCAATGCCAAAGACTTAGTGATCGGATGGGGTTATCTAGCCTTGAAATTTCTAGATAAAAGTGGAAAACAGCATGGTGACAATCCCTGAGTTGCCACATTAAAGTTCTTTTTAAAAAATTGAACCAAGTATGGAACAGTCCCAAATAAACGACAGGCATAGAAGACCTTACAGGTCACCTTAATTTCCTCAAACTCCCATAATTCCATTTTATAAAAAGGTGGGACATTAATTAATCTATCTGTTGTAATAGAAGCCAAGCAACACCAGTATTACTCAGGAGCTTGTCAGAAAAACAGAATCTCCACCCCTCCCCCGGACATGCTAGATCAGAATCTGTGTATGTAACAGGGCTTTCAGGTTCCCTTTTCACATTAAAATTGGAGAAGCACTGATCTAAGAAAGTTCTCATGCTAGCTGTACTGAAGGACAAGGTGCTGATTTTTTACTCCCCCAATCTGTTGTGGACTGATACTTTTGAAAACATAATAAAAATAGGTTATCAGTATAATGAAAAAAAAGAGACATACAAAATACAAACCCACACTTTTATTATTAAATTCAAAAGGCATGAAATTGCTTTGTCAAATTGCTATGAAAGTTTCCAAATACATGTTATCTGTTTCTCTGGATTCGTCATTGTTGGCCAGTAATAGCTCACAGATGGGCAGCAGACTATGGACCACACTTTGAGTAACCCTGCTCTAGCTTATCATCATCTTACAGATGAGGAAACAGGCCCAGACGAATAATACACCTTCTGCTTAATGAAAGAACCAGTATTGAAACTTACATCTCCAAAACAGTTTCTGATATACTTATTAACTGTAATGAAAATGTTAAATATTTATTCAGAACTTGCTTTAGGCCAGGCGTAATGTTTTACAGGGTTATCTTGTAGTTACTTCACATTCTTATCATTGAGATGCCGTCAATGACTTTATTTTTTAGTTGTGGAAACTGAAGTTTGGAGAGCTTAATCCCTAGCCCAAGGCTCTTAGATTAAGTAAGTGGTGAAGTTGAGGTTTGAACTCAAGTTTAACCACAAAGTAAACATGCCTATATTAGTCAGAGCTCTTTAGAGGAACAGAATCAATAGGCAGGGTGTGTGTGTGTGTGTGTGTATATGTGAGTGTGTGTGTGTGTGTGTGTGTGTGTGTGTGTGTGTGTGTGTGAAGAGATTTATTATAAGAAAATGGTTCATGCAGTTAGGGAGGCAGGCAAGTCCCAAAGTCTGCAGGGTGAGTCAACACGCTGCAAACCCAGGGGAGCCCATGGTTTAGTTCTAGTCTTGACCAGAAGGCCTGAGAACTAGGGCAGCCAATGGTGTAGTTTCTATCCAAAGGCCAGCAGGCTTGAAACCCAGGAAAAGCTGGTGTTTCAGTTGGAGTCCAAAGACAGAAAAAAAGCTGGTGTCCCAGTTCAAAGGCAGTCAGGCAGGAAGACTTCTCTTACTCGAGGGAGAGTCAGCCTTTTTGTTATATGTAGGCCTTCTAGTGGTTGGATGAGGCCCACCCACATTAGGGAGGGCAATCTGCTTTCCTTAATCTACTGGTTTAAATGTTAATCTCCTCCAAAAACACCCTCACAGAATAATGTTTGACCAAATATTTAGGCACCCTGTGGCCCAACTTTATGTATCAAGTTGATGCATAAAATTAACTGTCATAGTCTTTAACCTACTCCACTTCCCCTTTCCACTCTGTTCATGAATTATTAATTATGAGGACAAAAGCATTAGTTATACAGAGCCCACAGACTCAGGCTTACAGGCAATTCTATTTTACAAAATAATATGCTGGCCCGAAATTCCCTGAGGCTTCTGGAATTGAACCAAGTGTTCTGCCACTTTTTAACAAGGAACACTTTTCCTCCAATGTCCAATCACATGCTCCTCATTTCCACCTGAGATCTCACCAAAAGCACCTTTAACATTCACATCTGTATATGTGAATGTTCACCACAATATGTTTCTCTGAACAACAGAAGCTTTCTCTAAAATTCTCTGCACTTCTTTCTGAGTCATCACCAAAATTGTCTTTAGTGACTATATTTCTACCCACAATCTCTTCAAAGCAATTTCTATCATATACCTTAAAATTCTTCTGATCTTTACCATTACCCAATTACAAAGCTACTTTCACATTTTTAGGCATTTATAGTAGCACCTTACTTTCAGTACCAAAATCTGTATCAGTCAGGGTCTTCAGAGTTTTATTTTAAAGAATTAGGGGGCCTGGCACATCTAATTCCTACTGGGCTGGCAGACCAGCAAGTGGGAAACCCAAGCAGGAATTGATGTTGCTATCATGTCTTGAATCCAAAACTTGTAGGCCAGGCAAGCTGGCTGGAAACTCAGGCAAGAGTTAAGGCTGCAGTCTTGAGGCAGAATTTCTTCTTCTCTGGAAACCTCATTTTAGCTCTTATGGCCTTCAACTGTTTGGGTGAGGCCCACTCATATTATCAAGGTAATCATCTTTATTAAAATCAATTTATTTTAGATGTTAACCACATCTACAAAATACCTTCAAAGCAATACATAGATTAGTGTTTGATTAATTAACTAGGTACTATAACCTAGCCAAGGTAAGACATAAAACTAACCGTCATTACTGCCCACCACCACCCTACCCCTCCCTGACACTCTTAATTCCCTACCTTGACCTTCACTTATTTATTTTTGCCATAGCACTTAACACCTTCTAATATGTTATATAATTTACTTATTATGTTATTTATTGTATGCTCCCTTGAATTTACAAAGGTAAGGGATCTTTTCTGTTTTATTCACTAATGTAGCCCAGATATTTAGGATGGTGTCTGGCACTCAATAAATATGTGTTGAATGAATGAATCCACATTTTGCCACTCACTAGAAAGTACCAACCAATGGGTGAATTATTTAACTTCACTAAACAATTAAAAGCAAACAAACAAACAAACAAGAATCTATTTCTTAAGATTCTCATAGGACTAAACAAGATAATGTTTATAAGATATCTGGATCCCAGAGAGCATTCAGTAAGTAGTATGGGTGATGGACACCTCTTCCAGTCGTTCATTAGCATTTGCTCCCAAAACACCTACTGTGTGTTGGGTTCTGGGCATCGAGGATACCACAGACTCTAGCAAAGCCCATGTCCTCTCAGAATTTACTTTATTGCATGAAAATAAGACCATAAACAAATTCCCTACCCTAAATAGCCAGTTTCTACATGTTGCTTACAATCCATGGCTCTACTGCCAGGATAGGCTCAGTGGCAGTCAGATGTTTTTGCAAAGGATTGGGCGTAGTTGTCTCAAGGACATAATGGCTGGCTACTTCAAACCTCAGCTCTTTTTCACTGTC
Source organism: Rhinolophus hipposideros (assembly GCF_964194185.1). NCBI lineage: Eukaryota > Metazoa > Chordata > Mammalia > Chiroptera > Rhinolophidae > Rhinolophus > Rhinolophus hipposideros. The sequence goes on from NC_138047.1 coordinate 39,623,885, forward strand.
AAATCCTTTGCCACACAGGCCTTGCCTCTCTGGGCAGTTGGGATAACACTTGGGCCTCACAGTTGGATGATAGTTCTTCCAAACATGGAGTGTCAGGGTAATTAGCATCACATTTGAAGTCTCCTCTTTTATCAGGGTAAGGGTGGGCTTATTTTGTGTGTGCCTAAAAACAAGAAGGAAAAATCATTAGGGTGGGATCAGGAAGAGATTTCCAGGCCAGTCCTGTCTAAACAATGCTAGTTCTACTTACAATGATTGCTCTGCCGATGAAAATAACTACCATAAGCGATGGGGTGAATAGCTTTGTAAGGACTTCTCTAATTCCCCAAACACACAGGCAGATTCTAATGTCTGGGTGTGAGAATGTGTGTGAACCCTGAGGAACTGCAGAAGACTGCAGGGAATCCATCCCTGAGCAGTGACTCTCAGCCTTGGCCGCACCTTAGAATCAACTGGAGAACATTTAAATTCCCCAACGTCCAGGCTGCAAGTAAAGCAGAATCTCTGGGGGTGAGATCCAGGCTTCAGTACTTTGTAAAGCTTCCCGGGGATCTGAACCTGTGGTTGAGATCTAGAACTATGCTCTTCAAGGCTCTACTGCCCTCTTAGACCAGCGCTTCTAAAACTCTAACCTGCTCCGGAGTCACCTGGGGATCTGGCCAAAGGTACAGACTCAGATTCAGGAACTATCGTGCTTAGAGTGTGCATTTCTAAGAAGCTCCCAAGTAGTTGCTGAGGTTGCGAGCCACAGCAGGGCCGAGTCGTTTCTGATCCAAAATAGACCCTGGGAGGTTTAGGCAGTTCTGGAACCAATATTGGAGGTGGTCTTGACTCTAAAAGAGTGTGGGATGGCATGGTTCTAGAAATCACTAAAACATGGGTCTACCTATAAGCATTTTTAAACCACACCAAGTCCCTGAAGTATGCAAGCTGGCATAGTGCTAGAGTAGTACATAGTGGTGATTTAAAAATGTGAGTCCTGGAGTTAAATTGCTTGAATTCAAACACTGGTTCCATCCATCTCCTGCTGTGTAGTCTTTAGCAAGTTGTTTAACTTTTCTATGCCTCAATTTCTCCATCTGTAAAGTGGAGATGTTAGCAATACCAGCCTTATATTCTTGTTATAAAAAGCAATTGTGTTAATACAGACAAAATACTTAGAACGGTACCTGGAAAATACTAAGTGCTCGTTAATTGTTAGCTATTATAATTATTACAGTGGAAAGCTGTAGGTTTGGGAGTCAAGGCAGACATAGGTTCAAATCCTAGCTTAGCCAACCACATATCAACTATCTGACACTGAGCAAGGAATTTGGCCGCGCTAAGCCTCGATTTTGTCATCTGTATATGACAACAATATCTACAGACTTGTTGAAAGGGTCAAAATAATATGTGTAAAGCACATGGCACATAGTAGGTGCTGTGGTCTAAATGTTTGCACGCCCCCCCCAAACTTATATGTTGAAATCCTAACCCCTATTGTGATGTTATTAGGAGGTAGGGCCTTTGGCAGGTGATTAGGTCATGAGGGTGGAGCTTTCGTGAATAGATTAGTGCACTGATAAAAGAGGCCATATAGAGCTCTCTGGCCCCTTCTACCACATGGGGTTACAATGAGAAGTCTACAACCCTGAAGAGGGCCCTCAGCTGACCCTGATCTCAGACTTCCAGGCTCCAGAACTGTAAGAAATAAATCTCTGTTTTTGCTAAGCCCCTCAGCCTACGGTATTTTGTTATTGCAGCCTGAGCAGACTAAGACAGGACATCGATGGGTAGTAGTTGCTGGGGAAGGGTCAGGCCCAGGCTGGACGTCAGGCGCGGGGTGATCTCTAGCTGTGTGACGAGAAGCAGGGTCATTCTTCTCAGAGTGTCCATTTCTGCATCAACAACATGGAGCTGACAGATGTGCAGTTCGGGAGGAGAAATGAGTATATATGAAAGTGCTTCATAAACTGTAAAGCTAAAAAATGCAAATATAAGGTTTTAATGTTGTAAAGGTATTTTGCCCCCCTCCTCCCCCCATAGAAAAAGGAAAGTGAGACTGTTTGGCTGTGGGACAGCCAAACACTCTCCTCAAAGACATGCTTTCAGTAAAGTTGGAGGTTGATGCAGGTAACATCTCACTTGCCACCCAAGCCCGATTACAGCGTGAAAGAAATGTCATCGCTTATTTAAAAAAAAAAAAAAAAGAAATTTCTTTAGCCTTATTGGTGGGACAGTTTCTCTATGACAAGGCTTTACTCCCACACCACTCTCCTCTTTTTTACAGATTTTGGTGGTACCCCCTTAGACAAGGCCCCTCCAAACACATCCCAACAAGTCCATTAAAAAAGGGACGGGAGGCTGTGTGCTTAATGGGTACGTAATCTAAAAGCAAAGTAGATAATGCACTCTAAAGGGAAGCCCCAGAGGGAGTGAGGTGGCACCCAGCAGTGCCAGGCCACTTGTATCGGCTAATAAAACCTCCCTCGGCAGCCATCCCACGTGCCCAGCTCCTAAGTGCCATCTGGCACCCACATCTTGAGATCTGCCACTTCTGTTTGTGATCCAGACAGCTCCAGCTCACTTTCCTGTGGCAACATAAGTGTATTGACATTTATCACTGGATTCCACTTTCCAGAAGAGAGAGATGAGCCTGGAAGGCACAGAGGGCATATATCTCTGTGATATCACACCCAGCAGCTGACATGGTGGATGACGTTCCTGTTCTGTCACCCTTGGCACAGGCTCTTCTGCTCTGTGCTAATGATAGTCACTGGCTGGTGTGTCAAATAAGCAGAGGAGAGAGTTACTCTGAAATCTCCATGCTCCCTGCAAACTCTTCTCCTTACGACAAGATTATGAAACTTTGCCAACACAATTCGTATTTTAAAAACAAATGTATATGTGTGTGTGTGTGTGTGTGTGTGTGTGTGTGTGTGCTTCCGTGTGTTTCTATTAAGAATACTGTGAAGTTTCTTCCTATATTTTCTTCTAGATATTTTATGGTTTCAGATCTTACATTTAAGTCTTTAAGCCATTTTGAATTTATTTTTGTATATGGTGTAAGGAGGTGGTCCAGCTTCATTTTCTTGCGTGTGTCTGTCCAGGTTTCCCAGCACCATTTATTGAACAGACTGTCTTTACCCCATCGTACATTCTTGCTTCCATTGTCGTAGATTAGATGGGCATACAGGCATGTCAGAAAGAGAAAGACAAGTACCATATGATCTCACTTATACGCGGAATCTAAAGCAAAGAATAAGTGAATGAACTAATCAGAAACAGTTTTGGGGACAAAGAGGAAAAACTGAGAGTTGTTGGATGGGCGGTGGGGGGGGGGGTTGGGATAAGGGGGAAGGTGAAGGGATTAGGAAACAGCTGGTAACCACAAGATGGCCTCAGGGTTTTAAAAATTAATTTGGGTAACGTAATCAATAATGTTGTAAAGATTTTGTTGGGTATCCGATGGACATGCGTCCTATTTGGGAGACCACCTCAGGGATACTGTAGATGCCTGATCATGGCATTGTACACCAGAAGCTAAACAATAATGAATGCCAACTATAATTTTATATATATAATGTGATGGCTCGGTGCGAGGTCGGAGGGATAGTGGATGGGGGGAGGGGGATGCACAGTGTGAGGGATATAAATGATGAACGTCTAAGTATTACCTTGTCTTGTACACCTGAAACTAATAAATAAATAAAAAAGGATACTGTGACATTATTTGAGCATGTATCTGCACATGTGTCCACACGTTTACATACATGTGTCTGTATGGCTAAACAGTATATAAAAACACAGGTGATTTTCCCACAAACTTTGTTCTAATGCTGCATTTAGCAACAAGACTCAGTTTTCCATTATTAGGACTCAGACTTTTATCCCCCATTCTTCAGTGAAGGGCTAAAAATCTGCTAGAAAGCCAAAACGTTTTTCCCCTCTCCAGTTAAACTCATTATAGTCCCCTTCACAAGAGTCTCAAATGAGCTCTGAGCAAAAGAGAAAACATGAGTCAACTTTTGGAGTCCCTGAAAATGCTGTATAAATCAGAAAGTTCCCAAACATCAACTCATTTATTCAGGTGTTACCCCATTCTTTCTAGTCTTTTTTTTTTTTTCTCACCACAAACCATTGTTTTAAATGTGAGCTCATGGTCAAAACAATGCACATTACATAACAGGGGTTGTCAAAGAAGGAACCTCTCACCCATGTTATCAAGGGTTCTTGTTTACTGTGATTTCACAGTGAAATAATCAGCCTTAGAAGCAGCCAGTGAATCATGCTGCCTCAGAGGCAGGAAGATGACGACAGTCATGATATTTTGAATCCTCTAGAGAGGAGACCAAGGAGGAAACGTGGGTAGGTGAACGAGGATTTACTACAGAGAAAGAAAAGAAAAAGACCTTACCAGGAAGAATGGATGTGGGTTTCTATTATGCCTAGTGTGTCACCATGAACCATGCAGTTGCCCAATAAATATTACTCGAGTTGAATTGAAAGATCCCTATCAGCCTGAACAAAGGCAAAGATAAAACAAACTTCTATTAAGGATATATGTTTGCAAGGGAAGGATAACAAGGCATAAGAGTTCTGTCCAAATATACTTGACTTTGGATTGACCTTCCTGTCCACAGATACTGAGGATGCCCTGGCGAGAATGTTCCCTGAAACCAGAAGACAAAGGATCATAGAAACTAAGAGCTAAAAGGAAGACAGAGGAGGTACCTTGAGTCCAGGGATATAACACCCAAGGACAAGATAAATGGCCCCCAGTCCAGTACTTTTTGACTTGAAACCATTTTGGCCTCCACATGTTGTTATGAATCCAGGCCTTCTGGTGGCTTAAAAATGGTGGCCCAAACCCTCTTGCCAGAGGTTAATCAGTCCACTGAAGGAAGAGAAAAAGTCAAATGAAAGCAGTCTCATTCTCACCATGGAAACCCAAATTAAGGGTTGGAAGAAATCTCAAGAAGTCACTCAAGGTAAAGACTTTTTAATAACAACAGTAGGAGAGACAATGTGGGGAAATGGACATTATCATATCCTGTTGAGAGGGAGGTAAACTGGTGAAATATTTCTGGAGGACAGCTTGGCAATATTTTTCAAAAGGCTTAAAAATTTTGCATACCCTTTGACCCATCTAGGGTATACTTTGTCCACTTACAGGATCTTATTCACAGGACATAAATAAGCATGGCTTTGCACAGATATAGCTAAACTGGTGTCCATCCTGCTGTTGTTTCTAAGGGTGAAAAATGGAAAAAATTTACATTTTCTATAATAGGAATTGGAGGAGTAATTAGTACATTTATGAACTGAAGTCTTATACAGTCATTAAGTTTTTGTATAAAAACATTAATTAGCAGGAAAACCACCCATGCTTATCATTCAATTAAAAAGAAGTTATAAAACTACATATCTTTATAGATGATGTAATACAGAATTGAACACCTGAAACCTATGTAATTTTACTAACAATTGTCACCCCAATACATTAAAAAAAACAAAAAACAAAAAAACTACATATCTAGTAGGATATCATTTTTGTACAATGCGTATAAAAGTATACACACCTAAATATTAAAGGTAGTCCTCTCTAGATGGAGGGATGTTTGACTTTCATTTTCTTCTTTATATTTTTAATTTTTAATTTTTATATTTTTGTATTAGTTTTATATTAAATTTATATTAATTTTGTATTTTTAATTTCTAAGTTTTCTACAATAAACATGTATTATTTTAATATGTTGAAAATAAGAGTATTTTTACAGTCCTGAAACTTCGTGCTCATTGCTCTATTCTTTGGGGTAGCAGTGGGGTTTGGGAGAAGGTGGGTAAGTAGAGATCAGAACCACCTTTCAAAAATATTAAAGAGATTGGGAAGGAGGAGCTGGCTCAAGAGGAGGCACATTCTCTTCCTCTCAATAGTTGAGGTCATGGCAGTTTTCCCTCCTACTTACTGCATTATTTTTAATTCTGTTGACTTAAAAAAATAGTTATTTTACCAGCAAAAAAAAAATATGGATTTATTTAAGAACGGCAAAGAATTGCAATTTGGGACATGCAAGCTATGGCAAAACCACAGGCAAGTCCAGAGAGCAAAGGAGAGGAACTTTCTTGTACAGAGGAAAGAGGGGATTGGGGAGAGGCTGTTACAAAGAGTCAGTTGAAGGAAACTGGGAGTTTGAAGTATAGTGGTTTTTCATTGGCTGAATCGTGACAGTCTTTCTTATTCGTTGAGCCATTCCAGGCAAGGAGAAAATCTTCCCTCCTACTAGGGCAGTAAAGTAGAAAACATCTTCTTGTTGGAGATGCAAGGTATATCTATCTTTTCCCGTTTGGGGGTAGGGTGTGAGAGCTCACCCTTCTGCTCTCCCAACTTCATTTTATGAGGTTCCCCTTTTTTAATTTTCACACTTGTACTACCATGTTTCCCCTAAAATAAGACCAGGTCTTATATTAAGGTTTGCTCCAAAGGACACATTAGGGCTTATGTTCAGGGGATGTCATCCCGAAAAATTATTCTAGGGCTTTTTTTTTGGTTAGGTCTTATTTTCGAGGAAACATGGTAGCTTTCTCCATCAGCATATAACCATTTTTATTTCTCTCATAAAAACCTCCTTTGATCCTATATCCCCCTCCAACTACCACCCTATTTCTCTTTTCCCTTTATCATAAAACTCCTTGAAAAAGCTGTCTGCACTCACTATCTTCAACCATCACTCTCCTCTTCCTCTTGAACCCACCAATGAGGCATTTCCCACTCTGAAACTGCCCTTATTAAGACCCCTAATGACCTTCACTTTGCCAAGTCTGATTGTCAATTCTCAGCCGTCATCATAGTTGCCCTATCTGTAACGATGACCAAGGTGGCTACTTCCTTCTCCTAGAAACGTTCCCCTTATCTACTTTCCAGTATACAACATTCCCTTGGTTTTTCTACTCTCTCGTTTGCTGGTCTTTTTCAGCCTCCTTTGCTGGTTTCTCCTCATTCCCCTGGCCAAGACCTTGTAATGCTGTTGTATCTCATGGCTCTGTTCTTGGACCTCTTCTCTTTTCTATCCACATTCACTTTCCTAGTAGTCTCATCCAACCTCATGGTTTTAAATACAACTTCTATATTGATACTTCCCAAGTGTACATCTCCATCCTTAGCTTCTCCTCTGAAATGCAGGCTCATAGATCTACCAACCTACTCAATATCTTTACTTGTATGTCTAACTTAACTTGTTGAAAAACAAGTTCCTGCTTTTAGCTGCTAATCCTGCTTCTCCTCAGCCTTCACATCAAGTAATGACAACTTTATTCTTCTAATTGCTCAGGACAAAAACCTCCTTAATTCCTCTCTTTCTCTTATATTGCATACCCAAGCCAAAGGTCATATAGACAATTGTCTTACATATGATACCCCTTCACACAGGTGGAGATTGCTAATCTGGCTCTCTTATCTTCCATGACTGGAGGCATTCAGTTCCCTCTTTTGCCACTTTACTCAATAAGCAAGAAGTGCATATTGAAAGCCAACTGTACACAGAATGGGACTAGTCATTATAGGAAATATAAAGAAATGTAAAGTGTTATTCCTGCAATCCAGAAGCTGCCCACTATCAGTCAGCAAGGTCTGCTTTTCAAACTTCAAATCAGAGGGCCATTGCCCACTCAGCATTTTCCAATACCTCTCCATAACACAGGAATTTAAGGATTTGTGCTTTGAAGTCACATAGACAAATCATGGGACCTTGGGCAAGTTACTAATCTTTGCGAGCCTTAGTGTTCTCATCTATGAAATGTGATAACGTTATTAACCTTATGGGGCATTTCTGAGAATTAAAAGAGTTAATGTATGTGTAGAAATTAAAACAATCTTGGAAAGAAGTCACAAGAAGCATGACTTAATGACTTAAGGAGAAAGGGGGAATTTATTGATATATATCAGGGGTGTCAAAATTGCGACCCGCAGGCCAACTGCGGTCCACAATCCATTGTTAATTGGCCCACAGCAAATTCCAAAAATATATTTAGTTTACTTAAATAAACCAGGTGAGGCAATACATACTTCACCTCGAGTGAGTGGCCCGGCTGTTTGTGTATTTTACCACATATGGCCCTTGGTGAAAACCGTTGAAAAAAGTTTGGACACCCCTGATTTATATAATTGAGAATCCAGGAACATATGCCAATTAAAAGATTAGCTTGCTTCAGAGGCTCAAATGCCATCACCAGAACTTGATCTTTCTCCATGTCTAACTCTACTCTTGTTTTCTAGCTTTGTTCAAGGCTCTATGTGGTGGCAAGATGGCAGCCAAGAAGTACCCCCCCCCCATTCTCCTATGTCTCAGTCCAGCATTCGAGTGAAAGTCCTGACCCTGATGCTCATTGGTCTGAAGATGGTCAAATGCCCATCCTTGAACTTATTACTTGGCCAGGGAATGGGATATATTGATTGGCTTGATTCTGGGTCATGGTCACCCGTGGAACTAAGGAGGGGTCTACTCTACCCAAACATAAAATAATATGTTCACTACATATGTAAAGCCTCTAGCACAGTGGCTAAAATACAAAAAGTCCTTAATAAATGTCACTATCATCATCATCATCACCACCACTACCATCATCATAGGAATTAAATTTCAGTCTTGGATATCTCAAATAAACATAACTCAATACTATTCTTACATAAGAGTTTTCCCAGTGATAAATTGAGAGAAATATTATCTGTAGCAGACGTTTGTTACTCGTGGCTCCCAAAAACCTCTTGAACATTCTTTCTACATTTTGATAGTTCTCCATACTCTAGGTCTGCCTATCCTAAATAGAATTCAAAACAACTTTATTCTTCCCACACAACCCACCCCCCACCACAACCACCATTTGGTTCCTTACAATCCTATGCACCACAAGGAATTTGATTGGGAGGTGAGTTTTGGCATATGATATCCATTTTGCTGTTGTAGATGGGGAGAGCCATCTGGTTGGTCTAGAATCAGTGTGAGGCATCACCCTTCTCAGGCTAGTTCTCTAGGGTGGCTTTAGGTATTGTTCCAAGAATATCAGTCCAGAAATTATTCCTCTAGCTCTTCCAAAGAATCTGTGAGTGTGTAATATCCTCCTACCAAATCCTTTCTTATATAAAGCAAGCTGAGTGATCATGTCTGTAACTAAATGCAGACTGATAACACTGCCCAAGAACTCCTGCAGCTTCCGCACGGCCCAGGCTTTGTATCATAGTTCCCTCGCTCTATGTCTCTTGAGCTTGTCCTACTGCTCTCCAGAATGCCAGCAGGGCACTTTGGAAAAAGAACATACTCAGAAAAATGCCAGTTCCAAGACTGAATACATGACATCATGACTGGATTTAAAGATAATTTGGGGGAATATTTGAACCTTAAAATGTGAATGGATTAGGAAACCATGGAGCTCATTCTACATATTAGACAGATGAAGTTGAAGACCCAGAGGATAATTTGGCTTGGAACGGTTACCCTTATATTTCTAGTTGATATTATTTTCATCAAAACTATCACAAAATTATGGGTGTAACATCATCATCCCAAATTGATAAGAATAATGTTATTTTTAAGGTTCTAGAATTTTATTTTGTTCACTATTATTTTAAACAATTGGCATAGACTTAGATATCTATTGTCCTTTTCATAAAGACTTTAACCTTTATGATACCGTTGTTACAAGTTCCAAACAGCGACAACATTAAACAGAACTGACTCTGTATTTACTTCTTAGTGGCGACACCCCACCACTGGCTTACATCAAGGCATCTCATTAAAAAATAAATAAAAAATAAAAAAAGTCACCATGTGAAGACCATGGACTCTGGAGCCATACTGCCAGAATTTGAATTATGGCTCTGACACTTTCTAGCAATGTAACTATATGCAAGTTATTTTTACTCTTTATGTCTCCATTCCCTGTCTGATAATTGAGCATACCTCATTAACTTGTTGTGAGAATGAAAACAGTTAATATTTATAAAGTATTTAGAACAGTGCTTCGTAGTACATTTTAAGTCCTACATAATTTTCCTTTTTTTTTTTTTTATTAGGTTTGCGGTCAACTAAACTCTCAAATCACTTTTATATATGTGGCTCCCAATTCAGTCTACCTCAATCTAAAATTGTGCAATTGACTTCTTTTTTCCAGCCTAAATGCACGACTTTGCATCTTAAGTTCCCTTTGGTGGCACTGGCTAAGCAGCATTTTAATTTCCCTTCCCTTTCTGCACTCACCCACCACGCAGCCACCCCTCGGGTGCAGGTGCTACTGAAAGAGGTGGAAAAGAGAAGGGAAAGAAGATTTCTGCAAACTAAGTGTGCAGTCTGCAGTCAAGATCTGCCTAAAACTTAACTTTGGAGCCCAATAAAATAGTTAAAATTTGATAGCTGATCTCCGGGCAATATTACTACCAAACAGATTTTTAACTGCCATCAAAATAAGCCCAGGAGGTTGTTATTTAAAGTACCCCAGTAAAATGAAATGAAGAGCAGGAAACGGGGACAGTTGTGACGATTAGAAAACTACCATGTTCACAGGTGGAATTAAGTGTCTGTCCTACTAATGCATAGAGACACAATTCAGGGAAGCAACCCCTCCAAATGCATCACTTGAATCCTGTTTGGCTGTTCCGACGTAGAAGAAGATAAGAAAAAGAACCAACTGGGGAAACGTAAGATACGGAACTACAAAAATAAACTTGTCGTCCCTGACATCTGTGTTTATAAATGCATTATGTTAAACAGCAGAGATTTTCCCCTACGGTTAGCCAATACCAAGATGGTATCATGTGTGTTTTGATTTTTCTATAGCCCTAATCACAAGGGCTTTCCTTACTGTCTCTTTGCTTCCAGCTTTTGTTTTAGTCTCTCCATAAAGAGTTGGCAGAGACATAGCTGGCCGATCTCAGAAACATGGCTTATAACCAACCTGCTCCATTATTTTGCTGCAAAAAGTGAATCTAGGCTAAGTATTCTTTAATGAAGTAGTAGTTGGCCCACGCCCCCGTCGTTACCCAGGTGGAGATTTTCCCTATCAATAACCCCAGAGCAGGTTTGAATCAAAGACATGACACATGCAGGGGCCAGATGTTTGGAGAGTCCAAAGGGGAGGCAAGTTCACACAATTGTTCTGCCTTCTTGCTTTCCGCCGAGGCTCTTTCCTGTGGGCTGTAGAACACATTATCAGGCTCTGGGCATGTACACGGACAGCACTGTAGTGAGAGCCTAACAGGCTGCCTTCCTTTTCCGGTGCAGCTGGTGTTTGCAGGAGGACATGATTTGAAAGTTGATTTATTTACCCTCTTTTTTTTCTTTTTTTAATGAATGGACATAGATGTCTGTTTGTTGAAACAATTAATAAACTCTAATAATACGATTAGAATTTAACAGAAAAACATCCTTGGCTTGCAGGTGGAAATCTAAGGACTGACTTTTGGAATGTTCTACAATGTAACTCAGAACAAGATCAGAGGACATCGGTGGGGTGGGGTCTTGTTTTTAAGAAAGCAGCTGCTCACTTTCACTTGTGGAAGCCAACGGGCTCCAGTTTATGCCTCCTCATGTTGTCTCTGCTGTCTGTGGAGACTCTGAAGATGCTTACACAGCACCTCAACTATTGAGAGGAAGAGAACGTGTCTCCTCTTGGGCCAGCTACTCCTTCCAAGTTTCTTTAAAAAGTCAAGGAATCTGAGAACTAAGGGATTGTTTCACTGCAGTGAAAAGAGGGGTAGGTGAGAGAAGGTGCACTTTCCTTCTGTAAAAAAAAAAAATGTATTTATTAGTTTGCATAATACTATGAACATGCACACCAAGTCAGAAAGCTTAAAGGAGTATTCAATGAAAAATAATTCTCTTACACCCTTGCCCCCAACGAGCCACCAAGTTCCCTTACTAGAGATAACGATCATTGCCAGTTTCTAGACTTCCAGAGACACCCCATGTAGATATAAACAATTACATGTGTATATTTTTCTTAACTACACAAATAGTAATGCACAATACATTGTTGTACACATTGCTTTTTTACTTAGCAATACATCAGACAAAGGTGTTTTGTTTTGTTTTGTTTGTTTCCTGCCCAAAGTACTATCAGGAGAGACAAATCATTCTTGAGTTCAATAATCTGCATGTGGTCAATGCTCATTGCACTTACAACACACAAGGTGCCAAGTTAAATTCTGCCTCCAGCTCAGGTCAACTTAGCCTGGAGAAATAGGCTCAGATTTAAAACTTTAAAACTTTAAGTAACAGGAAGTTTAGGGTGAGTAGAGGAAAAAGAAAGGGATGAATTCTGTTTAAACGAATGTTGTTTAGAACTGGCAGTTGAGCAGAGAGACGCTTGGGAGTGCAGTCTTGCAAAACGAAAATTCATTGGTTCCTTTCCCTTTCTTCGTAAATAGAACACAAACTGACTGACCGTAATAGTGTTGTTTTTGCTAGTTAAGGATCTCTAGGGCAATATAGCATCAGTATTCTGGACACAATACATGGGAAGTAGAGTCAGAAAGAGAACTGGTTTTGGAATTGAGCAGACCTGGATGTTAATACCAGCTATAACAGTTATTAACTTAAGTCATTTAACCTCTCAAAGTCTTGACTTTATCTAAAATGGAAACATGCACCTTAAAGAGTGGTAGTGAGAATTTATTGAAAAGAGAGAAAGGTCAGGCACTGTAGGTGTCCACTATCATAAGGCCACATAACAAACAATACCCAATTCTGCACAACTTGACACAATAAACATCTATTTAATGTTCATTGGTCTGTTCACTGTAGTTTATTTGTAATTGGCACATTGTAAATTCTACCCACATTCTATTGGCTAACGCCAAGGCCAAAGTCGTTGGAGCAGGAAGAATACTCTACCCACAATGAACTACGGTAAAGGCAGGCAGGAAGAATTGTGAACAAACTATATAGATACCCAGTATAGTACCAGGCACCTAGAAAGTTCACATAAATGGGAACTTATTATTTATTATTATATACCATTATATTTTAATAATTGCATTATTATGTATATAGTATATATTATTTGATGTTATGTAATAATACATATTATTAGTTACTATTGTATACTTTTCACATACAAAAGGAATAAGAGATGGCACTGAACTTCCAATAATTCTAAAATACACCCTAGAAAGTAATTAAAAAAAAATAAAAACACTTTAAAAAGTCAATCCATTTGTATATTGTCATTAAAATACTTAATCATCAGTGGCATGTATGCGCCTCTGTGAGAATTTGAAAAAGATGTCCCCTCCAAGCAAGTGCAGTCCCAGGTCCAAGAGCATAGCAAGCACGTAACAGAAAGATTCCCTTCCATGGGGCGGACACAGCTCTGCACAAGAGCCTATGGCTTGGCGCCTTGGAGAGCAGAACAAGAGCTGCCCCCTCAGCTGGCAGGTTGTGCAGTGCACGACCTGTACACTCATGCAGTAGTGCAGCTCCTTGTAGTGGAAGGCGGCTCAGGACTTTCATCAGATATTGGGTTCTGGTTCATTGCTACCACTGCACTAAGGAATTTCCTTGGAGCTTTGATTCACAGCCTCCTTTCTGCTTTCCAAGTTATGGACTGGAAGGCGAACGCTTTGGGAACACAATGGTACCTAATTCCCAGAACTCCTGCAGCTTGTCATGTCTAAATCCAGATCCAGGTGACGTGGCCGCTGCCAGGCAGCTCCAAGTCCTAGAAGCTAAGATCAGAGAGAAATGTACAGACTTACACAACTTAATTTCTCTCATCCTGACTGACAGGATAAGGACAGAAGGAAGAGGAAAGAAATCTAAAGAGGCTTTATAGGCCTGACATTCTAAGCTTGTGCATAGATAAGCAGCTCATGGGGAATGAGGGTGAGAGACAGCACATATGAGGAAAGAGCTTGACAGCGGCACCCCAGAGTAGGGTGGGAGTGGGAGATCCTAGGTCTACACATAACAACCGATGTGAGAAAGATGTGGAATTCAGTCCTGCATTGCTTATTTGGAAAATTAATTAATAAGTGCTTAGAAAACAATGATCCCACTGAATAGAACATTAATTTCGAAGTTATTTAGAACCTAGGCATAGAGAGCAGAGTGAGGAGTGAGAGAAGGGATACCAGTGGAGAGAGACAGAGGGAGAAGGAGAAAGAGAGAGAGGACCCAGGATAGGAACAGAGGGGAGGGAGGACAGGAACTGTGTCTGCTTTGCGTCCCGGTGTGGAGCACAGGGCCTGGCATAGGGACTCATCAGTACAAGAGTGCATGAGTAAGAAAGAAGACGCAAGAATGAAACACTGACCTCCATGGTTTTACTACAAGCATCACCCAGCAACTGGAGTAGAACAGCTAACGTTCCTACCGACTTGTTAAATATCTTATTTGGAGGACTGACTACCACACACTCTAGTAGAATAACTCATCCATCCTTTCCCGACTTCCTTTAGCGTCATTCTACACCTTGTACTTCTCCCGCTCTTCCCTTTCTGCAGGCAAAGCAGGGGAAAGCATCTCTTTCTCATCAGCTCGAAGCCTCTCTCTCTTTGGTTTTCCTGTTTTCTTGCTTGTAAGAGTCTGTTACACATTTCCTCTGAGGTTTATTTGCAGTCTGACCTGTGAATCTTGGGAACCGTCTCTCTCACGATCTCTTACTTACTTACTTACTTACTTATTTACTTACTTACTTACTTACTTACTTTCTTACAGTGACACGGCAAGCCCCTCTTAGCAAGGCACAGGTAGCAGCTGTTCATTAGGAAATCTGAGCAGTGAGGCTGTCGAGGGGGGAGAGCTCCATATGAAGGCAGAAGCACTGAACGATACTCCTTGAGTGAACTCTCCTTGGACACTGGCCAGAATCAAAGCTCAGCTTCCTTTCTCATCCTTTATGATGTGGTTGGGCTCAATCGGGTCTCACACAGTTGTCTGGGCTTCCACGCTCAGGAATGAGTCCCACCACTGGGCAACCCAGGCTCTTCCCTGGACCTTTCCAGACCCACTCAGAACTCCGCTGTCAGTGCGGGGATTCAGAATTCTGGGAATGGCGTGTTTATTTCTAAACAATCATGAAGCTTGATTTGATATAGTGAAAGAAATCAGTGCTTGCTGAATACGGCCCCATTATTACTGCATTAATCCGTACCGATCAGCAGCTGACATTGGCTGGAAGGCACACATCAGGACATTTCATGTAAGTTTGGCTGAAGAGAACTGCCTCTCTCTGGTTGCTGAACCTCCCCTTCCCTCTCCCAAAGCTCAGTATTTGGAATGCCTTTCTCATTAAGGTGCATGGTGTTATTTTGATATTAGCTGGAAATGAACAAATTGAAGCATGGTTGGGAGACGCCACTAAAGTCAGTTATCAGACTGACACTCTTTGAGTCCTGCTTTCTCCCAAGCCCACATTCTAACCATTAAATGACTCTTCAAAGATAGAAGAAATTGTAACATGCTCTCAAGAAAAGACAGCAACACATCCTCATGGATCACCAAACTTGGTATGTGAACCTACACCTTGCATAAGCGGTCAAGTATGCTCTCAGCTACAAGTAACAACGGGTTAAACAAATAAAGGGTAATTTGCTCACAGTTATGGGTTGAATTGTGTCCCTCCCAAAAAAATCATGCATTGAAGCCCTAATCCCTAATACCTCAGAATGCATCTGTATGTGGAGATAGGGCCTTTAAAGAGGTGATTAAATTAAAATGAATCCCTTAGGGTGGGCCTTGGTGTTAGGGTTCTCCAGGGAAACGCAATCAATAAGATATATATACATATATATGTACATATATATGTTTATTACTGTGTGTCACGCAGGGTGTCATGTGGGATGTCATGTGGTGTCTCAGCTCCTGCTCCCCACATAAAAATGCAGGATATGATGAGGCCAAAAAGGAACACTCATGGAGCCATAGATAGGGGAGTCACACCACCATATTCTCCCTGGCGGCTGGGTTGGAGACACAGGAAGCAGGAGCCACACTATCTGCAACCTGCCGTCCACTTCTCTCTGCCAACCAACCTCACTTGCTAGCTGCAATCCGCCATGCTAACTGCAATCCGCTCTTGTTAGCTCAGCCACCATCTTCTTGCTAGCGCCCATTTTTCTGCTAGTGGAGCCACGGCAGTTATATTAGTGGCCAATGGCTCACTGGATACAGATGATGGCCAACTAGCCACAGCTGATGGCCATCCAATCACAGTTGATGGTCATTTACTACCTGAACCAGCACCTTTCCACGTGAGGCCAAAAGCCTGGAAACTGCACTTCTGCTCTGTCCCCATACTGTATTTCCCCCAAAATAAGACCTAACCAAAAAATAAGCCCTAGCAGATTTTTCAGGATGACATCTCCGGAATATAAGCCCTAATGAGTCTTTTGGAACAAAAATTAGTATAAGACCAGGTCTTATTTTGGGGAAACACAGTATAAGGAATTGGCTCACGTGATTACGAAGGCTGGCAAGACCCAAGATCTGCAGAGTGAGTCAGCAAGTTGAAACTCAGGAGAGCTGGTGGTTCTGGTCTGAGAAACAAGAGAGGAGATGGTATAGTTCCATCTGAAGACTGGCAGGCTTGAAGCCTCAGGAAGATCCCATGTTTTGGTCATAGTCTAAGGGCAAGAAAAATGCTGATGTCCTTGTTTGAAAGGAATCGGCCAGGAAGAATTCTCTCTTACTCGAGAGAGGGTTAGCCTTTTGGAATCCCAGGTTCTTACTTAGCTTGTTGATTACCATTTCCCAAACCGACTCAACTTCAAGCTATACTTAAAGCCCTCAAAGCCCTCCCATGATTCTTTCATTTATTCATAAACCAAAGACTATTCTCAATGCTTGGCATGCATATCTCATTTAAGCATTAGAGTAGAATGGTGGAAAAAACAGGAAGTCTCTGCTTTTATATAATTTACAGATTAGAGGAGAAAAAAATATTTGTGTTATTATAATGAAGTGTGGCCAAGCTTCTGAAAGGGAAACTACTGGGAGATATCGAAACTGACAGCAGAGAAATGTAACCTATGATCTGCTTACCAAAACCTTACCTATTCTGCAAGTCCTAAGTCAAATGCTAGCCCTTCACCAGTCAACACCACACTCATCAGAATTAACTGCTCCTCTGCATTGATTTACTTGGTAATATTAAAGAGCACTCACCATGTGCTAGGCTTTGAGCTAAATACTTTGGATACATTGTACGTTGAACATTTACAACAATTTCATTAAGTAAATTATCTCCATTTTTATAGACAAAGAAAATGAAACTTAGAGACTCGTGTGAGCAGACGTTTACACCAATACTTCCCTCTTCTTGGAATCAATCCTCTTCCTCCAGATTGTCACCTGGCTGCCTCCTTCCTTAGGTCTCCGTTCAAATGTCACCTCCTCCAAGAAGCCTCCCTTGACCACTCATTCTTAAAGAGCCACTCTTGGTACCACTCTGTCTTTTTAAAGTCCCCATCACTCTCTGAAATTATATTTTTTATTTATTTGTTTTCATGCGTATTGTCTGTCTTCCTCCAATAGATCGTGTAAATTCTTTGAGTCAAGAAAGTTCACCTCCTTTAAGTCAGGCTTCTCTCTATCCTTGGCACTTAGCAGGAGAACTGGTACATAGTAGGCCTTCAGTTAATGTTCATTGGATGAATTAATGAATATAACTAGAGTCATATAGCTAGTAAATGGCCGAGTTGAGATTTAAACCTAGATGTGTCTTTCTCCAAAGTCCAGGATTTCATTTCTTTTATAGACTTCATACTATCCATCTTGCTTTAGGGTTTGTTCACTTTTCTGTCTCTGCTTCCTGGTTCTGACGGCCATGTGACCACATCCTAGATATCTTTGTATCTCTCCAAGCTCCTGTTGGGACATCATCACCTTTCTGCTGACACTCAACCTATGTTTGCTGAGCTGACTAGGTTTCCATGACAACGCCCTAGGAAGCAGAAGAACTCTAAGGCCCTGTATGATTTTCTCTCTTCTCCACTGAGGTGAGCATCACAGACTGAGAAAGGTTTCTTCTTCCCAACTTAAGACCCAGGTGTCATTCACGGCCCCGGGAGGAGGCACAGCCCTGGCCCTGAGCCAGCTAGCTCCCTGGGAAATGTGGCCTCCGCTTCCAGCCTAGTGACCCACATCCAGTGAGTGGAGGTTTCAGCCCCTCCCCCATTTGCAGAGTAAGGCCAAGTCCAGGGCTTTCTTAGAAGACTCTGGTCTTTCTGACAAGGAAATATGTGTGGCCCCGTTACTGTGGGCAGAATCCTTCTCCACCGATGAGAGCATGGCATTTCAGTGGGGGACAGCCACCCTCCCACATGGGGAATGGACAGAGTGTGGCACAAAGGCTTCCTGAGACTCGGCTTTTCCCATTTTTCCCTTTAGAAAATCAATGGAACCTCAGGAAGCGCCCCTTTCAGCCCTCTTTATCTATGCCGGTGGAGAGATGGAGAGCAGTGAAGCCTTTTGTGGGGGCTGGCGAAAGTTCATGCTGCTATCATCAAAATACGTAGGGGAGCAAAGAAGGCAAAGTTGGCTTCTGCATAGAGCCAGGTGGCCACCCGGAACCTGGGGGCTCTCCTGGAGCTACAGGGACACCACGCTGTCGCCTCCTCTGTAGGGACCAGGCCCAGCCACAAAAGCTGCTTCTCCTTCCTGGTGCCCGCGTTCTGCTCAGGGATTCGGAAAAGGCTATCCACTTTCCTGGACTGACAGAGAGCAGCTGCCTACAGGAGGTGATTTGACAGCATCTAGACATGACTTCCTCCTCAGAACGGCTCCCTATAGCCTGAATTTCCTCCATTAACCGTAATTCCCCTGAGTCTCACACAACTGGCCTTTAAAGAATGCTACTAACATGCAAACTCCCCCAAAGGCTAATAATCCATTAGACAGGGGTCAGCATTTTTCTGAAAAGGGCCAGATAGTAGATATTTTAGGCTCTGTGGACTATAGCATTCTCCATTAGAACTATGTGCCTCTACAGATATAGCGCCAAAGCAGCCCCAGCCAGTAAGCGAATAGGCCTGGCTGGGTTCCTGTAAACTTTATTTACAAAACCTGCAGCAGCCTGTATTTGGTCATGAACCATAATTTACCAGCTTAGCACGAGGCTGCCAGTCAGGGACATTCCTACCACCTCCTATCCCAGTGCCTCTCACATGAGGCATACAGTAAACACAGGTTGAAATGCTGTTTGTCAAAGTACTTATCAACTAACAACAGTTCAAGAGAAGTTGTTCAATAGTCAACCTTTCCAGAAAGAACCTCAATATAGTGGGAGGGATGGCAGGTATTCAGAAGCTGAAAATTCAGGAGGGTAGCAGGACTCTAAGAGCAAATGTGTCTACTTAATTTTAACAAAACAGATCCCACTGGTTATAGTCATAAATCTCAAAATCCAATAACTGGCTGAGATCACCTTATCCTGCATCTGGGGACCTGCAGAAAGTGAAGGCGGAGAGCTATGGAGACCAGTGACAAACAAGGAACCCTCAGCATGTCAGTTTTGGCACTTTTGTTATGTCCCTGCTCTTGTCATTCCCAAGAGGGAGCCAGATTCCCACAGACCTGGCTCAGGTAAACTACCAAGGCCCTTGGGTAAGAAGTTAACTGTTCTTTAAAAAGCCGGCCCTGCAACACAGTGTTCCACTCACCTTCCGTTCTTCCTCCCTGCAGTCATATCACTGAGGCAATCGTGGAGCCCAAGAGCTACCTGTTGATATCTTTCAAGATGGTAGAAGCCATGATGCTAAATCTCACCATTGACTTTAGGAGATGATCATTACTGTTTCCTTAACTTCAGCAGTTTTCTGGACTACAGTCTTGAGTTAGTCCAATTCAGCACAAAGGCCTGAACTGTGTGTACTCATTGCAGTTTCAGACATTTGGGGAATGTGTGTCAATCCGTATAGGTAAGGTTATACTGCAATAACAAACAATCTCAACATTTCGTTTCTTTTTTTAAAACACAACCCAAGTTTATTTCATGCTCAAGTTGCATGTCCAACGTGGGTTGTCAAGCAGACTTTATTCATTTGAGTCATTCAGAGACTGAGATCATTCAGGCTTCATCATGACACATGCCTTCTTGGTCATTTCTTCAGAAGAAATGGACACGATGTATCATATCCCTAGATTCTAAAGCTCTGTCCAGAAGAGTCCTATATGCTCACATTTCATTGACAAAGCAGGTCACATGCCTCATGAAACTTCTAAAAGGGTAAGTGCAATCCTACCATGTGCCTGGAAGGATGACACAATTGTGAGCAGGCTTAATGACTACAATAGAATCTGAATAAAGGATCAGGGAAATGTGCTTGCCTATAGAGTTAAATATCCTCATGGGAAAGATAACCTAACTAGAAGCTGAGTGCTGATATTGAAATTGAATTGACAAAATTCTGAAGGCTCTAGGAATAGGAGTTAATCTGAATGTTTCAGATGTGTAGCAGATGAGAACACTCATAAAGGACAGGCAATTGATGAGGGCCAAGTTGAAGTGGGCTATGGGTTGGAAAAGGTACTCAGGACAGCTGTTTGCCCCACAATGGGAGAAACAGACTGCCTTGTTCCAGGAAGAAGCAGCTTTTAAAACAAATCTGAGACAAATACAAGGTGGTTATCACTAGATTCTGTGTAAAACCAAGGGTTCAAGCACAGAGGCCATTCTGACATGGGGTGAGACTGTTGATATGGAAAGGAATGACAGGTTCAATGGAGACATGAAGAAGCTGGTGTGTCTGCCCTATCCTGGCCTGCAAGTTATGCCCTCCACGTACCATGGCACCAGTGGCCAAGACAAAGAAGCAACAGGCCTCAGAGCAAGGATTGTCCGTCCAGTTGTGTAGGTCAGGCATGGCACACCTCCAGGGGATGCTGATCACACTGAGATTTGTGTGAATGGAGCACCTGGAGCGGCAGTACACAACGTGAAGGATCCTGGGTGCTAGCCCTGCCGTGAGCCCTGTTCAAGGCAAGATCCTGGACGCCTGCTCTGCACGTCACACAGCTGCTGACCTCATTACTGTAGTTTCCTGCTTCTAGCATTGCCCGCACCCTTTGAATCTGACAACAGACACAGGCTTTCTGGTTAGGACTCTTGCCTCTCGTGTTTACCAGTGCATAGCTAACACATTCCCCAGGAGCGAGGTCACAAAGGGTGAGTTCTCAGCCATGCAAGGCACATGACCCTAGTGACTGTGTGCAGCCACACTGACGTGCCCCTCACAACATCCCCAAACCAGAAGGAGAACTTGGATACGCATGAGCAGAGAAACCAGGAAATTACCATTTTATTCCAGTTCTTGTGCTCCTACGGGGCCACCACGGCTGGCCTGACCTGGAAGAACACCAGTAACACAGGCACACTCGGTACCCACTCAATTCTTGGTACAAAGGAGTTCCTCATTAATATTTGTTGAAAAAAAATTATGAATGTTGAAAAAGAACAACAGTTTATTTAAAGAACAGTTCTAATTTCTTCTTTGTATAGTCTTAAGGGCAATGAGAATTTGACCACAAAACAAGCTATTAAAATGTGAAAAAGTGCATCAGCCATAGTGGAGGGAGAGAAGGTGAATCTTTGTTCTACGGGAAACTAAGTGACCATCTAGAACTAGAGGGATGCTTGGGAGTGTGTCTTTTAGATAATACTCTCCCTTGGGAATTGGTCATTATAATTTCAGTCCTGAAATATCCAGTGGCGCAGTAAATTTACAACTCTTTAAATGCTTGTGAAAATGCCAGGCAGGGTTAGTATTAGATCTGGTATTGGTACTAAACATTGTATTTCAAGATAGTACCACCTTGAAACCTTTAACATTAAATGTAAACAGTGTCGCCACAGCAATATTAAACAAATAGAAAATTCCTTAAGTCCTTGGTCCTTTTGAGTGAAAACAATGCATTTACATACTTCTCCCTTAAAGTAAGCATCAATGTAAGTAATAACTGAATGTGTGTGGGTACAGAATAACCCCCTCGTACTTTTCATGAAAGTGTGATGGTCAGGAAAATAAACACTGAGGTTGAAGACAAGTCAGCTTCAGGCAAACATTTGCCTCTGAATTCGTGTATGACCACCTCCCCATAGTCCTCTGTCATTTGCCTCCTAAGGGAGATACATGCTGGAATGTGGGTGTGGTGAAAACCCAACTCACTATCAGTAAGGCTCTTAGCCCATACAATATCTGTTCTCAAGTAAGTGAAAAACCCTACCTTGAAACAAAGTCTGGAAGAGGGGTAAGGGCAGGACCAAGGGCATATCTGGCTTGATTTTTAGGACATTGTCATCCAATGGATTTTTCTCTGCCAAACTATGTGTTGGCCATCACAAAACCCATGCCGAACAAAAAGATTTCCATGATCAAATTTGCATAATGCCTTACTCACATGCATAGAATTCCACAAAGCATTGCTTCTGACCAAGGAACTCAATTCACAGGGGGAAAAAAATTGTGACATAGGGCTCATGTTATGGAATTCACTGGTCTCACCACATATCCCATCACCCAGGAGCAGGTGGCCTATTAGAAAGTGGAATGGCCTACAAAAATTAAATCAGGGTACAACTTGGGAGAATAACCTGAAGGTCAGGGTTCTATTTTACAGGATGTCCCATATTCTTTGAATCAGTTACCAATATGTGGTCCTGTTTCTCCTATATCCAGACCGTATGGGTCCAGGAATCAGGGTGGGAGTCGGAGGGGCTTCTCTCACTATTACACCCAGTACCCACTCATAGAACATGTGCTTTCTGGCCCTGCCACTTTTGCCTCTTCTGGTTCAGAGGTTCAAATGATTTCATAATTTAGAAAGGCTTCCACCAGGTGACACAAAAACTGCCGCAATGATTTGGAAGTTGAGACTGCCAGTCTGTCATTTGCGGGTCCTAGCCCTGCTGAAGTAGCAGATGGAAAAGGGGTTTATCATACTGGTTGACCCTGACTACTACGAGACATCAGATTTCGATTACACCAAAAGTCTATCTGGAACCCAAGGGGTTTTCTGGGGTATTTCTTAGTACAGCCATGTTCAATAATAAAAACAAATGGAAAATGGTAGCATCTATTGCTGAGGCAAAAAGTTATTTTTTGTATGAGACCTCAAAGATGTTGAGAAGGTGTACGAAGTAGCTGAGTATCCAAGGGAGTAAACTGCTCAGAAGCTACCTTTTTATATTCCACTCAGGGAGGCGGGGGCTGTAGCTCTCTTTCAACAGTTGGCTCCTAGTTAAATTCTGCCAATAGGGCGCGCTAGAGGGGGTAGTGGAAGACCAGGTGGGGTAGGGTGGGCGGCTGCTGCTCAGACCATCATTTTCACGCGAACCCTGTGCCCCGGCGTTGACAGGGTCCATCTACTTTCACCATTGCCCAAAGCAGCCTCATTGCAACCTCTTGGAGGTGTCAGCACAGCCAGAGTCCTTCCCCTGAGCATGTAGGTTTTGATAATTCCATACCCTTCCCTTTGTTTCCTCAGCCCTATAAGTCGTTGCCACTTCCAGCGGTAATGATATTGGTTACTTCAATGGTCCCTTTTTGTTCCTTCAGCTCTCTCACACCTGTGTGATCAATTCTCCACAACAAATTTCCTCTGTTGAAATATCAAATGTGGATTTTGTTTTCCTGACTGATACCCAGCCTTGGACGTCAGCTCAAGAGTATTTGACATTTCAGTTACTATCAATTTTTCAGACAGATTTATTAGGTCACTCAACTGCAAAAAAAAAGGGGGGCGGGGGGAGACATTTTTAAGAAAGTGTAATATGGAAGCACTATTTTTTAAATGCCATGATCCAAATAAGAATGGAAGAAATTCCTAGAAATGCGTGCTAGAAAACAATTCATTTTATTAAAATTTCCCTTTTTATTTGGACATTAGAGAAATGATAGAATTTATTATTCCACCAAACAAACCATTTTGCTTATTTTTGGTAAATTGCACTAAATGTAGTTTAATTACTGTGTCCAGAATAGCATCTCACATCTGTGGCCCCAAAAGCTATTACGTACTTATTACAGTGAACCTGTGGGATGAAGAAATAGCGCCCTCTTGTGGTCGCGTTAGATACTACAACCCCTTGGCGTTAACATTGATGGTATAAACGTCAAAGGAGATCACAGGATTTTTAAACAGAAAGATACGTTAGGAATTCTGCCTTGGAGCACCACAAAACAGACAAAAGGTCCTCTGTCCAGAGAAATAATGCCTGTGCTTCTTGGCATTGTATATATACAACATAAAACACTTATAAAATGTAAACAAGGTCATTATTAAATGCCCACTTTTTAAAGGAGGAAGTGAGAATAGGTCTGAGCCTGTTTAGCATGTGCATGTCAGTCAAAAGAGATGCTTAGATGTTTTACCTGACAGAGGTCTTAACACAAACCTCCGTGATTTCCTTCCGAATTGGTTACACACACTGGTGTGACAGTGAGGGAAAATCAATAAATGCAGGGAAAGATGGATGAACAGGTGGAATGTGTTAAAATCTGCACATTATTATCCTTTGTAAGTAAAGACAAGAGAGTCCAGTGTACTGCAGTGTTAGAGACCTTTCAGGACAAACTTGGGAGAGAGGGGTCAGGGAAGAGGGAAACATTTAAGCTTGGCAATTGATGGCGCAGGGTTCAAATGCCATCTTAGCACATTCCTGGTTGTGTGCCTTAGCGCGTTATCCAACCTCTGTTTCTCAGCTTCCTCATCTGTAAAATGGATACAATAAAATCAACTTTAAGACAATGTATAGTGTAGTGGTTGAGATCACATGCTTCAGAGCCAAACTTCCTGGCTTCAAATCCTGACCCTGCTACTTACTGTGTGACTTTAGGCAAGTTACTTACTCTCTCTGTGCCTAGTCCATAAAATGGGATAAAATAGTACTGACCTTGCAGGTTTGTTTTGAAGATTAAATGATTCAATATACATAAAACCCTTAGAATAGGTGTCATGTATGAGTTTGCCATCATTACTCTTTAAATTGCCTTACAGTGCCTTGTACATGGTAAACATACAGTAAATGTTAGCTTTATTATTAGCTATAAGTAAATCATCATGAACAATTTACTTTTTATCTTTTCCTTGCCTGCTTCTTTTTCTATTAAGTAGAGTTATGTGAGATTGCCATTTTTGTAGGTCAGAAACACTCGAATGCATCAACTTCTTGGTTTAATTTAATGTAGACCAACGCTTGCCACCAGATTACATTAAGGATTATTGGCAAGAGCCTAAGACCGAGGAAGAAAATAGAGTTCTCTGCCCACATTCATGCCACTGAGTCAATTCTGACAGTGTAATGAAGCCTCCATAAAAACTCAAAAGCACAGTTCATCCGTCCTTTCCTGACTGTGATGACAAATCCCTGGAGCAGTTTTAGAGAGACAACCCCTCCTCCCTCCTGTGTCAGCTCCAGGGAAGGAGGGGGAGGTGATGATTGGGGTAGAGGTGGCAATTACAGCCAGGTCAGGAAAACAGAACCTGTTCCATGTAGTGCCATAGATGGAATTTGTTATCAAGAACTAGTTACAAAAGGGACACTGAAGCAACCCAGACATTAGCAATAGTAGGGTGTAGCTACAACCTTGATTGCTGAAGGGGGAAAGGGCAAAGGGGACATTTACTGTCCATAAAATGGGATTTTTGGACATCGTGAACCGTGTGGAAATGGCCAGCCACTCCCAGAGCTGTCCGTGACCCAAAGCAGAGAGGAAGGAGGGGATCTTCCTTCCTTCTGTTCCCCAACCCCCTGCCAGTGCCTCTACTTGGTTAAACCTAATAGTACTCCAGTTGGCAATGGGAATAAAGCATGTAGTTCGCATGGTCTAACCCCTTGAATACAGAGCAGAGCAGGAAAAAAAAGAGAGGAGTAGATTTGAGAGGAGAGAGGCAAATACCTGCCTAGAGAGGCAGGAGCTGGGAGGAAAAAGAACGGGAGGTGGCAGAGCCACGACATAAAATCTAGCTCTGCCTTTTTGTCTCTGGTGCTTTGGCATCTCCATAATCCACTGGAGGTAGAATCCTGAAACTCTGCTACTCTAGCCAGGTAATTCCAGATAAAAACCAGGAGCCATAGTAATCTGCTTTTGGTGACTACATACAATGGAGAAGGGTGCAGGCAGCTTAGGCAGGTAGTTTGGGAAATCTTCGGGTTGACTCATTACCTCCTGTTGGAGAAGTGAAGGGGCCTGCACTGTGTATTCTCAGTCTCAGGGCTTTTACTCCAGGCAGGGGGCCTCATCTTAGAGGTTATCTCCTCCAAGATTGTGAAAACAAGACAATAGAATGCAATGTGATAGTAGGGATTGAATCCTAGAATGGGAAAGGGCAGTAATGGAGCTGGATACGATATTGTGATTTATGAGGTTGGTGCAAAAGCAATTGTGGTTTAAAAGGTTAAAAATAATTGCAAAATCCACAATTACTTTTGCACCAACCTAATATAAGACATATACGTTTGGTCATTCAGATAACCAAAATACATTGGTCAGATATATTTGTTCTTCATCCACAGTCCTCGGCTCACAGCTCCCAAAGCCCTTGGAATTTCCTACTAAGTGATGAAAGCAACAATGGTGTCCCTTGTATGTTAATGAGATGACTTTTGGGCCCCACCCAAGGGTGGGGGCCAGTTGCCAGTAGGAGCCAACCTTGTGGCTATAGCATTGGAACTTCCAGTCCCATCCCCTGGTCTCCCAATGGCCAATGACTGAGTCAATTCTGACAGTGTAATGAAGCCTACATAAAAATTCAAAAGGACAGTTCATCCGTCCTTTTTTTGGAGAGATTCCACAGTGGGGAACCAGAACGCTTCCATGCACTGCCATGTCTGGCTCTAAACTACATGAAGACAGATGTTCCTTTGGTTAGGACTTTGCCCTGTGTATTTCTTTATCTGGCTGATGATTCGGATCCTTTGATGTCCTTTTATAATAAATTGGTGATGTAGGAAGTAAAAAGGTTTTCCTGCATTCTGTGAGCCATTCTAGCAAATTAATCCAACCCAAGAAGAGGCTTGAGGGAACCTCTGATTTACACCAGTCAGTCAAAAGTGCAGGTACCCTGGATGTGTGATTGGTATCTGGAGTTGGAGGGGATCGTTGGAACCTCCAATCTATAGCCAGTCAGTCAGAACCACAGGTAACAACCTGGGCCTGTGACTAGCATCTGAAGTGGAGGGCCGTCTGGTGGAGTTGAGCCTTTTTCCTGTGGAATCTGATTCTACCTCCAGCTTGATAGAATCAAAATTGAGTAAAATTCTTGGATATCCAGCTGGTGTCTGAGAATTCCTTACTGGTATGGGAAAGCCTAGACAAACACATACACACATACACACAAACACACACACACACACACACACACACAGTCATGCAGGGTCTCTGGCCCCGCTCCCTGCACAAGAAAGCAGGATATGGCAAAGCCAAAGAACAACGGAGCCACAGATACGGGAGTCATACCACTATAGTCTCGCAGGCGGCTGGGTTAGAGACACAGGAAGCAGGAGCCACATGATCTGCAATCCACATGGGACTCTCTGTCCACCCACCAACCCCTTGCTAACTGCAATCCGCGCTTGCTAGCTCAGCCACGGCAGTTAGATCAGTGGCCAATGGCTAACTGGTTACAGCTGATGGCCAACTAGTCACATCTGATGGCCATCTACTACCCGAGCCAGCACCTTTCCATGTGAGGCCAGGAGCCTGGAAACTGCTCTCTGGGACTCTGTACACACACATACACCCACAGCATGCGTGCGAATTGGGTTGGGGAACCAACCCCTTTCATTGGGTAAAATCTTTATGTAATCAATAGAATTGTACCAATGTTAATTTCTTAGTTTTGACAAATGTACTATGGATATGTTGTTAGCTGTTAACATTAGTGAAAGCTTGCTGAAAGGTATGTGGGAACGTTCTGTGTTATTTTCTCTGCTGTAAATATAAATTTATTTCAAAAAAATTTTTAAGTTACCTCCTCCAGAATGGCTTCTTCCATTAGCTTCCCCTGCCAGCTCCAGCAGGGTTGTGGTGCTACTGCCAACTTGGTGAGGTATCTCCAAGAGAAGCTGACCCCTTCCCGAAGCCCCTCTAGCATCAGTGAACACATCCAGGAGCCCGTCAGAATGACCATGTCTGGGAAAGTCTTCTGTGAACATTTTGCTGCTTGTAAAAAATATGATTGCCTTAACGACAGCCTACTTACAAAGAAAATGATGAACTCTTATGTTGTTAGTGTAACCATGTCCTTCCTCTCATCAACGGGATTTTTATTATGCTTCCTTTTGCTCTGGCTCTGGTAATGGACAAAATTCAGGCTCTACAAAAAAAGTTCTTAACTCGAGACCAGACACAGTACTGGTTTATCTACAAATGAACTGACCTTATATAGACCCTCACCTTTTAAAGTTGCCTTAGGTAACTTTTAGAAAAAGCAGAGTATAACTAGATACATACATACACACACATAACCAGTTTAGGAAGGAGCCGATTTCAGCAAATACATATGAATTGATTTGTTTTCCAGCTAACTGCTCTCACTGTCCTATCATAAGTGGTACCTCGATTTAAGGCATCTCAATCCAATTCTATAACGTTTTGTTCACTTTTTATAATTAGGAAACTCTCCATCTGGTTACCAAGACCTAGTCCTAAGCATTTTAATTTTTCAATATTGCATTTAATTCAGATCTGTCCCCCTGCCAGCATAGACTGGTGTGGCTAGTTTCTCCCTCTGCCCTCTTTCTAACAGTTACTCTTGTGGCATTGTGCTGGGGGAGGAGGAGAATGTCTCCCTTTGAGACTGGTTCTGATGAGGTTATTTGCCTCCTTTCTGCAAACTCCTGGCCACAAATATACCTCCTAAGCTATAGACTCCTTGTGGTTACAGGTATAAACTATGATAGTCCATAATAAAGAGATGTTTGATTCCATCGACTTCTGATCCACAAACGCTGGTCCACGACCACATTCCCCTGGTAAACCGTGTCTCTTTGGTCACTACTCTGGCAGTTACTGGCAAGCTTGGGCCACCAGCGCACACATAATTTGTAGCCCCAGTGAAAGGCACAGCTGAGTACATTTGCTGGGCCTCAGAAGCCAGCACCTGAGATCGTGGTCACTGTCTCCTCTCCTCCATCTGGCTGTGCCCTGCTCAGGTCAGGAAGCTTGGTAGCTGCTAACCAGGGCAGGGAATGTCACTCTTCCTTACAGAACCCACACTTCCATAATTTGGGGAATTGCCGTCTCTGGATTTGGGGGATGGGAACAATTCATGCTCACCCTCCCATTCCCCTTAGTAGAACAGAGGTGAGAAAATGCCCTCTCTTTTTTTTCTCCCCTTTCTTCCCCCTCCGCTCCCCCCACTCCCGTTCAAGCCATTGTTTCTCAGTCTAGTTGTGGAGGACACCGCTCCCTGGCCCATGCTGGTATTATGAGTATTGCGCTCCCCCTGGCTGAGGCAGTTGGTAGCTGGTCGTCAGTTGGCCACTCACAGCAGCTCCCGGCAGCTCCTGGCTGCTCACGATGGCAGCCTGCCGTTCCTGCCAGCAACACGGTAGCCCAGGCAGCACATGGTAGCCCAGGCAGCACACAGTAGCCCGTGGCAGCCCACACCAACCTCTGGCTGCTCACAGCAGCCCAGCTCCAGGGAGAGCTGTTGTTCACAGTCTTAGCTGTAGAGGGCGCAGCTCAGTGGCCCATGTGGGAATCGAACAGGTGACCTCGGAGTTAGGAGAACCGGGCTCCAACCACCTGAGCCACCAGGCCAGCCCAGAAAAATGGTCTCTCTTCACTGTACTCGCATTTCTTGGTCGGTATACGACCTCCCACTGGCCAGAGTCTCTAACCCCTAGAACTGGGGAGTTTTACGCCTAGAATTATCTCATTTGAACTTGGCCCTAAAAAAGCAGAGGCTTCCCCTACCAATAGACCTCTTCACAAATGTGCAACCTACAGGGCAGAAAAAACGATCTCAGTTAGGACCTCCCACCAGATTCCTAGGCACACACACATAAATACATTCAGACAACTGCCCCCTCCATAAGATTGACCTGTACAGTTCCAAGGACATATTGAGATGCAATGTAGATACCATAGCTCTGTCCCATCCATACATTTCGTTGAACTTCATGTATTCTTTTATACTCTTTTAACGCAACAGTGGCAGGGGATTTGGAATGCAAAAACCACCAGGAGTTGTTTCAAAGCTCCATCCATCTACGAGCCAGAGGCGGGGGAGGTTGCCTTTCCTCTGGACCAGTCTTCGGGGCAGAGCTGTCTGTTTCAAAGGACAGAGTACTTGGCTAAGCTCATCCCAAACCACAGCTGCAGACTGGCCATCTGCAGTGTCCCCAGAGAACTTCCTTTTGGTTTCTATTCAAGGGCCACTTGTATTGATGATTTAACAGTGAGCGTCTCCCTGCGGCTCACTTCTGTGCTTAGCCTGTGTTGAAAGGTCATTCCTCCCTGCACTTCTTTCCCTTTTCATGGCTCTTTCCAGGGATTTAACTAGAATGCAGCAATGGAGGCCGAGAGGTGCAGAGACTCTCGAATTCCATCTGGGCACATTAGTGTTCACAACTCTGAATATGGCCTATTAAGTGCCAAGCACTATTGGGAGATAAAGATGAATGAGACATGGTCCGTGCCTGCTAGAAGCTCCCAAGCTGGCGAGAAGACAGGTAACGGTGAATATTCAGATAAAGTGTGACCACTGTGCTCTGGGAGGGACTCGCCTCTTATTCTTGGTGCCAAGGTAAGGCTACAGAAAGGAAGTGACATAAGCTGGGGTCATGAAGCATTAGAAGCTGAAGATGGAGGTGGAGGGAGGCTGACCTTGAGGTGAATTGAACCGCTACATAAATAGAGGCCTGGAGAGGCGTGAGCTCATGGCCAGCTCACCGGGGGCGCTGGCAGGCAGAGGGAGAGCCGAGCATGCAGGCCTTTGGGAGCGATGTCCCTGGTAGCCACACATCAATAGATCCTGAAGGATGACTCGTGTCTCATGTCCAGGCCATCGGAGGGCTCGCTAAAACACGGGAGGGTTTGGGGACAGAATTGCCCACAGTGAATCGTTATTGGCATTCCTATTTGTGTTAAGCAATGACTAATGTGCCAGGCAGTCCGCTACACATGCTACAGGCAGCAAACCCCATGTAAGCCTTACAACTACCCTTTGAATTGGTACTATGTACTTGCACCCCATTTTACAGATGAGAAACAGGCTAGCAATTTAAATTTCATCAAAATCATATAGCAAATAAATAACAGTCAGGTTTTGAGCCCAGGTGACTCCAAATCTCATGTTTTCAACTCCCTCTCCTCCAGAAGAGAAATTGAAGACACAGTATTCCATTGATGAGTGTGTGTGTGCATGTGTGTGTGATAGAGAGACAGAGACAGAGATTTCTCTCAATTTGAAAACCCAAATCATATTTTGGAGATCCCAGGACTCCTGCTAATTAGGATCAGGTAATTTTAGCCAATATCCCACACATGGGCTTAATCACCTTAAGATCAGATAAAAAGCATCTCTCCTATGAAACAAAAGGATTACATTTTTAATTTGGAAGAGTGATTTAGGACTCATTCCAGATCAGCAGTGGAGCTAAGAAGGAGACCTGGACATTCCTTAAAGATCTCCTCTTCTGCTAGGCTCCCCAATTTCTATTCCCCTTCTAGTTTGGTGCACTAGTTCCTGCTGAAAATTTACAAACGCACATTTTTAAACAGCTCAAGGCTGATTAGTACCTTGTTAATTAAAAAAAACAAAACAGAAAAAAACAGTGATGTTCAGCCTCCTACACTTACTAGACAGGGCAGGGAATCTGACTGTGAAAGGCAGATGTTGAAATACTGCTATTTGCAACAACGTGGATGGATCTTGAGATTATCATGCTAAGCCAAATACGTCAGATAGAAAAAGTCAAGGACCACCTGATTTCCCTCATTTTGGGAAATTGAAAAGCAACAAATGAACAAACAAGACAAACAAAAACTCATAGATGTAGACAATAGTATGGTGGTTGTTAGAGAAAAGGGGGTGGGAGGTAGGTAGAAGAGAGTAAAGGGAGTCAAATATATGGTGACGGAAGGAGAACTGACTCTGGGTGGTGCACACACAATGCAATATATAGATGACAAAGAATTGGACACTGGAAACCTATATAATATTATTAACCAAATGTCACCAATATGTTTAATAACATTTAAAAAAAATAAATAAAAATGAAAGGCAGGCATATCCTAACGGTGACTAGAGCTTCATTAATTTTTGAATTCAAAGTGTTGGCCTCAAATCAGGATTTTGACAATCCTGCCAAGGTCTTACATGGAGTTGTTAGTTTCGTTAAATTAGGCTATTTCAAGATGAAATGTTTTACTGAGCATAAAAGAAAGCTGAGAGTCACAAGAAAAAAAATTAGCCTCACCCTTTAATCTTATTTGGAAAATACTTTTCATCCATCCGTCCATCCATCCATCCATCCATCCATCCATCCATCCATCCATCCATCTATTCGTTTCATTCAACAAAATTTGATCAAGCACCTCCATGTGCTCGGTTCAAGATATAACATAGAACATGAGACCCAAAGCTTGCCCTTGAAGGACGTGCACCCTACTGAATGAGAAACAGGTGAGTAGCCATTTACAGTCCACAGTGACATGAACAACGATTTGTACACACAGCCTTAAAAATGCAACAATGGGGTCACTGCCCAGCAGAGAAGAGGATTGAAGAAAGATCATAAACAAACTTCTTGGAAGTAAGACCTGGAGGATCAAACTTCAAGGGCATTTAACTCACATTTTCTAATCAATCCTCACTTAAAAGCAATAAAAACCAAATTACATATTGATGTACTCATCTGGACAACAACAACGTACAAAACACTGGTAACGAAAAACCCAGATCATGGAAAAATTGAGTTTCAGAGCAAAGATCAAAATTAACAATTAACACAGCAGAACATACGACAAAATATACTCTCATATTAACAGATGAGGAAAGCTCAAAATTAGTGATCTTCTAGGATAGCAGTAACTTCCAAGTTAAACGCTAGGTGGTGATCTTAGCACAGTTTGCTATCTTTGATGTCTCTTGGAACCAGCCAGCTAGTGAAGGTTCACTCTCTAGGAAAAACAAAACAAAACTCTGAATACAGCTATCATGAAATTGATTTTATAGGAAGGAATGCTATCTTTCATGGTATCGTCTTCCTACCATGAGCAATAAGTTTATCTTTGTTAACAGCAATTTTTTTCTTGCAGCTATACCTTCCTTGAAAAAATCAGGTGGAACGCTAGAGAGACATATTCTCACAGGCCCTTTCAGCCAAGCTGTTTTTGTAAAGATACAATTCCTCTGGATGATGACATCAAGAGTTCTGTATTCAAGGGTCCCCAAGCAACCCTGACCCATCACTCAACTTCATAGTCTCCGAGACGTTTGCAATTTAGGGGAAGTTGTTAGAAAAACTTCAACACCCAAATCACCAAGGCTGGGCCTTAATACAGAAATGTCTACCTCCCCCTCCACTTAGTACAAAAAGCTTTGTTAGAGGATTAGAGGATACTATGCAAAGCACGTTAAGCTCCTTGAATTAAATGAATTATGAGAATACTAGATGTTAGCAATGAGTCTCAAAGACAACAAAGATAAAGAGAGACCTAACCTTATAAAGCCATTCTCAAAAACAGCAAGAATTTGATGACACAAGGAAAAGAAGACAAATGGGAAATAATTACAATTGAAAGTATTTTAGGCAAACAGATAAATTAAAGGGGAGAGGAATGTAGGTCTCATTTATTGTATGTAAAGAAATAGGAAATTGTTTTAACGTTGTGGACTAGGAGCCAACTAAAACAAGACACTAAGCAGAGAATTAGTAAGGAGAAAATGATTTACTCCTGGTAACATTTTAGGCAAGCAGATCAATTATAACTGTTTTCCAAAAATTGGTCTAAAAACCAATCCTGATCCACGATGAGGTTTTCACTATTCTGTGATGAAAAGGGGGAAAAAGGACATTGTAACATGTTTCAAAAAGCTAAATATGTTGTATTTACTTTTATTCTTAGATTAGCTCTTTCTTACCTTTCTAAAATGAAAGAAAAGCTTTCTTTTGTGAAATTGGTCCCCATAGAGATGTTTACGTGTTATTTTGTTCCGTTTTGTTGTTATTCCTAACTCTAAGTTGGCACCATGATGCGGGTCCTGAAACAGGTTTTTGGAAATGTTCCTGGTCTGAGACATCCAGAAGTATGGGGACTGCTATATCAACAACCCATTCAAGAGAGAACAAGCCAGCAGGTGTTATTCATTCATTTATTCTACAAATATTTGTTGAGTCCCTCCCATGGGCCAGGCCTGTAAGGGGCCATGGGTGGTGAGCCCTGAGCAAGGCTGACATGGCTCCATCCATCTAGGATATCCTTGGAGTCATCTAACAGGAATGGAGGAGGTGGTGAAGAGGCTGCAGGTCCATTGCCAAAGGGCAGGACCATATTAAGGGTGACGGTGTATTACTCTCGCAGTTGCACATGGGATAATCTTTAATACTTTATGTAACATTTAGCGATGTATTCTTAAAGGCCAGCTTGGGATGAACAATGTGTTTTTTTTCCCGTCAAAGTCAAGTAAGTGAATGTCTGTTATTATTGAGTTGCTTAAAAAACATGTATCCATGCCGCCCACTGAGAGTTGCCAGGCTTTCTGTCCAAGGCACTGGGCCTGCTCTCTCTATACAGTGTGCCATAAAAGGAATCACTCTGACGACCGAGCCCCAGAGGTCCATATAATGAATATCTGTATCTATCCTGAAAGGTAGACTCGGAATGTCTCAGTGTGGACAAGTTATTTCTCACCTCTCCATGGAAGATGGAAAAATCTGTTCACAAAGCCCATGGTTACTCCCCTTTCCAACATGTGCAGGTGTCACTGAAGGATAGATGGCTAGCCAGTCATGTTTTCCAGTGTGGAATTTCAACACTCTTGGGATCATTGGGTTAAAGTTGGAGCTCATCCCAGCTCCTGTCTGGGCCTCCAGTACTTAATGGTCAAATCAGCAGGAGGATTTTGGACAGAGAAGATGGATAAAACCTGCCAGTGCTTGTGCTGGTTTCCATGGTGACCCGCTGAGCACTTACTGCTCCTTAAAGACCAAAAACGTGAATAATTAAAATAAATTATCATACAACTGCTTAACCTAGAATATAGTGACCTGAATTAAGAAAAATTTTAAAAGCCTCTGCCTCTTGAACAAACATGATGGATATAGAGATTTACAGAGAAAAAGGAGGCTTGAAAGTAATATCGAGGAGTAGTTATTTTTTTACAGAAAAATCAAAACACACAGAGATGGGCTACAAGTATACATCAGAGAATTGTTCCAATGCCCTACTTGACAAGATTTTCATGTCCTTTAGGGAAATGTTTCAGTACATGCACCAGCTTATTAATCGTTTTACTGTGACTTAGTTCTCTACTATGCACCTCCGTGCCTTCCTTTACATTTTAAATTCACTTTGAATTTCTGATTCTACAGCATGCCCTCACGCTCAAATATTTTTGGCCAGTTTGGGCCCCACTGAACCAGTATGGGCTGCCAGCATGAATAAGTACCCTCACTACCGCACGGCACCCGCAGACGTGGTCCAGAGGTGTCTTTGCTGGGTCCCTTGGGTCAACTATGCACACAACTCTTTTCCCAACTGTGCAGGAGCCATTCTGCTTCTAGCACCTGACTAGGTCAATAGGATTCCCAAACTTTGCCCGTCTACCTCTGGCCTGGTCACAACACTCTCCTGGCTGGAC
Organism: Rhinolophus hipposideros; assembly: GCF_964194185.1. Classification (NCBI taxonomy): domain Eukaryota; kingdom Metazoa; phylum Chordata; class Mammalia; order Chiroptera; family Rhinolophidae; genus Rhinolophus; species Rhinolophus hipposideros. Next base: position 39,659,668 of record NC_138047.1, read on the forward strand.
TTTTCTGTGAGTAGATCTGCCCTAAATGGCCCTCTGTCCACTATTTCTTCAACACGCAACTTCCTAGAGGCCAGCCTTCCATGGTAAGGCCTGGGATCCTCTTTGAGGATCACCCTTAAGACAGTCTCATCAGACACTGACTGGCCCAGCAGGAGGCCCTGGGTAAGAGTCACTGCCCACACCAATTCCTTCCTGCCTTCCTCCCTCCCTTTCTTCTTTTATAAATTCAGTGTTAGATCTCAAATCAAAATCCTCAGTTCTTCATGCACCATCGCCAGTGATCCATGCGCGGCTTATTGCTAGAATGTATGCTTATATTAACATATTTCTTAAAAATCAATCAATCAATCAATCAATAAAACAGATATTGATGTCTTGTATGCAGGTATTTGCAATGTATACAGATTGTATTGCACCATGGACCTCATTCTATTTCTCACCTTTTCACTCAGTATTCTGGTTTCAAGCTCTTTTCCTGTTGCTATGCATATGTTAAGTCTTGGTTAACTACCTTATAATGTTCCCTAGTGTTTGTCCTCTACACATACTTCTTCATTCTTCCAGATAGCCTCCACCTCCCTGAAAAACAATGAACATCTTCATTTATGTCCCCTTGTAGACCTATGTCAGACTTCCTCTGGAACAGGCACCCAGAATTCTTGCTCATAACAAACCCCTGGATTCTCTAGCAGGATGGCTGAATCACAGAATATGCTTATTCTTAATTTGACCAAATACGGCGAGTGGCTATCCATCAGGGCTGCCCAGTCCACAGCCCTCCAGCAGGGCGTGAGGAACTTTACGTTTCTGCCTCTCCACAGCACGGAGCATGAGCTCCAGCTTTGTATTCTGTGCTAATCTGATGTGTGTAAAGTGATACTTTTTGTATTAATTTGTATTTTTAGCAAACCTCAGTGAGTCTGAGCATCTTATCCTAGGCTTGTATCATTTTATGTTTCCTCTTCTTCTGAATTAAGTGTTATTTTTCCTTTGACTATATTTTGATTGGAATTCCTGACCTCCCCATCCATTCTCTATTGCCTTTATCCTTGGTTATTTTTATGAAATGAAAAGCTTATTTGTGATGTTGTCAAATCCATCAACTTTTGCCTGATGGTTTGTGCTTTGGGAATTTTGTTTGAAAAGTTCATCTCCTTTTCTGAGTCACAGAAATATTTTCCTAAATATCTTCTATTAGTTTTATGTCTTTATCATTCCTTTATTAGGTCTTAATCCATCTAGAATCCATCTGTGTATGTGGTATTCAGTAGGAATACAGTTTTCTCTCTGAGCCCTCAATTGTGTTTCATTGATCTATTTGTTTTTTCATTAGAACAGTACTGTTTTTATTATTATGACTTTGTGGTAGAGAAAGTCTCCATTCTCCCACTCTTTGCTCTTCTTTTTCACAGTGATTCATGGATGATTGAACTTCCTTATTAAATTTACATAAAATTGTTGAGTTTCTAAAAAGAAAATCTAGCTGGAATTTCATTGGGATTGCACTGAATTTATAGATTCCTTTGTAAAGAACTGGCATCTTTTATTATGTTCTCATTCCATCCAAGAGCAGAAAGTGACTCATTTATTTATACCTTATTTATATCTCTCAATAGAGTTCCATATTAATATCTTTTCTGAGATATTAAGCAGTCATTTCTTAATCAAACTATTTCAATTACTGTACTTCATAATACTTCTAAATTTCTGTAAGTCTAGTTCCCCTTATTATCTTATTTTTTCTCTTCAGAATGTTCCTAGCTATTCGTAAATAAATAAATAAATAAATAAATAAATAAATAAACCTTATTGATTTATATATAATCTCCATCCAGAAGAGTACACTAAATTGTGTTTGTACAACTTGATGAGTGTTCATAAAATGAATATTACCTATCCATTATACCAAAGTGAACATTAAATGTTCTTTGATAAATTAGACCCTAGGTACTTTATGGCTTTTGTTTTTATTGTGAAGAGTCTTCTATTTTTAAAAATATATTTAGTAAATAGTTGTTACTGGTATAGAGAAATGCTACTGAATTTTATAAGTTCCACCTTGCTGAACTCTTATTTGTTCTAATTTGTGCTAATCTGATGTGTGTAAAGTGATAATTTTTTATATTAGTTGGTTGATACAATAGTTGGTTGATTATTCTATTGGTTTTCTATATAGATGATCTTGTCCATGGTAAATGATAATTCTTTATTTTTCCTTCAAATCCTTTGGCCTCTTATTTTATTTCTTTTCTTACAGTGCAGTCGCCCAGGACCTCCAATATTAACTTAAACAGAGGCAGTGATAGTGAGATGTCTTGTTCCTTGTCTTAGATGGAATCTTTCTAGAAATTCTCCAGCAAACATAATGTTTGCTATAGGTATTTGATATATTACCTTTATAAAAGTAGGGTATTTGCTTCTAGATATGATTTTCTAAGTTTTCATTGTTAATAATAAGTAGTTACTGAATTTTATCAAGTGCTTTTTCTAGCTCTATTACAATAATAACATAGTTTTTCTCTTTTAGTCTATTCATGAGTTACTTTGATTTTCTGATGGTGAATCATCCTTGCTTTTTTGGAGGTAAAATTTTCTTAACGGTGTATTATCATTGTCATAATGATGACGATGATGATGATGATGATGATGATGATGATGATTGATTGATCGATTGATAAAGTTAGATTGGCCTCACTAATATTTTTTAAAGACTTAATTTTCTTAGAGCAAGTTTGGATTCACAGCAAAACTGAGCAGAAAGTAGTTTCCATATACCCCCTGCACCCACACATGCACAGCCTCCCCCATTAGCACCGCCCCCCCACCAGAGTGATGCATCTGTTACAATTGATGAACCCACAGTCCAATGACACATTGGTATCACCCCAAATCCATAGTTCACATTATCATTCACTCTTGGTGTTGTACATTCTATGACTTTGGACAAATGTGTAATGACATGTATCCACCATTATAGTACCTACAGAGTATTTTCACTGCCCTAAAAATCCTGTGGTCTACCTGTTCAACCCTCCCATATCCCTAATCCCTGGCGACCACTGATTTTCACTGTCTCTGTAGTTTTGCCTTTTCTAGAATGTCATAGTTGGACTCATACAGTACGTAGCCTTCTCAGATTGACGTCTTTCACTTAGTGATATGCATTTAAGTTTCCTTCATGTCTTTTCATGACTTGACAGTCATTTCTTTATAGCATGAAATAATGTTCCGTTTTCTGGATATACCGGTTTTTTTATCCATTCATTTATTGAAGGACGTCTTAGTTGATTCCAAGTTTTGGCAATTATTAATAAAGCTGCTATAAATATCCATGTGCAAGTCTTGGTGTGAACATACGTTTTCAGCTCCTTTGGGTAAGTAACAAAGAGAACGATTGCTGGATTGTTTAGTAAGCATGTGTTTAGTTTTGTAAGACGCCTCCAAACTGCCTTCCAAAGTGGCTGTACTATTTTTCATTCCCACCTGCAATGAATGAGAGTTCCTGTTGCTCCACATCCACACCAGCATTTGTTGTCAGTGTTCCAGATTTAGACCATTTCAATAGGTATGTAGTGAAAAGATCTTTTTTAACAAAGGAAATAACACTGCTCCCCTACTCAAAGTCTTGCACTGCTTTCCCTTACCATAGCCTATTAGGAAAGTGACCATATAATTTATCTATCCAAACCAAGCACTTTTGACACTAAAAGGAGGATCTATGAATAACGATACCAGAAAAAAGTGATAGAGTCGCATCCTAACTCTTCCCCTGCTCCCTCAGCTCCAGCCATACTGGCCGTGTTGCTCTTTCTAATGGTTCTCACATCAAAGCGTTAGCAAAGTTTCAACAAGGATGTATTAAATGCCTAGTGAATGTTAGGCATTGTATCTGAGGATACAGTAAACAAAACAAAGTTCCTACTTTCATGGAGTTCTCAGTCTAGAAGGTCCTCCTTCTGTCTAGAAGACTTTCCCCCCAGATTCTCACATGGCTCACACATTCACATGATTCAGTATTTGTTCAAGCGTCACCTCCTTGAAAAGGTCTTCCCTGAATATTCCATCTACAATAGCCTGCCCCCCCCCATCAAACTCCACCTCCTGATCCTGATCTACTGTTTTTCATTAATACCTGAAATTATATTGGTCAATTGTTTGTTTTCTTATAGCCTGTCTCTTCCTTAGAATATAAGCTTCAAGAAGGCAAGGGTGTGCCTGCCTTAGTCACTGCTCTATCCCCAGCGCCCAGAACACTGCCTGAAACATCAGTAGTTATTCAGTAAGTAAACAAGGAACAATTCACTGAGGACATTTAATACATACAAGCCTTTCCTCTTGGGAACATTTAACTATGCTTTCCAAGAGTATTTAATAACAGTGAATTCCCCAGAGGTATCTAAAGAGACTATCATTATCACAATCATTTCCCTTGAAAAAATATTTTCTCACACATTCACTTAATTTAAATGGCTCTTCTCTGTGCGCTACAAATTGGACTACACAAGTAGAATCCACATAGAGTGCTGAACTCTCTTAGTATCACTAAGACTCAGACCGAAAGCACATGCATGAAAGAGTTGATGAGTCTTTCTTTCTCTGGGGTCTTCCATGGCATTTTTATCCACCAGTCTCCCCAATAAATAGCTGCACTTTTTAAACCTCAGAGTAAGCACTTGAAACAGAGCTCCATCTTCCCTGAGGAGCCTTAGTGCTGAAATCTGGGCTGCAAGGGATCCTAAAGGCATTTCCACTGTGGCCAAAGTCCAAGCGGCTTGAGCTTTTTTTCAGGTGATTGCCCAAACGCTTCAGAAAGCTCTCTGTAAATAAGCATGTGAGTGAGAAGGAGCTATAATTATAAAATAATGAAAACAATTTTTCTGTAGAACTTATGGACATCATTCTCATGAAGACTGTCTGGCTAGTCAAAAGTTTTTCCCTCATTCTGCCAAGTTTCTCAGAAATTTAATTAAAAATGGCTTTGATGGTTTGTATCCAAGGGAAACCAATTCCAGGTTTTAACTAGGAGAGAAATGAATACTTAAAGCAGGTTGCTATGATGGCCCGGGAGAGCACAAGTAGGGTTTTGAAACATTGAACTGGCTGGCGTGTCAAATCCAGCTGATGGCTTAAAGAATTTGTTGAGAAAGATGGTTTTGTTGTTGTTGGTTTGTTTTTTTTTTGAGCAGAGAGTATCATGGAAACATTTGATTCAACATTACTTTATGAAAGGTACATGTCAAGTACCCCTTAGGCCCCTACAGTCACCCTACTAGAAGCATCCTGTGATCTCAATGTCAATTACAATACTTCTTAGAATGAATTGTATTCACATATTTCAATCCTCTTTTACCTGATTCCTTATGTTGTTCTTTGCACTATTGTCCTGGACTGCAATCATGTTTTGGTGGAAAAAATGCAGCTTGGGTCCAAATTCAACTTGAACAGGTTAAAATTTTCAATTAGCTGCATGAGCTGTTGACAGGACACTTAATCTTTCTGTCGCTCAGTTTGTTTCACTGTAAAAGGGAGACAGTGATATCTACCTCTTGGGTTGCTACGAGGAGTGAATGTGATTATACGTGGCAGTATTTGCCCTATAATTTGGAACATGCAAGACCAGGACCAAGGTAAGGAGAGGGAGAAGAAACATTTAAGGGGGCCTCCAAAAACCTCAGGAATAAAGATAAATAATATTTAAATGTAATATTTTTTAAAAGTCAAACTGAATGCAAAGAAATCCATGATGAACAAAATATCACAATGCTGGTCCTGGGTATGGGAATGTGAGAGTTATAATCAACTGTTTGATAGAGCTATTAAGGACAGACCTTTGACCCACAGTCTTTGCCATGTCACCGGTTTAGAACTGTCCTTTTTCTCAGCAACTGGTTTCAGAGCCAGGTGGCCATCTCCTTCTGCTTCCTCACTGTCTGGTCAGCTGGAATCTGGTCTCAACTTGCTGTTTTTGCTTTTTCTTCCTTGCAGTTACATAGTTAGTTGCCTTTCTGAGCATTCCTTCATTCTTCAAGTTCCTCCATTGTCCTGCAAGGGGTGCTCTGGTTCTTTGAAAAACCTCTTGTTTTAAATCAGGATGTGATGCCAACAGTTTTTTAACCTTGGTTTTCCTGACCTTGGACTCCTGAACCAAACACTGGCTTTTTCTGAAGTTCTCAAGATGATGTGATGTTGTCAAAAGAAGGACCTGCTTTAGTGTATGCTCTCAGGTGAGTTGTTCCCTCAGGTTTGCATTCACTGGTCCAGCCAGGTGACATGGCCAGACATACAACCTAGATTTCATGGAAACACAAAGGCAGCCAATGTTTAAATATGGATTAGACGAAGCAAGTTTAGAAGTCGAGGACATGCGTCCCTGACAGGGAGAACCTACTCACATTGCCTTCTCCTGTGTGAACAAGGGATATTTGTTGATTTATTGTTATTGCCATCATCAGATCCGTATTTCTACCAATAATAACTACTCTTTACCACTTACTTACTATAAGCTCATTGCTGTGCTTATATATTACCTCATTAAATCCTTACAACATCCCTTTGGGGTAGGAATTATCAGGCCATTTATAGATGATGAAATGCAGTCTTGGGCTATTACAGCTAGCCGTGATCGATTCACTCATTTATTCATTCCACAAATATATAAAATTCCTGCAATGACTGAGGCTCTGTGTTAATATCTTTGGAGGCTAAAAGAGACACTGGCTGAGTTAAACAGAAAGGGATTCAGAAAAGGGTATTGAGCAGCTCACAGAATCCTGGGGATGTGTGGCTATGCCAATAGGGACAAAGCCTAAGGTCACATCACAGACCCAATCTGGTGAGGAAATTGTCACCACTGACTCCACTGTCATGGGCACTGATAGATGCCATCAGCAGCACCACCACTGCTACCCTAGGGACTCGATCCCACTGGGCTCACAACTCCAATAGAAAGCACCACTGATGGTCTTGCTGATTTGCGTCATTAGTTCTCCATTCAAGATCTCATTTGGGACACTTATTTGGAAGACTATAAGTCACACGTACACAGTGTAACTACAGGGAATGCTGGGAACATGAGTGTCTGGGAACATCTACAGTAGGAGGTGGGCTGGATCTTCAACAAAGACTCAATTCTCAAAATAAAGAAAGGAACTGCAGATGCTGGTACATCCGAAAGAATGACAAGTGACCACCACCTTGAGTCCTTGATCTTCAGGCACTTACAAACTAACAGAAGAGAAGATGCACACCAGGGACGGCCGTGTGCAAGATATGCTATCGAATCATGTGGACACAGAGTGCTGCTTGCAGGAGAGGCAGGAGATCAATTCTGGCTGGAGATGACAGGACAGATTCAAAGAAGGATTGCACTTCTGCTGGGTCTTAGAGAGTGGTAGAATTTGGAGAGGGAACAACAGTGGGAGGGTCAACTAGGAAGGGCAATTCATAGAATGAGGCACCTGGGCAAAAAGCGTAAGGTTCGTTTTACTGAGGAGAGGACCAGAACAGGAGGTCTATTGCAGAGATCCAAATATAAGATGATAAATCGTATCCAAGGTGTGTGGCCATGGTGAAGGGAAAGAAGGAATAGACTCAAGAGTAATTAGGAAAGAACAATCAACTGACTTTATTTCTCCTTTTGGCGCTTGTTCTGGTTGAAATTCCTTATCCGTGTCTATGATTATTTGAGTAACATCTGTCTCTTCTATCGAACAGAAGCCTCCATGAGGTGAGGACCGTGTCTGCTATTCCTCCCCATCCTGAGCTCAGGGCCTGGCACAGTACCAGTTGCGTAGAAGGAGCTCAGTAGACATTTACTGAGGGGAAGATAGGTTGATAAACAAACAGAATGATACATAATTATACAGAGAAAAAGAAATGGAGATAACAAAGATGATTCTGAGGTGTGGGTCACATGGAAGTCTCGTACACATGATGAATTTGAAGTTCCAAAGAGATTTGTTTGGATGGGACTTCTTAGGGGAAATGTTTCAACCAGTTTTTGAAGAGGAAGGAAAAATGATTTTTAGCCTAACAAAATAGGCAGGGAAATCTGTTCTGTATAAAAGTGTGTAAGTCGGTTCTGTAACACATCTCAAGCATGCATGGCAATAATGACATATATTATATATGCAGTGTAGAACACTGGCTTTGGAAAAAAATGATGTTTGACTATTATCTTTAATTTCACTTTATCTAGGCCACTGTTCGGGCATTCCCTTGACTGGTGCAAACATTAGGGACAGTAGCTCGTGGTCTGCGTGGAGAGTTGTACCTCCTCTGATGAGCTTCGTCCAGCTGCCTGTCCTCCCACACGTGCAATGTGAATTAGAGTAAGAGTGCACATCCAGTCCAGGCTGGGAGAAGAAAAAGAATGCATGTCAAAGATGCAGACCTCAAGTCCCCCTGGGGGCACTCTGTGTCTGTAAGGAGGTCCCCACACACACTAGGATATATGGGCAAGTGTTCCTTGGTCTTAGGCCATAATTCATATCGAGACATGATTAATTTTTCATCATGAGCCCCTTAGTGCGTATGTTGGTTTTTCAGTCTGGGGTCAAGTGACCCAAGCAGGGTTTGGTGGCTAATAGATGTGCAGGATTTAAGAAACTACACAAGTGCTGGAGAGTTTCCTCCAAGCTCCCCTGGTAACAGCAGCGAGGCGATAAGGAACATTTTATAAATGAAGCTGCTTTCACCAGAAAAAGAAGCAGAACTATTGCTTCCTTACAGTCAACTGTTTCTCTTCCAATAGTAATAAAAATGCAGGATATATCTGCTGTGTCTCCCCCAAAATCAGTTATAAAAAACACCTGAATCGGGATGATGGGGATCTCAGAATTAACTAAATTATTCAGGCTAGTAAACAGGGGACATGTTTGCAGAAGGGAAAACCAGTAGGTAGTGGACATTTGTGGCTTTGAGCTTCCCATCAACCTTTATTTTTATAACAGAACCCGTGGCTTTCCTTGCACAATCATGCCTCCCTGGTCCCTGACCAGGCTACCAGAGTGACATGTGGCTCAAGCCTGCCTACGGAGAGCAGAGAGCACTGCACACCTGGCTGGAGAGCTGGGTTTAGGGATTGGCCCATTTCTTACCAAGTCAGTCAGAAAATCCTGGGGTCTATTAGCTATTGTCATTCCTGAGTAGTTTCAGAAATATATGGACCCAGCTTCTTGACACAATTACATCAAAAGTGTATCAGAAATTTCTTTTGAAACTGAATTTACCCAGCAGTTATTTGTTCACACTTTATATCAACACTGTATGGACTCACCTTTGTGTCCCCCAGAATTCACATGTTGAAATCCTAACTCCTGGTGTGATGGTATTAGAAAGGGGGCCTTTGGGAGGTGACTGGGAGGTGGAACCCTGTGATAGGATTGGTACCTTTATCCGAAAAACCAGGAGAATCTTCTCTCTCTCTCTCTCTACATATATATATATATATATCTCCATCATCTGAGAATACCAGGAGAAGACAGCTGTCTGCAAACCAGAAAGAAGGTCTCACCAGACACTAACTCTTTCGGTGCCTTGATCTTGGACTTCTCAGACTTTCGAACTGTGAGAAATAAAATCTGTTGTTTAAGCCACCAAGTCTGTTATGGCAACCCAAACTGAATAAGATAACAAACTACTTTGTATGAGGATTCTTTGTGTATTTGTGTGTCCCCTTCACTGGACTATGAACGCAGGGGACAAAGACCATCTCTCTCTCTCTCTCTTTTTTTTGTTCTAAAGTAAAAATTCAGTTTATTCATCTGTTTATGACACAGTACACAAGAGGCAAAGTGTCTCACATCATAGATTTCTCTTCCAGCTCCGTGGAATGTTCTTTTCTTTGGCTAAAAGGAGAGACTACACAGGAAAGCCAGGCAATGCTTAGGCAAATGAAATAAGGGTGGGGAGGCCGGCTACGCTAACGTCATGCTCACAAGGCTGAGTACAGGGGCTGTTAGTGGCAAGCTGATTTTCTAGAATTGTTAGCTGGAAACACAGGAGCGCTGTTCCTGGACGCACGCTCGCTCGCACCATCGTGGGCTCAGTCATCGCTTCCACACAGGTAGAGCAGCCTTTCTGGTAGTCACCCTTGGTGTCTTGCTGGATGTAGTAGTAGAGGGACTTGCCGTACTTTCTCTTGAATTCAGACCTAATTTTCAACATGTCCACTTCACTGCGGGAGACCATGATTCTGATCAGGACCTTATCACGAGTCCCCTTGCCCTTCATAGAGTCGTACAGTCGGTCAGCAAAATACAGGGGCTTGTTCTGGATGCACTGGACCAGGTTCAGAAAAGCATTTTCCAGGTCTCCCTTGACTTCCTTCTTGATGCTCTCCAACATGTCATAAGGGCTGTAGCTCTTGTACCTTTCAAAGACTTTCTGGAGGTGACACACGCTCCGCTCAGTCATGACGTTGATCCACTTTGGAACATCAGTTGCTTTCCTCTTCACTCCGGCATCATAGAGATCCCGGGCATCTTGATCAATCAGTTCATAATCGATGACAGAGCCATCTCCTGCTCGTCTACCCTTTGCGAGGACAACCATCAGCTTGCGGAAGTCACCAGATGTATCGGAAACAATGTCCTTCTCCAGATCAGTCTTGTACATTTCCTTGTAGACTCTGTTAATTTCCTGCAGCTCCTGGTTGGTCCGTGAACAGATGCTGTCAATGAGAGAGTCCTCATCAGTCCCCAGCCCCTTCATGGAGGCTTTCAGCTCTGAAGCATCATACTGAGCAGGTGTTTTCAACAGGCGCCAAATCACCGTCTCCAGGTGGCCGGACAAGGCTGACTTCAGTGCTGACGGAAGTTCCTTTTTGGTCCTTCTCTGGTAGGCGAAGGCAATCTCCTGTCTCTGTTCATTGCTGCGGTTGGTCAAGATGTTGACGATGGTGACCTCATCCACACCTTTGGTCTTGATGGCTGTTTCAATGTTCAAAGCATCCCGGACGGCATCAAAGTTGGTGTAGGCTTTGAAGGACCCGTATGCACTTGCGGGTGTAGAGTGATCACCCTCCAAGCTGAGCTTGCACAGGATTTCGTGAACAGTAGACATTTTGCAAAAAGCTGGGCCGAGCGCCGAGACCTGCAAGCATCCCCAGATGCCAAGCCTCTCTCTCTCTTTTTTAAATCTTATGTTCTCAGAATACCTAGCACAGTGCTTCACACATGAAATCTTTAGATTTATTTGTTGGAATGCATCAACTTCAGCTCTGTCCAGGCATGGGTAATACATCCCTTAAAATGGATGGGTATGATGAAAAACTTCTGTTCAGAGAGGTTCTGCAACCTACCTAAGGTTTTACTTCACAGATATATCATGAAATAGATAACGTTATGACAATATAAGTTCATTTGCTGAAACCTTCCATGAGTCATCTCCTTCAGAACTAAAAGCAAAATGCTTTGCTTCATGAGGAAAGAGTAATTGTCCCCTATTGGATAATAACACCTGCGGAAAGGACCATATTTTTTTCTTTGCTTGGGCCACCAGGAAGCTCTGGGGCAAATTTGCAGCTCAATTATTGCATCTATATAAGATCTTTTTGTTTTGCACATCTCATCTTCATTTCTGCAACTGCTCTAATTTACGTTTCTCTGGCCCTGGTATTCAATTTTAAATTCATACATATATATATATATATATATATGTATATATATATATATATATATATATATATATATATATACATATATATATATGTATGAATTTAAAATAAATATATATATATATATATTCCTATGTTGCTTGTTGAACAAGATATTATTAATAAGCCAATTTGGCTCAAATAACACATTTTTTTCAAAGTGCTTGAGACAACAGTACTAAGTGATAGAACATAAGACTATCTGCTCGGCTCTTAGAATATGGAAAGCTTCGTTTTCCTAAAACATAATTCCTGCTCTAAAGATAGCACTAGTGCTGAGAGTTCTTTGCTTGGCTTCTGCCCTGACATGCAATGAATTATTTAACCTCGATAGATTCTCTTTTCCAATATGGGATTAGCATTGCTCACTGCTCAACTCCATTTGGATTAATGGGTTAACGTTTGAAATCATTTTGAATATAAATATCTCTGGGTCATGTCTGTCTTCATCGCGGTGCTGATCCTTGTCTTTGTGAAAGATGAGTGTGCGAAAAGACTTTCTGTTCTATGAAACCATTTCCCTTAGGAGTCTGCTGACATCACCAAAAAATAAGTGAAACAGCTACCAGCAAACAGGAATCTAATCTGGATATGTGAATGTGACTCAGAGACACGAAACAAGGGACATAGAAAGTGTTGGGGGCAAGAATCTAGGACTTGCAAGGGGCATGGGACCATCAAGATTTCCAGGAGAGATTACGGAAACATCTGCAAGGTCAGGACAGGAAGTCCTGGGCTGCTTCTCAGAGAGAGAAGTGCCTTCATTGGGACTGCTGTGACAGAGCTGAGATGCCTCATAACCCAGAGCCAGGGAGGCCGATTCAAGACCAAGGAGTAGACTCCAAGAAAGAGCAAGAGTCCATCAAGTCAACTTCTAGTCTTCCAGCTGCATAGAGGCGAGGACAAGCCTTGGGCTTTAGGACACAGTGAACTGTGTTAACCAGCCCAAGATGAAGCTCAACATTAATTGCATTACAATAAAGAATCTGTGTTCAGGAAAACTCTTGACTGCTCTTGCTTCTGTTCCAGCCCAGGCTTTGCCAGTCATGGCACTGCAAAGGGCTAATCAAAAGATAAAGCAAACAGGGTCGATGGCTGAGTTATAATCAAACAGTTGTGAAACTTTGCAATTTTGGTGCTTGGAAAATACAAGGTCTACAAAACATCAGCTGAATAACAGATAATTGGCCAGAAAAATACATCCAGGAGGAGCTTGGACTGCTTTGGGTATGAAAGGAATGTCTCCCTTCAGCTCCATGGGGGTGTGGTGAGGTAGGATGGGGTGGGAACTGGACTACCGGGGCCCCGCTTCAAGTCCTGCCAGCTTGGCAAGAAGCCTGCCGCTTCTGTGGGTTGGCTCACACAGCACACATCCGACCGTTCTTTGCTTGCTGCACGCCCTTTTACACTGTTCCCCAGAAAAGAGCTCCCTTTCAGCCTGACCATGTAGGATCCCCACCTTTGTGACGCTCATCCTTTCTATCAGTCCATCATTGTTCAACCGGACAGATGACCTCGCCTCCTCCCCGTCTACTTTAAATAATGAGAGAACATTTGCTTTCTGGAAATACAAGGCGGCATCCAAATTTAAAAAAGAAAAATAGGAGAGGAAAGCATGCAAACAAAACTCTTGGAATTGGGCTCCTGTGGTAACATACTGAATAAAGAAAACAGGAAAACAATCGCAATATTAAAAATAGATGACTTCCTGTGTGTAAATTCTTCCCTGACCTTGTTGATTGGAGTGTGGTCAACATTTTGCTGGCCGGCCACCTCCGGACTCCAGGAGAGTTCATACTAAAGGACAGTTCTGAGAGCTCAGAAAATCCCTCCTTTCTATTTTAAAAGCTTTTGTTTGTATATCTACCTATTGGCATTCAACCTTTTCTCACTGATCCTCAGTGCTTATCGGAGATTGATTGCTTACCCTTTGTTTCATTCCTATGTGTCTAAAGAGAATTTACCGAATACTGAGAATACCCTGGAGCAGAGATGGTACTTGTGTATAACACCATACACATTGATGATATCTGCATCCATTGCCAAAATAGCAGGACAGTAATAATGGAGAAAAGAACACATATCCTGCTGACAGAGCATTCATCCACTCAGTGAGTACTTAATGAGCACTTACCACAGGCTCTATGCACTGGTGAGCTTGGAAAATACAAGGTCTACAAAACATCAGCTGAATAACAGATAATTGGCCCGAAAAATACATCCAGGAGGAGCTTGGACTGCTTTGGGTATGAAAGGAATGTCTTCCTTCAGCTCCATGGGGGTGTGGTGCATAAGATGAACAATAAACAATAAGCATAGTAAATAAATAAATTACACAGTGCCTTATCAGATATATAAATAGAAGAAAAGGAAAGTAGGGTCAGGGGGACTGGGCAGGGGGCTGTTATTAACTAAGACAGAGCGGGCCTTGGGAAGAAGGTAACATAGAAGCAAAGACTTGAAGTGGAGCAAGTAGGTAGGCTTTTTCTCAAGAAAATGTCCAAGCTGACAGAGCAGCCCGAGCAAAGGTCCTGTGGCAGGACCATTGGGATTAGTCCACAGTAAGACGTGGCTTCCCTCTTTTCCTCTTGGGAGGGCGGGCTCAGACAAGACAGTCACTTTCCACAGGCAGCAGAGGGGATGGCTTTGAGGCAGCAGGAGCAATGGTGAAAATGGTTTCCACAGGGGCAGCTCTTTAGAATTGGAGCGGGCACTGGTGAAAAGGAGAGGTAAAATGTTTTCAAAAAGGAGCACATTCCAAAATTTCACTCCCTGAGTGGAGGGTAAGAACTGGAATCTAAAGGGCACACCCAAAACAAATCAGCAGGAGAAAAGGAGCCCTGTCCTCGTGTTTTCATTCCCCACACAGTGACGAGTATGGCTTAGTGCCTTCTGAAGCACTCGTGGAATTTGGCCTGGGATCACAGAATTTTAGGACTGAATTGTTCCTTCCTGGCCATGGTTGTTCCCTCCTAATCCCCTTTTCTGCATCACCCTGGGCCCTGGAATTCTCTTAACCTTGTTCTGTTCAGGGCCACTTTTGAAATTAGATCTAGCCGAAGGGTTGAACAGTCCCTCTCGATACTGCCCTCTTCCTCTCTTCACCAAAGCAGATTAATTTACTCTAATCCAGGGTCCTGGGGGGAATTCACACCCATAGTTAAAGAGGCATGGCAGTGGCCAGGGCCTGGGAACTCAGGTATTTATCACAAAGAATTTGATTTTCTCTCATAGCCGTTAGGGTTTTAGTATGAAAGAGAAAGGTGGACCTACAAGCATGTATATTTAAAACCCTTCCAGCTACCCATTGTTCTCGAGAGAAAGTCAATACTCCCTTAACAAGCAGCATGTCTATAACCTATCTTTCTGAGTCTTCCTCCTCGTTAACTGAGTGCTGGCATTTCTCTGAGGGCCTGCTTTCTCCTGCCTCCAGGCGTATGTACCTGCTGCCCTGGAAGACTCTTCCAGACCCCTCTTCACCTAGCTAACGTCTAGAAAATCCTCAGGGAAGGATTTTCTACCTACCACCTGCACCCTGGCCTCCTTGCCCAGTAGGTCGTGCCGCTGTCCTTCCAGAACTCAGCATTTCACCTGGCATAGAGTAAGTGCTCAATAAATATCGATGTTTTATAAATTCATTTGAACAGAAAAAGAAGCTAAGAGCAATGTGATTTTTTTTTTTTTAGTTGAGGTTCAGGAGATCAAAAGTCCCTACCACAAAGAGAAGGATAGGCGAATCCAAGACAGTGAAGCCTGTTGGTTCTGAAATGCTCTTGCTTAAGGCACCATTCAGGCCAGGTCAACCAGGCCAATCTTCTGAGAAGGCGATGGACATTTGTTCTAGGGCATTCATCATCTTAGTGTGGAAGTCATATTGTTAGCCATGTTAGCTGAGACTGAGCTGGGTGCCCCCAGGCAGAGGGGGTAACAGGAAAGCTGAGCACATCCAGCTTCAAGAGTAAAAAAAAACCTAAATTACAACAACATAATTCCAACTTTCTGCTCTGTCTTGATGCATTGTGAGTGACCTTGGGCAAGTCACTTAACTTTTTTTTTAAATTTTTTTTTAAATTTATTAGTTTCAGGTGTACAAGACAAGGTAATACTTAGACGTTCATCATTTATATCCCTCACACTGTGAACCCCCCTCCCCCCATCCACTATCCCTCCGACCTCACATTGAACCATCACATTATATATATAAAATTATAGTTGGCATTCATTAATGTTTAGCTTCTGGTGTACAATGCCATGATCAGGTATCCACAGTATCCCTGAGGTGGTCTCCCAAATAGGACGCATGTCCATCGGATACCCAACAAAATCTTTACAACATTATTGAATACGTTCCCCAAATTAATTTTCAAAAAAGTCACTTAACTTTTTGAATTATACTGGCATTGTCCAAAACAAATAAACATGGGAACATTGGCAATAAAAGGATATTAGCCAAGTTTACGTATGACCAAAGGTCCCACACAATGGTAGTGTTAGTAATGATCACCGATGCTATCCCCAGCTGTTCCCCAGTAAGATTTTTATTAGTCCCACTGCTGTTTCCTGATTCGTTTCCATTCAGGAAGCTTTGCAATAATGGTTAGCAGAGGGGCACATTGCAAAAATAAAAATTCTCACTCTTTTAACTTTTCCAACCACTTTAATCCTACTGCCCATCCTTCCTTTCCCCAGCTTCAGCTGGAGTCCTGCCATTTCTGTGATCAATCATGCACTGGAGAGAACCTTACTCGTGGCAGGGAGGGGAGGGTGGGGGCAGGAGGAATTCTGGCCCAGCATGTCTGTTGAGTGTGATGTCCTTTTGTGGTGCCCTCAAAAACAGAAGTGAGGAAACAGGCCATCATTTATCATATGGCTTTCGAATAGATGCTGATAATGCAAAACAGCCAGGCTGCTCTTGAGGTCGCTCCAGTGAAGTACCGAGTCAGCTGCTGGGGGCCAAGCTGGAAAGGGAGTTTCCCTGTGTGACTTGCCCTTCGCCAGGGATCTCCCTGCGGTAACAACTGCCCACTCCCGAAGGAGCCTGCCATTGTCCTCTGCAAGGCACACAGCCTCCTGTTCTACCTAGGTTGACAGTTTGGAGCCTCTAGGGGGAGCTGAAGACTTCTCCCCATTCTAGTCACTCGCACCCCCAGTCCTCCCCAAGCCAGGCACACTATTGGATGCAAGGGCTAGAGGGTGGAGCTTTTGGTGTGATGGCGTCCGCTGGCCCTTGAACCAATCACGGTGGCAGAGGAAATGTAGCCTTCTGGTTGGCCAGGCCTAGGTCACCTGCCCACTCTTGATTGGGGAGGAAACCACCTCAGCCACGTCCACACCACAGGGAAGGATGTTTCCCGAGTGAAGGGAAGGGAACTGCAAGGGCACTATAGTGAGCCCTGGAATGACATCTCCCATTTCTCTGCTTTCCCATCCCTTTGCCTAAAGGAAGCTTCAGTTTTCTGACAAGAAAATACTTGAATCCACAAATGAACACATGATACAAGTCACGCAAAGGTGGAGCTCCGTGAAATCACTTTTTTGAAAGGCACCTTTTCCTCCCAGGTACCACCTAAGAAGATGCCAAGCCAAGAAAATGGCATAGCTAAAATAAAGTAGACTGGTCCGTCCTCTCAAACCCAGCTACATTCTCTCCTTCTGACCTTTGCTGTTCTTTTCAATGTCACAATGGCCTCCATGTTGCTACGTCCAGGGCTTATTTCTCAGCTCTCATCAGACTTGCCCTATTACCAGCATTTGATCCAGTTGATAACTTTCTTCTCCTCAAAATCCTTTCTTTCCTCCTACCTCACTGGCCATTCCTTTTCGGATTCTTTTGCTGGTTCTCCTTCCAATACTTGACAGTTCAGTGTCCAGGGATCAGTACCTGCAGCTGCACCTCCTCTTTTCTACCTATGCGCACTCCTTAGGTGGTCTTATCCAGTTTATGGTTTTAATACTATTCATGTGCTATGACTCCAACACCTGTGTGTCTAGCCCTTGCTGACCCCCGGAGCTTATATTTCTACTTGAATATCTAACAGACATCTGCAACTTATCTAAAATTGAGCCCCGACAGACCTCCTTGCACTACTACCCAAAACAAAATAGTTCCTCCAGTAATCCAGTCACTCAAGCAACTCTATCATGCGTTTCTTGACTTCTCTCTCTCTCATTTATACTCCACGTCTTGTCTATCAGAAAATTCTGTAGGCTCTCCCAAAAAAATACATTCTAAATTGAATACAGTCTCCACGGCTACCACGCCACACCTACCCACCCTCATCCTCATAGCCCATTCTCAACATGCCTGCCACACTGACCCAAATAAAATACTACTCAAATCATGTCATTCTGCCTCTCCAAAACCACAGTGGCCTCAGCGTAAAAGGTAAGTCTTTATTATGATGTATGTGGGCCTATGAGATCTGCCTTTCACTTACCTCACTCACTGTATCTCCTATTAATCACACCTTTGCTCCTTCTACTCTGGCCACTTGACCTCCTTTCCTCAAGTATTCCAGGTATGCTTCCACCTCAGGGCCTTTGCACTTACTCTTTCCTCTTCCTGGAAAGCTCTTCCTCTAAACATCCATATGGTTTCCTTCTCAACTCCTTTCAGAGTTTTGTCTATTGACTAATAGACACCTTCTTAGAGAGGTTTTCTCTGGAAATCCTGTCGGAAAATCAACACCCTCACTGTTCTTGCTCCCTCTCCTTTTAATTTTTTCTCCCTCCCTTTTATCACTAACATTCATATATTATTTTTTTAAAAACTTATATCAGGAGAATGGGCTTCCCCCCCCCCCAAACTATTGTCTATGTCCATGAGTTTTTGTTCTTTCAGTTATTTGTCTTGTTCTTTTGTTCTTTTTGGTTTATATACCACATATCAGTGAAATCATAGGGTTCTCTACATTTTCTGTCTGACTTATTTCGCTTAGCATTATACTCTCAAGATCCATCCATGTTGTCACAAATGGTCCTATTTCATCTTTTCTTACCGCTGAATAGTATTCCATTGTGTATATATACCACAACTTCTTTATCCATTCATCTATTGAAGGACATTTTGGTTGTTTTCATGTCTTGGCCACCGTAAACAAAGCTGCAATGAACATTGGAGCACACGTGTCTTTATGTATAGTTGTTTTCAGGTTTTTTAGGTAGATACCCAGGAGAGGGATTGCTGGGTCATATGGTAATTCTATTCGTAATTTCTTGAGGAACCTCCACACAGCCTTCCATAGTGGCTGCACTAGTCTGCGTTGAGAATGGGCTTTCTTTAGGTTTGTTGAAGGAAGATTCTTACTAAAAATTCTTAATAAGATTCTTAAAAGTCTGTGTCATGGTCCAGAAACTTAGTACACAAATGTGAGCATTTAAATAATTCACGTTTTTCAAATTGACATACATTTTATTTGTGTCAGGTGTACAACATAATGATTCTATATTTGTATACATTGTGAAATGATCACCACTATAAGTCTAGTTAACATATGTTGCCATACATAGTTACAAAGATTCTTTTTCTTGTGATAAGAACTTTTAAGATCTACTCTCTTAGCAACTTTCAAATATGCAATACATTCAAAATATTCATATGTTCTTTTTACTTATTTTTATCTTGTGCATTACGTCTTCTCCCACTAGTTTGTTAGCTCCATGAGGACAGGACTACTTTTATTTATTTTGAGCATTAATATCTTTTTAAGACCTACAATAGTGCTTTTACATGAAAAAGGAAAGTAAACAAACTAGCATAATTGTACAACTAAGATTTGAATCCCTTGAAGCCCATGCTCTATATTTGGGCTTGACTTCTAATTAAATTCAGACATCAATGAGGATGGGTTTCCAAGTCTTGATCTAGAAGAAGCCAGAAAGATTTTCTACTCATGTCATTTACTAGCTCAAAAGTTTTCAGTAGCTTCCCATTGCCTTAAGGATTCAAGCTCATCCCTTCATCATTTGTACCTTTCCTGCGTCAGCACTACATTTGCCTTCTCCAGCCAAACTGCTCTATCCCCTATTTCCCCAAAGTGCTTTGAACTTATCTTCCTCCATATTCTTTCTCTTTTCTTTTTATCATCTGAAATACGCTCCTTCATCTCCTCCATTCATCTATGCAAACCTATCTCATCTTTTATAACCTTTCTTTTTGTATCTGCTGAAATCCAACACATTCTTTCACCTCACATGATGCCTTCTTTATAAAGTCTACCCTGAATAATCCAGATGAAGTGAAATGCTCCCTAGCTAGTAATTTTATAGTACATTTTTCTAATCTTATTTCAGCTTGTTTCACAGTACCGTAGTGAAGTAGTAGAGTAAGGGTCCATAGCACAGAGTCCGGAGCCTCTAGATTCTGCCACTAACTGGTTGTATGACCTTGGGCAAGTAATATAACCTCTCTGTGCCTCAGTTTCTTTCTCTGTAAAATAAGGACAAAAATTTTATCATATAGCGTTTTATGAGGATTAAATGCATTAATATGTGAAATACTTGGAAGTGTCTCTACTCTGTTTGCTATTATTGTGATGGTGGTGGTGGTGGTGGTGGTTAGTGATCCATTTCAGTCCACTTTATTTTGGAGGGTGAAATGTAACAGCTGGGTTTCTTTCCAGTTGCTTAAAATACATGCCTTAATTTTTATTAAGTAATGAGTGTATCACTTTTCTCACTTTTTTTTCATTTTGAAGATACAGGTAAATTAAATCTATTATGGTAAATTCTTTGTACTATAAACAATTTCATTGTGGGTTTTTTTGTGCATGTATAATGTACAACCATAATGCAAGTGTGACATTGACTTGAATGGAATTCAACTCCCATTTATTGACTTAACCCAATAGGCAGAACAGGAAGATGAAGACACAGTCCTGCCCAGAACCAAACCACTATCTATTCAGAAAGATCAACATATGCACACTTCACTTCCCAGTATCTGCTACAGTGGTACCTCGGTTTTCGAACGTAATCTGTTCCGGAAGACCGTTCGAGTTCGGAAACGTTCGAGAACCGAGGCACGGTTTCCCCATAGAAAGTAATGCAAAATGGATTAATCCGTTCCAGACCCTTAACATCAACCCCTAAAACTGCAAATTTAGCATGAGTTTTACTGTCTAATGATACCATAGATCCATAAAATTTACGGCGTTCGTAAACCAAAATGTTCGTCAATGGAGACGTTTAAAAATCGAGGTACTACTGTATGTGCTATATACTATATGGTTCTATTTATATCTTATGGTTTCAGCTTTCCTCCGTCTCCTAAAATATTTTTTATAATTTTGAATCCAGGATACATTCATTCATTTGAACCATTTTCTTGTTTCAATGTGGGAAAACACAACATTAACTGTAGTTTATTACTGTCTACTTAATGGAATTGTTTCTGAAACCTCGCCCATTAGCCTTTAACCCTGAGGCCTGTGCATAGCTTCCGTATTCGTTAAATTATTAACTCACTTATCAGAGGTATTTATGAGTTCTTGGCTCAGCCTGAATCTGCCTGGTCGAGTCCAGAAACTGGGGAGGTTCCAGAATGATCTCCCCAGCTTTCTTCTGAGACACACCAGTGGCTGCCCTTTTGCCTTCCCTCTCGTCGTCATCCCCACATGCTATTCTCCCACCTCACTTCACTTCCTTCTCCAGGAAGTACCATTGCATCTGGTCCCCACTGTGATTATTTAACTTTGCCATTACAGCTGTTTAATCAGGTATGCAGGTGAAAAGATGAAAAATGAAGGGTAGATGTTTCTAAATATTTATTCAGAAAACAAATTCAGCAAAGCAGTGCAGCCTGCAGCCTCTTGTTTTCCCCAGGGGGCCTTAACAGCAACATCTCGTGTTCAACTGCAGCCTAAGACACTCTGTACTTGAAGGTGCTTCCTGGAACTACAGCTTAATACCCATGGAGTGAATTGTTTTTTCATGCCTCATAGTGTCCTCACCCTCCACTCTGGATAAACAGGCTCAGAAGTGGTTTATGTGCCAAGTTGTTTTCCTTCTGAAAGATGATCCTTAAAGTAACTTCAAATACAAAAGGGCAACTCTAGAGATTAAAAAAACAACAAAAAAAAGGAAGCCATGATTATGTTAATAAGCCTTTCGGTAATCCAAGGTGCTATTCATGAAAGTCGCAAAATAATCTCCCACTAGTTACTGATTGTAAAGTATTTAGAACAATATGACTTATAAGGAAAGATGCCTGTGAGGGGAGTACCTTGGGTCATTTTCCTGAAGGAAGGTGAGATGATATAAAGTACTCTAACGTCTGATATGGGCCACTTTAGGATTTAAAACACTGGGTATTTAACTCTAGAAAGGGACAGAAAGTTATGAGAAAGGTTATGACAATGGCTCATTTTACAGAAAAATCAACAAAGCTGACCAAGAAAGAATGGTTATTCCATATTGTTGTGGAAATACTCCCGTTGTGCGGGGTGTCCGGCGGGGCGGCCTGCGGGGTCTCTGGTCCTGCTCCCCACATAAGAACACAGGACATGGTGAGGCCAAAAAGGAACACCCACGGAGCCATAGGTAGGGGAGTCATACCACTATGGTCTCACTGGAGGCTGGGTTTACACGACGTGCGACCTGCTGTCCGCTTTGCTGCCAACTGACCGACTCTCCTGGACTCTCCTTACTCTCCTTCAGTCTCCTCCTTCACTCTCCTCGGCTCCCCTCTGTAGCCAAGGCAGTTATATCAGTGACCAATGGCTTAATGGCTACAGCTGACGGCCATCCACTATCTGAGCCAGCACCTCTCCACATGAGGCCGAGAGCCTGGAAACTGCTTTCTGGGGCTCTGTCCCCACAACTCCAATACATAGGCTTCACCATTAAAGTATCTTTGTTGTCCAAGTTCAAGGACTGTGGGTCAGCTTTCCAAAATGTGCTAAATACCCTTGATCGTAGGCCAAAAATGATCAAGGGAAGGATCTACACAGTTTAAGAATCTGGCTTGGATAAGATGGATAGCAAATTATAAGAACCACTAAAACTCATCTCATGAAGTTTGGAAGTCTACTTTTCCCAGTGAGGTCAAACTATGACCACAAACGCTTTGGTGGACAGAGCCCTATTTTCAGCAGATATCTGAACACTCCAATAAAATGGTTACACCATTTACAAAAGATTAAAGGAATTCACATAATTCCCCAGGCCAAAGACTACTGATGGGATATGAAGTTCAATCAATGACCAAACACAGTGGGTAAATACAACAGAAATTTCAGATCACAAAGAGATGAATGAGTGAGAGGAAAACTTAATTGGCAGAAAGAGAAACAGAAGTAACAACAATCTTCATCCATGGTGCTCAGAAAAACAAAGCATGTCAGACAAGATTGAACTATCACAGGATTTAACTGCATTTTCCAAGGGCCACATACAACAGAGTAGAGGACCCATCTGTTTTGAAGAATGGTTTTCTGGAACTTCAAAATGAAAAAGCCCATCAGCTACACTCCCGAAAAGAAACTAGAACCAACACTCTTTAAAATGAGGGTCATGTTCTTGGACCTCAATGAAGGGTACTGAAGCCTTTGCCAGAAGGTGGCTCAAAGGTGCTCTTTTGTGTGTGTGGGAAAACAAAGTATCTGAATGAGATTCTAACATTAAAGCATAAAATTGCTTATCAATTAAAATAAAGAAAGAAGGAAAAGCAGCTGTGTCAAATGTTGTTATATTACCTTATTTAATCTTCTCAGCAACATACGAGGTTATAAAGAAAGAAACAGAGGGTCAGAGAAACAAAGTAGTTTTACCAGTTTCACCTGGTGAGTAAGTTTCTACCCAGAATTTACATCTAGAATGAAAAGTTTCTTTAGTCCCTCTTATTTCCACAACATGTTAGTTCCATTTGGGACAGTGATCTCTGTGTAGATTAAAGAGGAGAAGGAACAAGATAATGCTTTGAAGAGTTAAGTATGAGACCTTTGTCCTTCCTATCTGTGGTTTCTTTAAGATGCAAAATATATATTACATCAAGTTACCAATTTAATTACAATGTAAAGCCCTAAGTTTAAGGTCCTTCGTGATTTTCCCCCTACAATTTTCCCACCAAAATTGGAATCATTGGCTCATTTACACTCCCCATAAATCTGACTCAAAAAACAGCATGGAGAGATAATATGCACTGGGGCTCGGGAAGTAGACAGTGAATAGCAGAATTATGTTTTCTCAAAATAGGAAAGCTAAATAATGCATATGTGATACGTCAAAGAGGAAACAAAGGATGGCTTGCTATTAGAAACGAGCAACAACATGGGGAATGGAGAATACGGAACTTCAGCAACTCTCTTAATGACATCTGTTCTCCTGTGTTCCATGTTCCAACTAATGAAAAAATAATCAAAGAGAAGAGCTCTGGAATGAAAAGAGCTTTATTAGGAATGTATGCACTGAATGTAATCTGTGTAAGAGGCATGACTGAACAAATACCAGGGGAGACTTAGAACAAGCCTGATGATTTGATAAAGAATCAATGGAAACTCAGCAAGAAGGTGAACACCGACAGATAAAAACAGCCTACCAAAGAATCTGGGGAAAGTTTTTACTAACTGTAAGGTGAATGGAAGTGTATTGAGAAACAAAAATGATAGTTTGCCGGTGCTTTTCCTCATGAAACATCCCTAGCAACCTTAGAGAAGGTAGAAATACATGTAGATTCCTTTTTTTTTTTTTTTTTTTTGGTCAGAGACACAGACTTTAAGTAGAACTTAATATGTGGGTGGTTATCTTTTGAGATGGAGAGAGAACTGCTTTTCACCTCACCCCACCCCCAAGTTCTAATCTATTAGGAGACTAGTAACCTTCCTAAAACAGCACGGGGTGTGTGTGTGTGTGTGTGGGGGGGGGGGGTAAATGCATCCTAATAAGGCCAGTTCATCATAAATAGAGTAATAAGCAGAGTAATAAAGGTGTGAGCGGAACACAAAAGAGTTCAAGCTATGAATTATGGTCCTTGTAATAAGAAGAAGAGAAAAGAAGGAAAACATTTTTTATAGCACATTATATGTCAGTCAAGAATCCAAGTGTTTTTTATGTATTAATTAATGTTTAAAACAACCCTGTATTAATTAGAATAGCATAAGCTATATTGTAGTAAAGATAAATAACTCCAAAATTTTCATAGTTAACACAAGTTTATTTCTTGTTCATGCAAAGTTTGATGTAGGTAATCACTCCTCCACTTGGTAACTCAGGAATTCAGGATCCCTGCATCTTATGATACCATCCTAAAGCACTATGGTAGAGAAGGAGAGAGATGCAGAAGGCAAACCAGCTCTTACCTGCCTTGCAATGACACATGACACTTTTGCACTCAGTCCATTGGCCAAAACTGGTCACTGGGCTCCAATCACAGCAAGGAAGGCTGGGAAATGTTGAGGACCTCAAGCATATCCCAGTAAACACTGTCTCTTACGCAACCCTCATGAGGAAAGCAATAGCATAATCCCCATGATTTTTACAATGATGAGAAACTAGCAGAAAGAAAAAAAAACCCAATTTACCCAAATTCACACTGTTAGTAAGTGGTAGATCTGCTATTTTAACCAGACAATCTGGTTCCAGAATCCATGCTGCTGAAAATTATACTACAGAGGGTGCCAAAAAAAGTATACACATTTTAAGAAAGAAAAAAGCTGTATTAAAATTGTAATACTCAATATAAACATATATTGATAACAAAAGTCACATTTGACTCCTGCAATTACAAGAGGTGTTCAAAGTGGTTACCATCAGTGTAATTTTAATACAGCTTTTTTCCTTTCTTAAAATGTGTATACATTTTTTTTGCACCTTCTATATATTACCTTTAAAAAGTAACACAAATACCAATGATTTTATTAATGATTTCTACCATAGAAAGAAACTGTGTGTGGAGATAGAAAATTCTCTCTTGGAACCCCAGAGCCAAGGTACATGAGCACCAGCTGGACACTGGGAATTAGGCAGTAAAATGTATAATCACATTTCTGTAGACTTGAGAAGAGACTCAACAAGAAGGCTAGAGGTCAGCAAGGACAATCAAGGGAAATTCCTCTATCCTGCTTATTGGCAAACATCTAGTCTAGTCTACTAAATAGCATGAAAAAAATAAACTTGAAACAGATGGGAAAAGTATTGCAAATTGAAGATAAAGGGAACCGGATATTGACAATACAAGTGTGTAGTCTCACGAGCAGGGGTGAGCAAACCTTCTGTTAAGGTCCAGATGATAAATATTGTAGGTTTTACAGACCATAGTGCTTCTATCATAACTACCCAATTCTGCAGAAAGGCACAAAACCAGCACAGACAACATAAATGAAAGGGAGTGGCTGTGCTCAAATGAATTTCTATTTACAAAAGCAGACTGTGAAAATGCCAAATTCTAGCCACTAGACCTCCAAGGATTTCCACGCAACCAAGCAATCCCTCTTCTGGGTATCTTCCCCAAAAATCTGTAAACATTGATCTGAAAAGATATGTGTACCCCTGTGTTTATTGCAGTATTATTCACAGTGGCCAAGACACAGAAATGACCAGTGTCCTTCAACAGATGATTGGATAAAGAAGATGTTGTACATGTACACAATGGAACACTATTCTGCCATAAGAAAAGATGAAATACTACCATTTGCAACAACATGGATGGATCCTGAGATTATTATGCTAAGTGAAATAAGTCAGACAGAAAAAGTCGAGAACCAATGACTTTACTCGTATATGTGATATAAAACTGAAAGCAACAAACAAAAAAACAAACAAAACCTCATAGACACAGACAACAGTTTAGTGGTTACCAGAGGGTAAGGGGGTGGGGGTGGTAGAAGAGGATTAAGGGGGTCAAATATATGGTGATGGAAGGAGAACTGACTCTGGGTGGTGAACACAGAATGCTATATATAGATGATGTGTTATAGAAATGTATACTTGAAACCGATATAATTTTACTAACCAGTGTTAACCCCAATAAATTTAATAATAATTTAGAAAGCCTAAGATCCAAAGAACAACTCCAAAAAATAAAAAAACAAAAACAAAAAAACCAGACTGTGTACCAGATTTGACCCAGGGGCTGTAGTTTGCTCTAAAGAAAAGAAAATTAGGAAACATAAATGATCAATAAACTTTTGAAAAATATTCAATTTGGTTGGAATCCAAGAATTACAAATCTAAACATTGATGTGATTATTGATAATAAACTGACAAATATTTTTAAGAATTTATGTTAGAAGAGGTTAAATGGGATAATTTTATGTTTCTGATAAGAATGTGTATGTCTTGAATATAATGTAGCTTGAAATTAACTCAATGTAGAAAATTATATATATGAAATATACACATGCATATTATGTCCCATGAAATAAGTCAGACAGAGAAAGACAAATACTGTATGATTTTACTTACGTGTGGAAACAAAGCTGAACTCATAGGAACAGAGAGTAGAATACTGGTTACCAGGTGCTGGGGAGGGTGCAGGAAACAGGGAGATATTGGTCAGAGAATATAAACCTCCTGTTATAAGACAAAGAAGTCCTGGGGATTGGATGTGCACATAGTGACTATAGCTAACAATACTGTATTACATACTTGGAAGTTGCTAAAAGAATAGAACTTAAAAACTTTCCCCACAAGAAAGGTAAATATGTGAGGTGATGAAGGTATTAACTAACCTTATCATGGTAATCATTTAGCAATATATGCTTGTATCAAATCACCATGCTGTACACTTTAAACTTATACAATGTTATATATCAATTATATCTCAGTTAAGCTGGAAAAAATATATACATGCATATATAGGTACCAATTTTGCAAACAATGTGTTTAAGACTGCATAAAATTTTATTAAAAATTTATAAATACGAAAGGAAACTCAAGGGCTTTGAGTCATAGTGGATTTGAATTCTCTGCTACATTCTAGCTGATGATCTTGGCCAAATCACTTTATACCCCTGACCTTCAATTCTTTTCATTAAAAAACTGGATATAGTCATATCTACTTCACGTGATTTTTTTCAGGATTAAATGAGTTCATATACATACAAAGCATCTATTTCTTGCACATATTAGGTTCTCAATAAATATGAGTCACACTTTGAGGAAGGGATACAAATTTCAGATTACACGGAAAATGCTGAGAGATCGGGAGACTGGGGAACAATCATTCTAACAGATTTGAAAGTTGAAGAGACGGACTATGAGGGGATTTTTGTTTTGTATGTGGTGTTGGGGGGGTGATGGTTAGGAACAAGAGAGGGAGAAGAGAGAGAGAGACAGAGAGAGAGAGAGAGAGATTGACTCTTGTTTTGGATGTTTCTGTGAATAGTGGATTACGGATGACTTTCCTAGTCAGGATTCCAGGTGACTGTAAAACAGGTTTAGTCAGGCATTGGGAGAACTGGGATGCAGGAAGAAAGTTCCTTTTCTGAACAGAGGGGCTGAAAGAAAAACCTTCTTTTAGAGGGAAGTCAGCACGGAGGCACTCAGAGATTAAGGTCCAGGGCCGAAGTGGGCACTCAGGACAACATGAAGCTCAGACCAGCGTGTCTGTGCCTGATGAGCTGGCGCACCTTGCAAGGAAGGTCAGACGGGGCATCCCAGATCCCACCTTTGTGACTTGTGACCTGAGTCCACATTGCAGCAAAGCTCCTTGACAAACTACTGGGGGTGAAGAAGCATTTAGGGAGGTGATGGAAGAGGAAAGGATATGAGGAGAAAGGAATACTACAGAGAAGTAATGAAGAAAGGATTTGCTTCTCACAGTGGGCTCTTCAGAGCAGAAAAACCCTCTGCATCCCTGTGAAGGTCACCAAGGGATCTTCCTGAGATGACAAAGCCCTGTACAAGACACCAGAGAGGCACCAATAGCAGTTGGACAAACAGTTTCTCAACTATCTCCTGCTCTTCTCACCTCCAAGGACAGCACGAAGAGAATCTTCACACCAAAAGCGCTTTGCAAATGTTCACGCTTGTGTCTTCCTAACATTCCCCCCACCATCCTACATCCCACTGAACACACAGGAGCACGTACATTTGCACGCACACATCTGCCCTTTTGGCTAACTCCTTCTTTACATCTTTCTTTCTCAGCCTTGGCGTCCCTTTCTCTGCTCTTCTTCTAGAACCTTACTCTAAAACCTATGTGGCACTCGCTGCTCTGCGGGGGCGTTGCCTGTGCACTTGTCTGCCTCACCCTCTAGATTGTGGTGAGCAATTTGAGGACAGAGACACTGTCTCATGGTCATTGTTGCTCGGGCTCCTAGCACAGCGTCCAGCACACGAATGCAGCTGGGCTCTTCTTATGGTCACTTGTCAACATGTCTCCTTCACCACCACCCCCAACACAGTTTCCCTTGGTGCTTTAAGGACCTAACTTCTGACACATGGGACACAGTGATCTCATGAATCATGGAGTGAGAAGCAAAGAGGAGCTGCAAGCAGTAGAGACCTGGTATACAATAAGGAACGATGGGCTCAGGCTGTGGTCACAGAGAGGACCACGGTTGCAAAACAATTACATAACTTCTGCCCATCTCATCTTCTGCCAGTCCATCCTTGGTTTCACATTTCAGGCAATATTGTAAAATGTTGACCAAAGACTGGGTAAAGATGAGTGTAGAAAATCAGTCTACCAATCTCCAATTTGACTTGTTCTCCATACAATTTGGAACATAATTTTATAGTCTGGCTTCTTGACTATTCTTGGTAGAATTGAGTCCTTGATGCCCTGTCAGGTAAGGCAATGGGAACAACAACTACTATTTATTGAGCACTTATTTTAAGCCATGTCCCCTGCTACGTGTTTTACATACATTATTCACTCAGTCCTCACAAGAAACCTGTGAGACAAATGTTGTTAGGAACATTATTGTCCCAATTTGCAAATGAAGAAAATAGTGGAGTTTGAGTAACTTGCCCAAGGTCACAAATATTATAGTCAGGCTTTGAAACAAGTTTTTCTACCCTGTCCAAACTGTAATGCCAAGAATCATGGATATAAGGGACTCACTAGAGATCACTCAACAAAAATTTAGTTAGGAAAGACCTCAATCTCAAATTATATGTTCAACTTTGATGGAAAGTCACTTATCTAAGAGACCAGAAATTCAGCTGGACTACTGATAAGTATGCAGCTTGGAAGAGTCTTAGGTTTCGGTGGCAGCAATCACAGACCTCAAAAGCATGTTGGAAGTTGACCCCAATTAACACCACTGGGCATACTTAATTTAGCTCTAATATCATGTAACTGCTACAACATCCTTAAAGCTCCAGATTCTGTTTTCCAGAGTTATTGATGACAGTTTTGTTTTCAGAACAAACAGCTAGAGTGGGATAAGGATTCCCAGTGGACATTTAGTCTCTAGCAGTACCTATGACCCATATTTTAATCCCTAGAAATAAACACAGCCCACTTGCCAAAAGGTTTGCCCATCACATTTGTTCAGACAAAGGTAAACTCAATTAGGTATAACCAACAAAGTGAAGAAAGTTGCTGAGTAGAGGAAAATTCCAAACCATTAAAAAGGCAGCAAGACAAATCTACTTTTCTGGGGGTTTAAGAGTGCCTAAGGTAACTGGATTAACTGTGACATCTGTGCTTAGATTCAAATCTTTGGTGGAAGAAAAGCCTATAGCTCAATTTTGCAAGGCCCAGCATGGAACCTTTGGTCAGTAGGGAAGTGGGGGTCTGAGAAAATTAGATTAGAGCTCCTGATATGATATAAGGACTGGAATGATCAAGAGCCAAAAGCAATTATAAGCAATTGTACCAGACGAGTCTTTCCCCTGTGCAATGTTTCAATTCCATTAAAGATCACAAACCGGGTAACCACACCAGCAAGTGAACTGATTTTGGACTGCAACAGCTTTTGCTCATGGTAAGTGAAAATAAAACCTTTTTATAGACAGTTGTTTTGAGCTGCTATTTCCCTCTTTAAAAAAAAAAAGAAGGTAATGATCAGCTCCTGAAAGGTAAATTTCAAGAAGATTGTTCCATCTTCACTTGTTATTGTTATTTCTACCTTTAGATCACCACCCATTTCAGTCAGCAACCACCTTCCGTTTCTTTTTTTTTGTTTTTTTTTTTACCCTAAAGCCATACTTGAGCTGGTCTCAGTGATGATGCTCTTCCCAATATTCTCATTACCTCTATCATTGAACTTACTGTAATATATGATAATTATTTATGTGTCTTTCCATATGAGCAGGTAAGCTCTTTGTCTTATTTATTTTTCTATGTCAGCATCTATCACAGTGTCATACACATGGCAAGATTTTAAGAAGGATATCTTGAATGAATTCACAAATGGGTGGATGGATGGATGGATGACAAAATGGTTGACCCACAGTTCCTCTGAAGATATGCTAGGAAGATACAGTTGAATGAGCTTTCATAACATTCCAGCTCCTTCTGTGTGCTTCAGATAAATTATTTAGCATCATTGAGGTTGTTTTCTTATTTATAAAATTAAAGCAATATTACCCACTTCATTAGGTTGTTGTGAGGCTAAAAATAAGTACTTCATGCTAGGTGCTTACCATAAGCCAGATACCACTCCATCTCTATGTTCAGTCTGTCTTCTACTGAAAGAAGTTGGCCAGGATTGCACTGGGGCAGCAACCATGCTATAATGTAGTGAAATGATCACTTGGCCCCAACAGCTCAGGTGTTTGAGTTTGATGTGTTCAGAGGATTTTTATCTGGGGTAGGGGAGGAGGAAGGACTATATCAGTTACTCAATTCTGTTTACCTTACAAGAGAAATATTGTAAATTACAGTATTTAAGAACAGTGCCCAAAACTTCCACTTCCCCGAATATTAAAGAAATAAATATCACGAGGAACCTCCTCTGCTCACAAAACCTAAAAGTGCTTAATAAAAGATGTTACAATGCTAATCTGAGCTGTCAGGAAAATAATGGAAATCATAAGAGGTTAAAAAATTCAATAAAGCGCAAATCTTCAGAGGTAACTTCCCTGAAGTTATGGGTCCCTGCAGGCAGCAACTTATCCACGGTGGCCTAGAGTCTTCATTTTAATGCTCAAAGAGGTCTCAGGAGACCAGACAACCAAGATGGCACAGTACGTAAGTGCTCTGTTTACCTTCTCTTACAACCACATCAAAATTACAACTAATCTACAAAACAACCATTATTGACAATCGCCTAAAATCAAGCTGAACTGAAGCCTTTCAACTAAGGACTTGCAGAAGAAGCCACCTCCAGACTGGTAGGAAGGTCAGAGACGGGGCACTGGCTTGTCCCACACCTGCGTGTGACCATTAAGGATCAGGAGGGCTATTTTGGCTGTGGGGGTCCCTCTATCCCTGTGGGGACGGAGACAGGAGTGCAGTTTCCAGGCTCTCGGCCTCATGTGGAAAGGTGCTGGCTCAGGTAGTAAATGGCCATCAACTGTGACTGGATGGTTATCAACTGTAGCTAGTTGGCCGTCAGCTGTAACCAGTGAGCCATTGGCCACTAATATAACTGCCCTGGCTGTGCTAGCAGCAAATGGGGCCTAGGAGGAAGATGGTGGCTGAGCCTGCAAACGGAGCAGTGAGGGTTGCAGACAGTGTGGATCCAGCCGCCAGCGAGAATATAGTGGTATTACTCCCCTACTTAGGGCTCCGTGGGTGTTCCTTTTTGGCCTCACTATGTCCTGCGTTCTTATGTGGGGAGCGGGACCAGAGACCCCGCATGAGTTCCCGCCTGACACCCTACCTGACACAGCGCAGCGAGCAGGGTACGGTGCCGGCCAAAGCCCTCCGAAGGGCAGTGGAGCCGTTTGTGCGTATGAACACTCAGTCTCCGGAAGACCAGGAGGAGCAGCTGCTGGAGAGCTGGACCCCCCGTGGAGGGGTGGGAAGACGTGGACGGTTCCCCAACCAGGATAGGCCAGAGCCCTGTGGGCTGGGAAGTGCTTGCTGACGCACCCTGGATGTGGG
The DNA here is from genome assembly GCF_964194185.1 of Rhinolophus hipposideros. Classification (NCBI taxonomy): domain Eukaryota; kingdom Metazoa; phylum Chordata; class Mammalia; order Chiroptera; family Rhinolophidae; genus Rhinolophus; species Rhinolophus hipposideros. Next base: position 39,692,262 of record NC_138047.1, read on the forward strand.
ACTTGTCCCAGGAGGAAACACTTGCTGAGTCCTCCATGGGAGATGAGGGTGAGGTCAGAATCGTCCCTCACCCCCAGGACAGCCCTGGCGAGTGACTATGGACTATGGGGAATTGCCTTCCATACCTAATTTAATGGACTACTTGACTGTTTGGGAACATACCACCATGTAGTGGAACTGGCGGATGTTTGCTTTTGTGCCTTGACCGGCCACCATTGAGAATATGTAAGCACCTTGACTATGAGCCGCTGTTGTTCCAGGATGGTACCCTGAGAGGCCCAGAGACAGTGGCCGTGCCCTGAGAGCCCTGGCTGAATCCAAGAAGTCTGGCTGAGCCCAGAGAACCCTGGCTGATCCAAGGAAGTCTGGCTGTGCCCAGAGAAAGTGGCAGTGCCCTGAGAAACTCTGGCTGTGTTTGGGAAGACTGGTGGTACCCTAAGAAGCCCAGAAAGTCTGGCTATGCCCAGAGAGAGTGGCAGTGCCCTGAGAGCCCTGGCTGAGCCCAGGAAGTCTGGCTGTGCCCAGAGAGAGTAGCAGTGCCCTGAGAGCCCTGGCTGAGCCCAGGAAGTCTGGCTGTGCCCAGAGAGAGTAGCAGTACCCTGAGAGCCCTGGCTGAGTCCAGGAAGCCTGGCTGTGCCCAGGGAGATGGGTGGTACCCTAAGAAGCCCAGTAAGTCTGGCTGTGCCCAGAAGCACTGGTGGTGCCCTGAGAAACCCTGGCTGTGCTCAGAGAGCCTGGCTGTGTCTAGGATATTGCATTCACCACCAGGGTCCTTGCACAGGGCCCCTCTAGGAAGACGCTTGTCATGTAGATTGTGAGGCAAGACCCTGTAGGGATGGAGTGTAGGGACAGAGCCAGGAGTGCAGTTTCCAGGCTCTCGGCCTCACGTGGAAAGGTGCTCACACAGGTAATAAATGGCCATCAACTGTGATTGGATGGCCATCAGCTGTGACTAGTTGGCCATCAGCTGTAACCAGTGAGCCATTGGCCACTAATATAACTGCCGTGACTACGCTAGCAGAAAAAATGGGGGCTAGCAAGAAGTTGGTGGCTGAGCCTGCAAGCAGAGCAGTGAGGGTTGCGGACAGTGTGGATCCAGCCGCCAGCGAGAGAATAGTAGTATGACTCCCCTATCTATGACTCCGTGGGTGTTCCTTTTTGGCCTCACCTTGTCCTGCATTCTTATGTGGGGAGTGGGAGCAGAGAACCCACATGAGTCCCCACCTGACACCCTCCCTGACAATCCCTTAAAGGAGCAAGAGATATCAGCCCCATCCCAGTCCAGGGTTCCAGTGCCAGGGAGAGAAGACCCCATAATTTTTGGTTGTGAAAAACAGCGGAGATTGTGACTGAGTGAGACTAAGCACAGCTGCACTCACCGGAGCTCCCCTTAAAGGGACTGCACACAGACTTACCAACCAACGGGATCACTCAGTCTGAGCTCCAGCACTGGGGCAGCAGTTGGAAAAGTGGCAGGGACATATGGTTAAGAACAGAGTGGTCTGCCTTGCGATAGGGGCTGGAGAGGCGACTTTCTCCTGGAGGAAGGAGCTGGTGGAGGCCATTGTTTCTTTGTTGAGCCCTCCCTCTTCCTGACACATGAACACAGGAGTCTCCACTGTTAATTTGCCCTGCACTGGTTATTTGAGACCTGGCCCCTCCTAACTTTCAGGCACACCCAGGCTGCTTCCAGGGCTTTTTCATGCAGACCACCTGCCTTGGCTCAAGCTGGAGACTTTCCTAAACTCTCAAAGGTTAGCAGAACCCAGACAAGCAGCTTCTGGCTTGGTCGTGTCCTGTACCTCTGGCTGAGCATTTCTAAGGTGGCACTAGTGGCAACTGGCTTTGGTTTGCAGGTTGGCCTCTCAAGGTGCTTCCAAGCACAGCACGGGTGGCAGACATCTGCGATTTCTTTCTGGCTCCCACTAGGTGGCCCTAGGTAGGACACAGGCTATGGCTGAAGTAGACCTACAGCAGATCCCCTCCAAGGTGGTCCTGGGGCTGGTGCCCCCAGTGGCCAGCTTCAAAATGAGATGGAAATCCAGCTGCCTTCAAGAACAACACACCCCACAGGGGGATTGGGCAGGCACCAGAGTCCTGCTGAGGCAGATCCTGCTCCGTAGGATCAGCCCCTGCACAACAACTCTTCCACTGTAGTCAAGGCCAGTCCTCACAATCAGTGAGCCCAAGGGTCAGTCCCTCACATTGATGTGCAATTATCCACCAAGGCTCAACTACAAGAGGTGGGCACACACAACCCACACAAAGGACGCACCTGGAGTGTGTGGCTTAGGTGACCAGAAAGACTGTGCCACTGACCTCCACAGCACACCTACTATATAAGGCCACTCTACTAAGACTGGAAGACATACCAGCCCTACCTAAAACATAGAAACAATTCAGGGAGGCAGCCAAAATGGGGAGACAAAGAAACATGTCCCAAATGAAAGAACAGAACAAAACTCCAGTAAAAGAACTACGCAAAAAGGAAATAAGCAATCTATCAGACACAGAGTTCCAAACACTAGTTATAAGAATACTCAATGATCTCATAAAAATGGAAATGGAAACCATAAAAAAGAATCAGTCAGAAGTAAAGGATACAATAATGGAAACAAAGAATATATTATGGGGAATCAACAGTAGATTAGATGAAACAGAGGATCCAACCGGTGATGTAGAAGATAAGATAGCAGAAAACACCCAACCAGAAGAGCAAACAGAATTTTAAAAATTGAGGAAAATTTAAGGGGTCTCCAGGAGAATATCGAGCATACCAACATTTGCATTAAAGGGGTACCAGAAGGAGAAGAGAGAGAGCAAGGACTTGAAAACTATTTGAAGAAATAATGACAGAAAACTTCCCTAACCTGATGAAGGAAATGGACATACAAGCCCAGGAAGCATGGAGAGTTCGAAACAAGATAAACCTAAAAAGGGCAACACCAAGACATATCATAATTAAAATGCCAAAGGTTAAATACAAACAGAGAATCTTAAAAGCAGCAACGGAAAGGCAGTTAGTTACCTACAAGTGAGTCCCCATAAGACTGTCAGCTGACTTCTCAACAGAAACTTTGCAGGTAAGAAGGGAGAGGCAGGAAATATTCCAAGTGATGAAAAGCAATGACATACAACCAAGATTGCTCTACCCTGCAAGGCTGTCATTTAGAATTGAAGGACAGATAGGTGCTTCCCAGACAAGAAAAAGCGGAAGGAGTTCATCAACACTAAACCACTATTACAAGAATCTTAGAGGGACTTCTTTAAGATGGAAAGGGGGTTAAGGAAAGATGAAAGGGGAAGGGATTAAGAAGAACATATTGGTTGTTATACAGTAGACTTGGGGATGTAGGTTATAGCATAAGGAATATAGTCAACAATATTGTAATAATTAGGTATGGTGCCAGATAGATACTAGATCTATCAGGGTGATAGATGGTAATGGGGTTGGGGTCAGGGTGAAGAAATTAAGAAAAATAAATTAATAGTTAATACAGTATGGGGAATATAATCAGCAATGTTGTAAAGATAATGTAAGGTGCCACATAGGAACTGGACTGATCAGGGGATCACGTCATAGACTGTGTAGATGCCTGACCAATGCGCTGTACACCTGAAGAGCTGAAGTAGAATAATACTGAATGTCAACTATAACTAAATATATATGTATATATAGTCACAGTATGTGGAGTACAACATAGGGAAGATAGTTGATGGTATTGTAACAGCTATATAAGATGTCAGAGGGGTAGTAGCTTGGGGGATGGGTTATCACTTTATGAGGGGTTTAAATATCTAACTGTTATGTTACTTCGTACACCTGAAACTAATAAAAATTAAAAAGAAGAATTTAAAAAAATCATTTTTTTAAAAAAAGAGGGATCAGAATACAATGCCTAGAACCTAAACCAGATGAAGACAGAAAAAGATCCCTAAATAGGCCAGTAACCAGAAGTTGATATCTTCAACGCAAGGATAAACCAAAAGAAGAAAATTTACCTTACAAAGGAAAATAATAAAGAAACTTTCTTATTCAACTTTGACTCTGGGTAGAGTCTATCTTGAAAATTCCTATTCACAAGAGGTCTTCATGAGGGTTTAGGACCATCTAGAATTCACACTGCCTATGTGGTTCCAAAATAATCTTACTTTAGAATTTAATTTAAAGTGATTCGTGATGATTAGTAATGCCTTCCTGAATAAATATACCTTACACCAAAGTCTCAAATAGTTTCCTCAGGTAATTATAAACTCACTAATATATAAAAAGTATAAAACAGAAGAGGAAGCAAGTCATTTGAGTGAGAATAAATAGAAATAAAAACCAAAACAATCATAGCTACAAAAAATGGCTGATATTAGAATTATCAATTAAGAAATGTAAAACAAATAGGTTTGATACAATTAATTTAAGAAAATAGAATATCTGAAGTATAACAAGGCACCAAATACGATGAAATATAATTAGATGTATTTGAAAAAAAGAACCAAATAGGATTTCTTGGTTAAACACACACACACACACACACACACACACACACACACACACACACACACAAACACATAATGAATGAAACTAGAGACTTGGAAGATGGATACAGCATGAGATACAATTTGTGAACTTGTAGAACGAACTGAAGAAATTTTTCTTCTTTGTTCACTTGTCTTTTTTCAACAAATTAAAAGCAATTTATTGTGTAATATTCTGTGCCTACAATGGAATGTGTACAATTATATATAAATTCATTGGCCAACTGAAGAATCTCAATAACAATATAATTGAAACTAGCTGTGTTCTCCTCCCCAATTCTCATTCTCCTGCTTTCCTTTCAAACATGACCACTCTCTGAATTTTGTGTTTATCATATTCTTGCTTTCTAAAAATAGTTGACTACAATGTAAGTATCCCCAAACAACATTTGCTCAGCTTAGTGTTTTTGCTAATATTTATAGTGCTTCTATTAACAGTCTTATACATTTCACCTAGTGCACAAGTGCAAGAGTGTTTTGCGGGTGCACACCTAGGAGTGGAATTGCAGAGCCATACTAATACATCCTTTACCTGTGCCAGATACTGTCAAGTTCTTTTCCAAAGAAACTGTACTATTTTACAGTCCCAACAATGGGATATAAGATTCTGTTTCTCCACCTCCTCACCGACACTTGTCATTGTCAAACTTTGTATTTTTTGTGCATTTAATGGATAGAAAATGTTATATCATTGTGGTTTTAATTTGCATTTCCCTGATCATGAAGTTGAGAATCTTTTAATATCTTGAACAGTCATCTATATTTCTTTTTTGTGCACTACCTTACCATGTTCTTGTACATTATTTTTACAGGTTGTAGGCATTCTTTATATATTCAGGATCCCAGTCCTTTGTCAGATGTGGTGTCAAGATTTTCTCTCAGTTTGTAGCTGATCTTTTTATTCACTTTATCATATTTTCAGTAAGCAGAAATTATTAATTTTAATGAAGTGAAATTGATTCATCTTTTCCTTTTTGGTTTGGGCTTGTTGTGGCTTTCAATCCCATAGTGAAGGAGGAATTCATTATAAAAGGGAAAACTTGAAGTATTTTAGAAGAAAATACAGACTCTCTTTATAGCTTTTGGGTAGGGAAAGATTTCTTAAACAAGACCCAAAAAGGGTTAATCATAAACCATTGCTATGTTAACAAACATTTTTAAGGATTGTCAAGATAAGTCAGGAGGATAGCTGAACCAGTGTTGCTTTCATTATTTTCCCTGGAGAAATACACTGCTCTGTGTTGCTGTTGAAGAGGTGGTCTCAGAACAAAGGGCTGTCTACAGCCTCATGTCCTAAGTCCCATCCTTCTCACCCCCATGGCCACCACCGTCCCAGAAGGGAGGCACAGGGACCCGCAGCGGTTTCTTCACCTTTAGTTCTTCTTTGTTGTTAGCACTGATGGGGGTCTGTTTCCTCTAATCTTAACTGTGGCAAAATGCTCCAGGATGTCTATTCTTCTGGTTACATATGGAATTTCCTGGACTTCAGTTGATTGCTTGGGATGGGGGCTGATTAGATGCAGCTATTTCCAGGCATCCCTGCCTTTTCTTTCCTGAAAAACCATTGTGTTAGCAACATATTTTTAGGTGGGGCTACATTATTCACATATATTTTCTTTTCCTTTTTGCCATACAATTTCAGATCAAGTTTTCGTCCAGAAAAAAAAAACGCGAAAAAAACCCTTAGCATCGAGCACTACTTTCAACAGTCCTACTCTTTGTAACACAAGCTCTGTAGTCTGTAACTATATTTTTACCATTTTTATCATTTTAAGGCCATTTTTTCCTATGCAGTTTCATGAGGCTTCCTTCACCCTCCCCATCACTGCTCCTTTTCCACATATTTATTTATGGATCATTATCCCCTTCTCTATCAACATCTTCTCAGCATAGCTGAATGCTCCAGGGAGACTGGGCTGGTGTGAGGCTCCACCATGATGAATGGGTTTTTCTTTTCACTCCTCAGTAATAGGCTGGCTTCCTCTAAGGGCAGCTAATTTCTTTGTAGCTACTTGGAGTAAGTAGATTAGGTTACCAGTATTGCTGCTTATCTCATTCTAGAATCAATGATCCAATTCACACAATCACCACCTATAAATTTTGGGAAACTATTACACAGAAGCCCTACTAATTGATTAGTGGGTGTTTCCTGAAATGAGTCATTTACAAAACACTGCCTTGGTTCCCAGTCTATTTCTGAGGCAATTAGAACCTAGTGAGTTGCTCATTTGTTGACTGTTTGATGGTGGCTGTTTATTCCTGGTGCGATGTCTGAATCTTAATCCCAATTTCTCAGTGTTCTGGCCACTAGTACTTTCTCATTTCTTTGTCCTGTGATTCTTTCTGAAGCCCTTTCAGGTAGGTGCCCAGTTTGTGACACAGCTGATCCTGAATTTCCATCTGTCTGTTGATTTTGATGGCACTGAAATATCATGGTCGTTTTGATCTTTGAAGCAAATCATAGCCGGGATCTGCTTCCTTCTGCTTTGCCTTCCCAGGTCCGGCTGACCATGTCAAAGGAAAAGGCCAAAAATAATGGATGGGTAGAGCACACACAGAGTGCCCTGCCTCTCTCCCAAGACCTGTATGGGACATGCCAAAAGGGAATCGGCTCCTCTCCAGCAGGAGGGTCTCCTTGAGGCTGGTATCCTTGTTTTTCCAATCAGATAAGCATAAGGTATTTATAATTTTGTGTGTGTCAGGTACTAAATTACAGACTGTGCCTTAAAATCTGGGTGGGACAGGAAGTCAGATAATAATTGCTTTCATACACTGAGCACTCTCTATGAACAAGGTAATTTGTGCTAAGAGTTTTACCTACAGTATCTTATTTAATCTTATAACCATTGTGTGTCCTACATGTTCTCATCTACATGAGAAAACCAAAGCTGAGAGAGGATGGGTACATTTTCTAGGTCATTCAACTAATAAGGGAAGAAATCAGATTCAAACATAGACTTTGCTAACTCAATAGGGTGCTTTTTAGCCACTACACCATCCTTCCTCCGTCTCAAAAAAATAAATGATAGGACAGAACTACATGGTACTAACTAAAAGGAGGTCATAGAAGGGTGAGTTCACGGTAGGCTATAGAGTAGACGAAAGGTGTCCATACAGAGCACCTATTCCATGCGTCACAAACTTTTTTTTTCCACTGTGATAAAAACCACATGATATTTTTTAAAAATATGATATGCTCCATGAGTTTTCATGTTATCCTTGCCCAGGGGCCATGCTAATCTTCTCTATATCATTCCAATTTTAGTATATGTACAGCCGAAAGAACCATTCTCAACAATTTTAACTAACAACTCATAACATTAAATGTATTTTACATCATCACCCAGTGAACACACACATATATAACTGAGACGAAATTTTACTTTGCAATATTTGCCATATTCTTATGCAGTGCACTCCATTTTTCTACTATGTTTTATATGTCTTTTTTAAAATAATTCTGGTCATGGTCTAGTAAATAGAATTTAGGACCTATAATATTGATCCAGAAACCTCAACAGTTGGGGAAATTGAGGTCCAGAGGTGCATTAAATACCTAGCAGAATGTCTTGAAGATGTAATCCTAAGTGTCTTTGCTTTATCTCCTATGCGACCCAGCACACACACGTGGCACCCCAGTGGCAGAGCTGGGATAGAATCCAGATTTCCTGATCCCCAGTCTAGGGATTTTCAGTCAAGGGAAGTTTTTCAAAGAGGAGGGACTCTCCCATGGCAGTTTCTTCACAGGCAAGAGTAGAAGTGGGAGGAAAGAGTGAAGTTGTGGGAGACCCACACCGCCCACTCCCCTCAGTGGGCCTTGCCCAAGGTCACAGGGCACTAGAATAGGGCTGTGTAATTCCAAAGCCAAGCTCTTTCTCTGGTTGTCTAGCCTGGTTTCTCACATAAATCACCCAAGAGCTCTTCAACAATACCGATGCCTAGCTATAGTCAGATCAATTTAATCTGATTATTTAAGGATGGGGTGTTTTCTAAATGTTACCCAGGTGATTTTAGAACAGAGCTACTGCCTCAATACAGTGTAGAAGGTATCCCTTAAACCATTCCTGCTTATCCTTCAAGCCCCAGCCAAAATCCCCCCTTCCCAGGTCCATGGAGTTCTGACTCAAATCACTGTCAAAAGTATTGCCTCTCCATTACTGTATTCATCTAGCACTTGTAGGTCCTTCTCTCCTGTGTTTGTCTCTCCACTAGGTGATGCACTTACTGAGTGCAGAGCTTACGAGTATGCTTTACTGATTTTTGTATCCACGCATGTAATAAATATTTACAAAATACCCTTTGTTCAAATGGCTCTTCCTTCCCAAACCACTCAGACCTCTGAAATCTCCTGCCATCCAGCTATAACTCCTAGTGAGGGTGATAGAAGTTCTCCCCAAGATCAAGGACAAAAGACACCCACTCAGGGAGCTGCAAAATCCTGACCCGTGAAAACAACAGTCACTAAAGGCAGTGGGACGGCAGCATCCCTTCTCCTGTGGCTGGGCTTTCTCTCTCAATCTTCCCCCTTCACTTGTCTCCTCCAGATTTTTAGATTTCTCACAAGGCAGCATCGCCCAGTGTGCAAAACCCTGCACAGGAAGTGGGGAAGACAGACTTCCTGTCCCGGTTCTGACCATCAGTTTGTCATGTCACAGGGCCTTACTTTTCATTTTGTTAGCTGGGAATGACAACATTCCTAACTCAATTGTCACCCTTTGCTCCTCCCCCCCCCACCCCCCTTCAGGGATTATATAAGAACTCTTACATATGAAAACAAGCTTCACTCAGGTCCTTGAGCTTTTCCGAGGACAGCTTTGTATAAATATAAGATACCTTTTGTTATTGTTTGTAGCCCAGGGGATTTGCGGAAAGAAGTTGAGAGCCAGCGATGCTCGTGTTTTATAGGCAGAAAATAGCTGCTGGGAAAACAACCTGATGTGTAGAGCACTATGTTCTTATCGGGTAGACAGAATTATCTTTCCCAGGCAGCCATGAACACAAAACACCTGGCAAACACGTTTCCTGCCCCTTCACATATTTTGAAAGAAAGAGACCTTTACCCTGACCTGTCAAGCAATGATCTTCACGAACTTCTGTCCACAGGCTGTGACAGTTATCTTGGCTTGCTGTGGTGGATTTAAGTGGTAAACATAGCTAATTCTCACTCATAGGGCATCTTCTCCAGATAGCACTCAGACCTTATCAGATCCACACATGCATTTCTTCTTCCTTAAAATGCAGCCACTGGATGGGCTAAGAGTCACGAGTTTCCTGCCGTATCCACCCAACAGGGTCGGGTGCTGTTGAGAAGAGGGAGACCTTGAAAACCTGATCCTGACCCTGCCATTACTTAAAATCTTTGGGGGAGAGAAAATAAAATAAATGTACTGCAAACATTTAGAGAATAATCCAAATCTGTTCATCATAAGATTCACTTTCTGCCTTAAAATCTTAAAGGTGTTTAAAGAAGGTAGACATCAGTGTGGGAAAGCTTCATGGAGGAGAAAACACAATACAAATGGAAGGTGCTCAATAATATCAACTAAGTGAATAAGAAAACTTGAAATGGGCCTTGAAGGACAAAAAGCATTGGAGGAGGTGAAGGAAGGAGCAAAGAGCCATTGCTGGGAAAGCTGTATAGCGCAGTAGTTTGAGTACTGGCTTTGGAGTGCGGCCGACTGACCTGGGTGTGCCATTCACCAGCTGTGTGATTCTGAGCAGGTTAAGTAATCTCTCCAAGCTTTACTTTCCTCTTACATAATAAGTGAGTGCCTCCATCACAGGTTTTTGGGAGAATTGAATGAGATAAGTATAGGTAAACCCTTAGCACAATGCCAGGAATATGGTAACTCTTCAAACAGTGTTTGTATGTTGTTGTTGTTGTTGTTGTTGTTATTGAAAACATGAAACAGGCAGGAATTTTACTCTGTACTTGAGGAAAATGTATTTTCCCCATGATAAAATAATCAAAATACTTGGTATGGAGTGTTACTTAAATGAATTTGAACAGAGAGAACCTGCCCACTGTAGCCCTATGAAAGAAGAAAATTGCATATTTATTATCTCCCTCAAGTTCTGATTTCTTGCCTCTTCCCTTTCTTTCAGTGCCTTTCCCCATCCCCATTACCTTCATATCCCCACTGTGCCACAATGAGCTCACATCTCTCTTCTCTGCCCAATCCTTCCATTGCCCTCCTTCTTTCCCAGGCTGAATGAGAACAAGGTGAGTCCTAAGAAATGGATCTGCAATGGTGGCCTTTCAGGGAATAATGACAGAGTATGTGGTTTGGGGACAGAGATTCTCTTGAATCTTTCTTGATCTTATCAAGTCATTTATAGATAGCTAATGACCTCTAACACAAGGCATACTCAGCAGGAGAATTTCAAGTTTTTATACAATCAAATTTTCAAAAGTGAGAGTTTAAGGAATTCTTTATTTTCCTCCTGACAGAGACATGAATTGGGCTACAGATGCCACAGCTAAGCCATGATGTCACAAATCATTAGGGCTGTCATATACCATTGCATAGTTAGGGTACTGCACACAAAAACCTGATGGAGGCATTTGCTTGTCAAGCTGTGAGCTTTCCCCCCTCTCCTTGCTCAATCTACCCTATAGATAGTAGTCATTTTCTCACTGAAATGTCCTTGGCCACATTCTTAGATTTCTTAGGCTCTCTTGGCTTCAAATTACCTACAGGTTAAGACCCAAACTTCTTATTCTGGAAGCTAAAGCTCTTCACATCCATCCATGCCTTCTTATCCTCATCTCCTACCATAATTAACTTCTCTCCAATCCCCCTAAACACCACACCCTTTCAGGGCATTGTCCTTTGTTTCAAATACCTTCTCTAACTTTCTTCAACTGGTAAAGTCCTGATCACTCTACCAGAGTCAGCACTGAAGTCATTTCCAAAGTAAAACCTATCTTCAGCCTTTGGATTCTATAGTCTTTTGCTCTGGATTGTTCAGACACCAAAAGTTTAGTTCATAGTAGATGTTTAATAAATATTTCTTGAATGAATGAATGAGTTCTGAGTTCAATAACAGCATTTATTATGATGTATGGTAATTGTCTTACTTATCTGTTTGTTTCCACATCAGACTGAGATTCTTAAGGGGAAAGGTGAAGGGACATTGTGTCTTCTATATCTGTATTCTGAGACCTTAGAATAGCGAGTCATATTGTAGACTTTAAGTCAAAGTTTGACAAATGAATGAATTTCTAATATATTTTTTGCAAAAATAATTTATTTTCTCATTATGCATTCTTGCTTTCATAATTAGGCTGCCCTTCTCTCTTAGTATTGGGTTGGGAGGAGGGGGAGTGAAAAGAACAAGGTGTCTTTTGTTAGCTAATCTCTCTAGAATATAGTTGGGAATATGAAAAGGGGCGAGTGGACTATCTTAAGTTAGAGTGCCTGGAATCAGAGGTTGGGATGGGGAGTCCTGTGCAAGTACTCCCAGGGAGACCTTGTAAGAGAGTGAGGGAAGCAAGAGAAGACATAGGAGAAGCAAAATGAAAATATGGGCTCAGCTGCAGCCAAGCCTTAGTGCAATCCCATGGAAAATTCTGAGATGATAGCCTCACAGAACTGTCCTATCTTGAGGTGAAGGGGCTAGGCTGTTATACCCCTGCATTAGTATTTGGTTGCAAGCCATATCCACAAGTAGGGTGACAACCTTCTAGACATTTCTGGGTAGAGCAGCTCCTGTGGGCCAAGAGGAGTCTCAGTCACCAACACTCACAGCAGCTGAGTGAGGAGATACCGGATCCAGTAAAAAGATCTGAGTAGCACAGCAAAAGCCCCTACCACATCCTTAAAAATAAGGATGATAGAAAGTGTTTACTCCTAGAAAGACTATCCAAGCCTTTATTTAAAACCTATCTACTGCTGTTGACTAACAAATTCTTTTTTAAATTTTATTAAATTTATTGGGGTGACATTGGTTAATAAAATTATATAGGTTTCAAGTGTACAATTCTATAATACATCATTGGTATATTGCTTTGTATGTTCATCACCCAATGTCAAATCTCCTTCCATCACCATATGTTTGACCCCCTTTATCCTTTTCTACTGTCCTCCTACCCCACTTTCCCTCTGGTAACCACCATACTGTTATCTGTGTCTATGAGTTTTTGTTTGTTAGTTTTGTTCGTTTGTTGCTTTCAGTTTTACATCCCACATATGAGTAAAGTCATATGGTTCTTGACTTTTGCCTTCTGACTTATTTCACCTAGTATGATCTTCTCAAGATCCACTCATGTTGTCACAAATGGCACTATTTCATCTTTTCTAATGGTGGAGTATCCCATTGTATATAATGATAAAGGGGACAATATATCAAGAAGACATAACACTTATGAATATATATGCTCCCAATCAGGGAGCACCAAAATATATAAAGCAACTACTAACAGAACTAAAGGAAAAAACTGATGAAAGCACAATTATACTAGGGGACCTAAATACACCATTGACAGCTATTGATAGATCATCCAAACAGAAAATCAATAAAGAAATATCACCTTAAATGACACATTACACCAAATGGACATATTTGACAATTACAGAGCTTTGCATCCCAGAACAACAGATTATCCATTCTTCTTTAGTGCACATGGAACATTCTCAAGGATAGACCATCTGTTGGGACACAAAATCAGCCTCAACAAATTTAAGGAAATTGAAATCACACCAAGCACATTCTCTGACCACAATGCTTTGAAATTGGAAATCAACTGCAAAATGAAAGCAGGAAAAACCATAAATATGTGGAGATTAAACAACAGGCTATTAAAGAATGACTGGGTCAAAGGAGACATAAAAGGAGAGATCAAAAGATACATAGAGACAAATGAGAATGACAATACAACATATCAAAACTTTGGGGATAGAATGATAAGAGGGAAGATTATATCATTACAAGCCTCTCTTAAGAAACAAGAAAAATCCCAAATAAACAATCTAACGTTACATCTTTAAGAAACTAGAAACAGAAGAACAATTTGAGCAACAAGTCTAATCAATGTAGTTATTTGGACTGGTTCCTCACTTCTTAACAGATTAGAAACAGCAAGACAGAAGAATGTTCCAAGACTCTTAAAGGTAAGGGCACCAATCAAAACAAACCAAACAAACAAATATTAGGAACTCCAAAAAGCGTGGAGGTTGGGAACTTTGTAGTGGAGAGCGCTAGATGGTTGTGAATTAAAGAAAGTCTAAAAAAATTGAGGTTTACAACGATGCCCTACGCCAATAAGAAAAGTTTAAATGAACTATGTTTGGCATTCTATGTCTAAGAAAACAGGGTAACATGCGACATAATTTTAAAAGATTTCATTCGAAATTTGGAAGCTTAAGGCATGTGAACAATTGCATAGACATTTTATCTTTGCAGAATATCTTCTTTTCTGCCAGCCCCAGATAAGTGAGGTGTTACTGAACTATGGCTTGGAGCACATCTGACCCCTAGGAGCCTGTGGAAACTTCTCTTGCAGTAGCATAACTTTAGACTTGGTTAAATGTTCTGACAGTGCTGATTCCACCAGATATACACACAGCAGTCTGGTATAGAAAGAGCTCCAGCCTGGCATCAGACATATGGAGTTCAAGTTCCTCCACTGTCATTAACATCTGCGTGGCTTTAAGCAAGTCATTTATCTTCCCTGAGTCTCAGTGTCTTCACTTGTAAAAGGGAAATAATTCTATTTATCACATTATAATTAATATGTTTTATTTTATATTGCATATTACACCGATATGTTATATGTAATATATTGTATTGATTATATTAATATTAGTATTATGTTTCATCAGCCTGCTGGGAGGAACAAATGAGATAATTTTTTTGTGAAGTCGCTTTGTAAGGGGCAAAAAAATAATCAAAATGAAAGTAGAGTATTTGGCAAAGTAACCAGCCTTTCATCCCCTTTCTTGTTTCTGATGAAACGTCTGACAGTTTTTCTAAACCCATAAAACGGGTGAGAAGCACATGGGTACAATTTCCTATAGATTTATTCTGTCCCAGCTCACCACCATCTGGTCTCCTGTGCTGCTCCCTGACCGGTGGCTGGCCTGTACCCCCATTTCTTGCTCTTATTTCAGAATGACTGCCTTTGGAGACTGGGGTTTCTCAGGAAGGACATTGCACAACCAGAAAACACTGATCTGCCAAGGCTGTAACATTTTTTTCCTGGAACCCTTTCAGGAATGTTTCACAGGAGGTGGGGGAGATGGCCCATGGAACAGAGAGTACTAGGCACCAGCAACCAGGTAATAAATGTCCAAGCATTCCTTTTCAAAATCTAATGAAGACATCAATCTTCATTAAGTCAAAGGGTCGGGGGTCCACAGCAGTGAGATTTACTGAACTGCTTCAAAAAGCTGGAGAAACAATGACCAAAATACAGGCTAGAGAGAGAGAGGCAGTGAATTCTAGAACTCGATGATGTCTATTTTCAACAAGTGTTGAATTTGCCAATAGCAATTATCCCAAAACATGAGCCTGCGGCTCTGCGATGTCGGAGCCAGCTTGCACAGATTCAAGAGAGCTGATTATTCATGGCTCTTCCCATTCCACGCTCAGTGATGTCATGTTGGTAGCTTGTAATCAGCCATGGTGGCAGTATTTACATCATGGAACTCAGCAGGTGCCACAAATAGGGTATTTCCTCTGAGAGAGCCAGATTACGAGCACAACACTGCTTATGCTAGTATCCAAATGTCAACAAGATGTGTGGAATCCTGAAAAAGCTTTCAGAACAGCAGTTGTTCTTGAATTTCTGCGTGAACCACTGAAAAAAAAAAGTTAATGTGTATATGAATATCAGAAAATCTGTACTTTCATATTCCCAATTCACCTTCCTCATATAGCCCATCTTTTCCTTTAGGCTGAATGCAGACAGTGGGCGCTACGAAACTGAGAAAAACCTGAGTCACTGCTATATCCTTGGCATTGTCAACTTGATTGTTGTTGTTTTTGTTCTTTCCATGAGTGTTTCCCAGGCTCTGCCCTGCAATAGTACAGAGGCTGCCTACGGAAAACAATTTTTCTGCAGGGAGTATACCCTCAGAGCTTGAGGTATTCTGGGGAAAAGTAGCAGCTCCACTTGGAGGAGTTTTGCCAAACAGATTGGATTCAGCTGAAAGGGGGCGATCTTGGTAGGGGAATACAACTTTCTTCCTTCTTTCCATACCAAACTGTAGGATTAATAAAGAGTGGGAGAATAAAAATGCAAACAGGCACAATTTTCACTGCCACAGGCCTTTCTTTCACTAATCTCTTTGTGGCTATAGCTACCGTGTTTCCCCCCAAATAAGACCTAACCGGAAAATAAGCCCCCGCATGATTTTTCAGGATGACATCCCCTGAACAGAAGCCCTAATGCATCTTTTGGAGCAGAAATTAATATAAGACCTGGTCTTATTTTCGGGGAAACCTGGTAATGGTTTTCACCACTCTTTACTGAAAAAGAAAAATCCACAACAAACAAATATCAGTCACACTCCCTGTTTTCAGCCTGGATTAGAAAAGAGGAAACCATAAAACAACCGAAGTCTGTCCCTTTGAAAATATCTTACAAAAAAAAAAGAAAAGAAAAGGAGAAAAAAACAATTCTTGAACTATGACAGGTGGTTTTCAGAGACCACTGGAAGCTTGTCTTAATGATCCTGGTGAAATGAGATACATGTGGTTGTTGGAATATGGCCACCTCCTTGTTTCTTGCTGGTAATGATCTTCGTCTGAAGGGAGGGTGCTGGCCTGGGCACCATTCAATGCCACTTATGCAATTTGAGGTCTCAATTTCAAGTATTCTAGAGCCTTCCATTCATATCTTCCCTGAATCTCTCTCATATACAGTCACTCGTCACGAGATGATGAAAGAATGATGGGCTCATTGGGATGGAAAGCCATTTCATCGATGGAGGCAGTGTGTCCTGGCAGCTTTTACAAAATCTTCCTGCTCGTGGTATCCCATACAGGCACAAACGTGCTGGCTGACCCAACTGCTGTCTTGCTTCCATCAGATAGCCAAGACCATCTCAGAAGATTCTTTTCAAAGTTGGGCACATTTTCTTGAAGTATCTTATCATTTACATTATCACCCCCCAAGATGAAATACTTATAAATCTACTAAATAAGTATAAAATCTGTATAAGAAACACTAAAAATTTTTGATGAATGAAAAACAAACCCTGCAATAAATGGAGAGAGTGCCATGTCCATAGATAAGAAGACTCAGTGTTGTCAAGATGCCAGTTCTGCCCAACTTGATCTACAGAGTCAAAGCACTCTCAATCAAAATCCCAACAAGTTAGTTTATGGATATTGACAAAGTGATTCTAAAGTTTACATAGAGAGGTGGAAGCCCCAGAATAATCAACACAGTTTTAAAGGAAAAGAATAAAGTTAGAGGACGGATACCACCCTTTAAGTCTTTAAGACTTACTGTAAAGAAACAGTAATCAAGACATTTGGTATTGGCCAAAAATAGACAAATAGGTCAATGGGGCAGAATAGAGACCCCAGAAATAAACCCCAACACATATAGCCAACTGACCTTTAACAAAAGAGCAAGGCAGTGTAATGAAGCAAAGATAGTCCCTTTAACAACTGGTGTAGGAACAACTGGACATCTACATGCAAAAAGATGAACCTAGACACAGTCTTCGCACTCTTCACAAAAATTAACTCAAAATGGACCACAGACCTAAATGTAAAATGCAAAACTATAAAACTCCTATATAATAACATAGGAGGTAACCTAGATGACCTTGAGTAGGGCAATGACTTCTAAGATACAAAACCAAAGGCACAATCCATGAAAGCAGTCGATAAGCTGGAATTCATTAAAATTAAAAACTCTGCTTTGTAAAAAACAATGTCAAGAGAAGACAAGCCACAGACTGGGAGAAAATATTTGCAAAAGACATCTGATAAAGAACTGTTATCCAAAATAAACAAATAACAATTAAAACTTAACAATAAAAAAACAATGTGATTAAAAAATGGGCCAGAGATCTTAATAGACACCTGACCAAAGAAGAGAAACAGATGACAAACAAACATGAAAAGATGCTCTACTTCATATGTTATCAGGGAAATGCAAACTAACGTATCAATTTTATAGTGAGATACCATTACACACCTATTAGAATGACCAAAATTCAGAACACCATAAGCAAATGTTGGCAAGGATGTGGAGTAACAGAAACTCACATATATTGCTGGTAAAAATTCAAAATGGTACTGTCGCCTTAGAAGATAGTTTGGCAGTTTCTTACAAAACATACTTTTACAATACAGTCCAGCAATCATGTTCCTTGCTATTTACTCAAAGGAGTTGAAAACTTACATCCAGTCAGAAGTTTACATAATAATAACTTCCAAAACTTGGAAGCAACCAAGTTGTCCTTTAGTAGATAAATGGACAAATAAACGTGGTACATCCTGATAGTGGAGTATTATTCAGTGCCAAAAAGAAATGAGCTGTCAAGCCATGAAAAGACCTGGAGGAACTTTAAATGCATGTTACTAAGTGAAAGAAGCCAATCTTAAAAGACTACATATTGTATGATTCCAACTATATGACATTCTAGAAATGGCCAACCTATAGAGACAGTAAAAAGATCAGCGGTTGTCAGGGTGGGAGGGGGGGAGGAATAGATAGGTGAAGCACAGGAGATGTTTTAGAGTAGTGAAAATACTCCGAATGATACCATAATGATGGATATATGTCATTATACATTTGTCCTAACCCACCGAATGTACAAGACCAAGAATGAACCCTAAAGTAATAGACTATGGACTTTTGAGTGATTATAATGTGTCAGTGTAGGTTTATCCTTGGTAATAAATGTATCGTTAGGGTGAGTGATATTGAAAATGGGGAAGACTGCATGGGTAGGAACAAAGGGCATATGGGAAGTCTCTGTATTTTCCTCTCAATTATGTGAACCTAAAACTACTCTAACACAATTGTTTATAACACAATGGTAAAAATAGGAGAGACATGCAAAACTTTTAATGATGGTGTGCAACAGTTTAATTATTTTGAAGTCTTCTGTTTTAGAACATGAGAGTATGTAAGTCTGGGTCCCAGTTATCTATTGTGCATTAGCACGCTAATCCAAACCTTAGTGGCTTAAAATAATTTCTCTCACAGTCTGGGCTCAGCAAGGTGACTCTTTATTGGGGTTCCTCATGAGATTGCAACTGGATAATGGCTGGGCTAGACCGGAATCATCTGAAGGCTAGACTGAACAGGACTCCAAGTTAACCTCTTCCCATTCATATCTGATTCCACCCACAACTCCTGTGGTCGTTATCTCCAGTAGAGTAGCTTGGTTTTCCTAAAAAGAAAATGGACAAAAGGCTGAAGCAGACACTTCAGCCTTAGTCATCAGGGAAATGCAAATTAAAACCACAATGAGATACAATTTCACACCAATTAGAATGGCTAAAATTAAAAAGACTGACACCAAACTCTAGCAAGGACAGAGGTGAATTGGCAAACTACTTCCCCAGGCCAAAGCCAACTCACTACCTGTTTTTGTAGTTTTACTGGAATACACTCGCACTCTTATGTTTATAAATTGTCTATGGCTGCTTTCACACTACAATAGCAGAGTTGAATAGTTGCAACAAAGACCATGTAGCTCGCAAAGCCTAAAAGATTTACTCTCAGGTCCTTCACAGAAAAAGTTTACCAACCCCCAATGTAAGTCAACTACAACTCTCATACATTTATTGAAAGAGTGTAAAATGGTACATCCACCTTATAGAACAGTATGGTAATAGCTTATAAAGTTAAAAATACACCTGTCTTTGACCCAGCAATTCTACTCCTAGGTATTTACCCCCCAAAAATAAAAACATATGTTCACAAAGGACTTGTACAAGAATGTTCATAGTGACTTTATTTATAACAGCCCAAAACTGGACACAGTCCCAGTGTTCATCAATAGGAAAACAGATAAACAAACTTGTAGCATATTCATAAAATGAAATACCAGTCAGTAATATAAAGGAATGAATTACTGATACATGCAACAACATGACTGAGTCTTAAAAATAGTATGCTGAGTGGAAAAAACCTTACACAAAGAGTATATACTGTATGACTCCATTTATACAAAATTGTAGAAAAGGGAAAACTAATATGGGGGGAAAAATCAGAACTATGATTGACTTTGATGGAGGTGGGGTTAGCAGAGATTGACAGGTAGGACGTAAAACAACTTCCTGGGCCTGATGGTGCTATCTAAAATCCTGAAAGAAGTTTGGGTTATACAGGTTGATGAATTGTCAAAATCAGCAAATATACACTTCAGTTTTATTAAGATTGATTTTCTGTTTGTATATTTTACATCAAAAGAAAAAATTGCAAATACTGAGTTAATGTTATGCAAGCTGAAATATATAGAGAGAAGCATATTGATGTCTGCAATTTACTTTGCAATTCAGTAAAGAAAAGATGAATTAATGGATGGAGAGAAGGATAAGTAGATGGACAGATACATGATAAAGCAAATATAGTTAAATGTTAATGAAGACTCTAGGTGAAGAGTATAAAGGTGTCCACTGTCAAATACTATCAACTATGTTGTAGCTTGAAATTTTTCATAGTAAAATGCTGGAATATTTAATTTAATTTTATTTTTTTCAAAAAAAAAAGTAGCCAAAAAATTCTTTAGAAAAGGGAAATGGGGCAGATGGGCAGAGATTGTGTAGTTAGGGAGTTGCTCCTTCTTCCTTGCTATGATTCTTGCTTTATAGATAGAATAAAATGCTTTCATAAAAAACTGACTAAACAGAGATTCCAGTAGAATGGAATTTTACAGGATATCTATATTAAGTGATTTTCAAATCATTCCAGAAGAGGTCGGAAATGTTCAGGTTCCTGAAGTTGTAGATTTCCTTGCCTGAATTTGCCATGGCCTGTTCATGGCTAGTGGCTGGTTTGGAATTGAGCTAGGGAATCCCAAATGTGGCAATCACTGGCTTCAGACTGAGATCTATTGAGAAGATAAGGTCTATAAATGGACATCTCAAAGGATTTGTTATTCTAGTATAGCCCAAAGAATGTTTACCATACAGCCCTAAAAAAGAGAGGGAAAAGTCTCCTGTACTATAAGTACTCCACAGAGGTAGAAACATACCTATCTTTCTCATCATTTTATCTCCAGCACTTAGCACAGTGTCAGAACAAAGTAAAGCTCTCTTCAATAGTTGATGAACAAGTAATAAATGAATGATGACCCCTCCTATTGGAAATCTTGGGATAGCCTTCAAAATCAATGATCCATTCACTTCAACTGCCGTCACTGTTCTGCACCAGTGGAAATAACTTCCCAGCAAGGTCTTGATTAACATACAATTTTACAACTTTGTGCAAATGGCCAATATGTTTCCCCATATTTTCTACAGCTACTGCCATTTATTGAGCAAGTACTATAAAGCTAGGGACTATTTTAGGCACCTGACCTTCTTGCCAGTCTTTGCAATAATCTTGAAAGGCAACAATGAGATGAGAAAACTAGTGCTTAGTTAAGAAAATAATTTATCTTACTGCTAGTACGATATGCTGCTAGTCGGACCCAAAGCGTCCAAATATAAGCTGCCTGACTCCAAAGCTTAACTACCACTCCTAGCACAGCAGAAGGTAAACATGTTTTGTGCAATACAACACATACATAAATTTAGAAAGGCTAATATCTAGTTAGGTTGCTTTTCCCTATGTGCATATATGGAGAATTTACTCTTGGCAAGGACCTACTGTAGGTCATGGTTGTATGTGTGGAGTAACTGCCTAAACAATTAAAAGGAGGAAGGAAGCACATCCTCCCTGGCCTTTGGCCTCTCCCTTCCTCACCCTCTAGCAAATACGAGCCTGTCCAAACCAGAAAACTGCGACTATCTCTAGTAGAAATAGTTGCCCCAGCATTATTATTCTCCACCAGCACAGTTTGTTGTTTGTTTTTTATATCTGTTCTCAGGGGAGGATTGCTCCTGGGGTTTGTTGTTTCTCCATGTCCTTCACTCCAGAGCTCTGTTTCTCCCCCCCACTGAAGGTCTCTGAACACTGGACATGTATAAATATTCCTGACCTGATTATGACCATTTGTAAACAATAGCACAAGAATAGCATCCATGCAGGGACATAGAGACCACTGACCTGGGGAAGAAGCGAATCCTGCAGAGAATCAGAAAGTACCTAAAATTTGTCTTTACTGCAGTCTGTCACTCCCCATCAGTGTCCTTCTTCGTGTTGAAAACCTTCCTACCCAGCTGGCACCTTGTTTAGAAATGAATACCGATTAGTACATGGGCCTGAGTTAGGGCAAGTGATTTCTAGGCCATAGTCAAAAGCCAGACTGTTACACGTAGACTCTCATGTCATACCGGTTCAATATTATAAATCACTGTTCTGTTCCTGGAAACACATGTCATATTTTTGGATATGACAATTGATCAAAAAATAAAACAAAATTCCTATACATTTACTCATGAATATGAAATATACATAATCCAGAATATGTACAATTGAAATAATAATTACAAAGTTCATACCCATCTTAATACCTAAATCCCAAAAGAGATCCACTTCTGAGAACAATGACTGAATTCAAGAAATTGAATACAGCTAGTGTCCCAGAAGCCCCTACATGACCCTACCCAATCATATTCCCTTGCCTCTTCATTCGAGGTAATCACTATTCAATCTTTAATGGTAAAAGATTTCTGGATATATATCCCTAAACAACATAATTTGGGTTTGCCTATTTTTGAACTTTATATAAATGCACTTCAACTATAAGAATTCTAATAAATATCCTTTTGTCAGTTGCATCTGTCTCTCAACGTTATATTTGTTGTTCAAGTAATGCTTTAAAATATTAATTGTGAGCTATTTTGTAAATGTTCACCTTTATGAATTTTTCTTCACATATTGGAATAGATGGACCTCATCTTCCTTCTGGGTAAATCTCCAAATAGTTAGTATAATATTCTTCATTGTTACGTGGCTTTTTTGAATAATTTTGTGGCATATTTGACTTACAGAAATGTCCTTAAAAAGAAAACATTGGGGGAGGTATCACTTTGTGAGGGGTGTAAATGTCTAATCAGAATAAAAAAATTATTCACACACACACAAAATTCCATCTTTAAAAAAATATTGAGGGTGATAACTCCATTGTCTCTTTTTCTTTCCCTTCTCTTTTTCCTTCTCCTTTTGCTTCTTCATCTCCCTCTCCTTCCTTTCCTCCTTAAATGTCATTAGAGACTATCTCTGAAGCGTCCTACCACAACTCATTTCACCCTTCCACAAACCCATGATATGTGAGAACTAGTATATCCACAAGTCACAAATGAGGAAACTAAAGCACAGAAATGTGAATTACATTAGTGCACTACAGACAGCCCAGAGAGATGTGAAACAAAAATCAAGGAAATGAAATGAAAATCTGCAATCACCAATCCATCTAAGAGAATTTTCGGAAAGAACAAAAGGAGAAGAGAAGGAATATTCAAAGAGATTGTAGCTGAGAATTTTCTGAGAATGAAGAAATAAATGACTCCTCAGGTTGAAAGGGCACACTAGGTCCTGAGCACAATAAGTAATAATAAATCTACACGTAGGCTCATTGTAATAAAACTACAATTATTAAATTCAAAGAAGAAAAACCTTAAATCTGCAAAGGAAAAAAACCAATTCTCTCCAAAGAAACAGCAATTAGGCAGCAAACTTCTCATGAGTGACAATAAGTACCAGAAGATAATGGAATAATATGTTCATAGGTATGAACATACTGCTAAGAAAGAATTGTATAACTGGCTAAACTATCATTCAAGAATGAAGATGAAATAAAGACATCTTTAGACTGACAAAGATTAAGGAAGTTTTTAATGCATAAATTCTCATAAAAAGGAATGTACGCAAGAAGAAATTGAAACCAGAAGTAAGACATGAATGCAGAAGTAATAATAACCCCCCAAATGGTAAAAATGTCATTAAACCTAAAAAAAATATTTTTTGAAAAAATTTACTTATTTTAGGGAACTTAAATTCTAGTTAACATGGTAGATGAAGATGGGAACAGTTTAAAGTGAATGCAATTTAAATTCCTGTGTTGCTTGAGAGGAAACTAGAAAGTGATTAATGTTTTACTTTGTTCAGAACAGGTAGCTTTTCTAAGAGAGCATTGGTTTTAAGTATTCCTTTTATATAAAAAAAGTATTTTTATATTTTCTAATTTTAAAAATAATAGTATCATTAGGCATTGTATAACAAAGCTCAGATAAGATATGTAGTTTTTCAATGCTTTAATATCTGACAAGATTTTACATTAAAATTAATGTATTTTGAATACTTTAAATTAAATACTTTAAAATTAATGTATTTTGAATACTTTATACTTGTGCAAAAAGATTTAAGCTATATTTTGAATGCTCACTCTATTTCCCCAAAAAAGAGATTTAGTCATTAAGGGTTGAGTATTCATGAAGAAAAGGGTTGTAACATTTTGAGTGGTATAGTTTGAACTTTTGAAGTTGCCTGCTACAATCTGGAATGGGAGTCAGAACACCTCAACTTTCTGTGTGATCCTGGAGAAGACATTTTAACCCTCTGGATGTCAGTTTTCCATGTCTAAAAGGTAAGAGTTAGATGGTCTCCAAGAATCCTTCCAGTAATGTGTTTCTAAAGCATTCAGATTGTTTTCAAAAGCTTACTGTTTACAAAGGATGTGCAGTAACATCTCCGTGCAGATAGCCTTCTCCTACTTTTGTTTAATTCAGATTAATTCCTCAGTATAAATTCCCAGGAACAGGATTAGTATGTGTAAATATTTTAAGGCTTTAAATGAAACTGACCAAATACATTCTCTAAATTACTCTCCTAAGGCATTGCACCACTCATATTAATTGATAAATTGGTAACAGTTATTGAAAGCTTTAAAAATATTCTTAATTTCAAGTCTGTCACTCCATGATTAGGAATAGATCTCCAAAAGAAAGAAAAGAGCAACACAATAATATTTATCAAACTACTACTTATAATAAAGAAAACATGGAAAAGAAACACACATCACACAATGAGGGCTGGTTGTTATGATACATTTAACAACAGAATACTATGTGACCATCAAAAGTCAGAATTTAGAAAAATATTTAATAACATGGAAGAAATGTTATATTCTCACAGTATATTTTTAGTGAAAAAGCAGAATTATAAAACACCTTGCTGATGGAAGGAGAACTGACTCTAGGTGGTGAACACACAATGTGATATATAGATGATGTATGACAGAATTGTACACCCGAAACGTATGCAACTTTACGAGCAATTGTCACCCCAATAAACTCTAATTAAAAAATAAATAAATATTAAATAAATAAATATTTTTTTTAAAAAACACCGTGCATATTATAATCCCATTATAACATTATAAATGTATGTTTATATATAATATGCACACATATACACACAAAATATATATGTATGTGTTATTAATATTTGGCTGCTAATCATATATATATATACACACACACCCTAAATATATACGTATTTTTGCAATATATGTATACATTCAAAATATATGTGTATATATATAGGAAATTAAAATTACTTATTACTTTATTTCTGATATAATAATTAATATTTGGTTTTAACCATAAATATACTCTATATGCACATATTTAGAATATATATTCACTATTACTTTTAACCTAACATGGTATTTATTTGGATTTAACCATATATATATGTATTATTATACATATAATACATGTATTATGTAATGTAATATATATTATTTGGATTTAACCATATATATATATATATATATATATATATATTCTATTAAGTTGGTGCAAAAGTAATTGCTGTTTAAAAGGTTAAAAATAATTGCAAAAACCACAATAACTTTAGGTTGCACCAACCTAATAAATATATATATAATTTTATACAATATATTCATAAAATCACTCT
Organism: Rhinolophus hipposideros; assembly: GCF_964194185.1. Lineage (NCBI taxonomy): Eukaryota > Metazoa > Chordata > Mammalia > Chiroptera > Rhinolophidae > Rhinolophus > Rhinolophus hipposideros. The sequence continues at coordinate 39,717,796 of NC_138047.1, forward strand.
TAGTAAAGAGGCTGTTATAAATAGTACCTGCTTAAATTAAAATATATACATTCTATATTTAGAATACATATAGATATATAAATTTTTTTTTGACGATTTTTAAAAGAGTTTATTTGAGCCAAACTGACGATGTGTGTTGGGAAGCAAGACCTCAGATACTCCCAGGAGAGTGTCACAACTTCTTTGATGCATTTGGAATTCATAGATATATAAATATTTATATATATGTGTGTATATATATATATATATATATATATATATATATATATATGGTTAAAGCCAATATCATTGTTAGGTAAAAAGTATAAGTGATTTCATTTCCTGAATTTTAAAATGTTTGCATAAGGAATACATATTACTTTTGTGACCTGAAAAAAAAAGCAGTGAAGAGAAAAATAAAGCCAAACATGTAACTTTAGTTCACCTCATCATTCACAGTGAATGATACTCTGGTGAGCACTTGAATTGCCAACCTCATCCATACTTCATTTTCCTTCATAGCAAACCCAGTTTCTTCAGGCACACAGTCATGTGCTTTGTGGCAAAGCCATGGGTTTGGACCACCCTACCCCTGCTCTGAGGAGGTTCCTGATTGACCTGAGGATTATCTCATTCTCTTTGCCAGTGATTGATTCAGAAACGGGCCAACTCTGACCAATGAGCCATCAGGTGAATACTAGGGTGTGGGTGCGGGCTTCTAGGCATCATTTGCTTGCTTCTGAGAGGTTTCTCTTTTTCTTTCTTACATTATCACATCTGGACCTACTACAGCCATCTTACTTCCTGTGTAACACTGAAACTGCCACTGAAGACAGAAAACCAGAGAGATGGAAATAACCTGGGTCCCCACGGCATCATAGAACTGCTAAAGCCCACTCTACCTCTAGACTATATCATGAGGTGATAAATACTCTTATTGTTTAAACCAGAGCTTCTTAACTTTCACTATATTAGAATTTCTAGGGAGATTTTAAAAACCACCAGTCTCTGGGTTAGTCTAAGATAAAGCCAGGGTCTTCAACGATAAACCCATCTGAGACAGGGTTTTCTGTTAGTTACACCTGAAAGTATTTTGACTGATAGGGACACCTTTATAGCCATCCCATCATTGTTTTCCTTAGATTTAAGGGGTTTTCTCACATAGGTTCTTCTTGGAACTGAGATCTTTTCTTCTAAAGTAGACTTGATGTCTGTTTTTGGGGACCTAACAACACCCACCCAAAGCCTGCTCCATATGACTTTGTATATTTGTCATGTGTTGAGGCTCAAGGATATGCATGAATCTGCTCAATCATTTCATAAAAGTGTTTATTTTATGTTTTCAAAAAGTATTTTGTGAAGCGTTACCTTTAACACAATAGTCTTACTGTATTTTAGTAAATGTTGAATTTATGTATGACTATGAAGTGAATACAATACTTGAATATCTTCTGTGTTTAGGTGGTACATTGTGGAAGGTACAGGGCTCTAGAACCTACATACATTCCACTTTTATAAATTGCCGACAAGCTTCAGAAAGTTTTGTTCTTGCCAGAATATTTGTAAAATCGCTCTTAGCAAGGAGGCTATTGTAAATAGCACGTCGTTTAGAGAGCTCAACAAGTTCTCAGAAATGAAGTCTGCCATAGCATCAATTCTCAATGTAGACCATGAAAAGCCCCATGTCTGAACAGTTGGTGGATACAGTGGGGGAGGGGGGGTTGACACCAGAATCTTGTTTAGATAAACAGTGAAAAAAAAATCAGAGAGCCATAAATAAGAATGACAGCTTCAAACTGATCCATCTCTCCATCTAACCAGGCACTAGGAAGCAAACTGTTCTGAGGAGCCATAACTCTGCACCTTTCGTTAGAGATGGCTGTACAAATTAACAGAAGCTGTGGGCTGCCAATAAAACGTAATAAGCCAGGCCTGCAAGATGGCAGGATCCCTGTGGGAACCCAGTCAGGCCTACCACACTACTGATGGTTTTTCATGCCATTAAATAGCAATTAAGTTAATAATTGCAGTGGTTTATCTCATTGCTCGCTCGCTGCTGCTTTGAGCCCTTAACTCAAATGTGATGTTCCTCGGCTTCTGCCAGTGAGCAAGAGCGAGAGCTTTATCAGAAAGTGTAAAGATCACTTTGTGATTATTATTCTGTCTTAGGGCAAGGCTATAGTAACCTAAGTGCCTCTGCACAGCTCCTGCTGGGATGTTATCTCCTGAAGGCTCTGGAAATGAGTACCTCGGCATTTAGATTTCCAGCCATGCCTGCCGTATTCCACCCACACACACTTTTAAGAAAAATTTAATACTGCGCTGTCTTAAATCACACAAAATGGCAATTGATAAGATAGGGAGTACACTGTGTTTTTGTCTCAGCGTAGCCTGGCTGCCTGGTCACTCTTTACGCCAGTTCCACCTGGTTCTGGCTGACCACAAAGCTTCTTAACTTTCTTGCCATCCTAAGTCATTTGCACAAACTCTGTCATCTGGTGCATTAAATGCTCAAGAGAGGCATACTGTTCCCTTCAACACTTTATAGGGCAGGCCCCAGGAAGACTGTGGTCTCAGAACCTCAGCAGATTGCAAAGGTCAGTGGTAGCCTGAGACTAACTTTTAATTAAATGCCTACTGGGAGACTCTCTTGTCATTTAAGATAAATCATTAAAGCTTCTACTTAGAGCGATTCCGTCTCTAGTCAGTAGATCCAAGATCCAGCCAGCATCTTAAAGACAGCAGTTATGTCACTAAGCATTCACATCACAATTTGCCTCTGCAGTGAATGCAAACTGGATTCTCAGATCAGACATTTTCAGTGTTCAAGTATTTCTGATTGGAAGATACATAAAGGAAACCAGAACAGAAAGAGAATGTCAACTCCCCAAAAGGTGCTATGCCAACCACCTATCTTTAAGTTATCTTATCCTGCCCGGGCACACAAAGGCTGGAGACCCTGATTACTGGAGTTCTAGGTGGCCAATTCAAAGGAAAGAGACTTTCTCTAGATTTTGCTTAAAAACTCCAAAGTTTAATTTGCAGCCATCTCCCCAGCATCCCACCCCAACTGTGGGTTATTTGCCTGAAAAGCTCTATCTCTATAAAGTTTGAAGACACTCAAAGACATGATTGCAAGTGCTGTTCACTGATTGCTTTTTTCTTTCACCATCTCAAAAAGTTTCCAAACAACATAAAGTCAACTATGACTGAAAAGCCCCAAATAAATTTCCAAAGATCAGGCTAGAACAGGCAGACAAAAAAGGGGATGGAGCAGAGCATTTTGTTATAGGTGCTACTAACATATTCAACGAATACATTTTATTTTTGATTGTCTTGATACCAACTGGAGGCTGAGGAATGGCTGATTTCTCCACAAAGCTTGTGGAGAGATATTTCTAATGAGCCCTGAAATATTTGTTATGAGTTTAAGCTTCTTGAATCAGCTTCTGGGATTCAAACCTGAATCAACTACGAACCAACTGTATAATTTTATACAAATAAATTAACCTGCCTAAACTTCAGTTTTCTCATCTGTGAATTGGTGATAATATTAGTACCTACCTAGCTCATAGGGTCGTTATGAGACATACATTATATAATAGATATATAAGTGTTTAGTACTCTGCCAAGCACAGATGAAGCTCTTAATAATTATCAAGTATTATTGTTGCTGTTATTATTTATATTAAATCAATGGAATTAATATGAAGGTTCCATTGGTACATCTGGTGAGCGCCATTTTATAGCTACTTGTCCAGAAATAAGACTTAGAGTCTCCCTCCTTCAGCTTTAATGGCCTTACCAGGCATCTGGAAGGGCACCTGTCAGATCTGGAGGGGCACTCAGCCCTCACCAAGATCAACTGGCAACTTACCACAGTCCAAAACCTGTGTGCGCAGAAGACACTAAGTGAGCTGGCTGCCATATTGAGTCTTGATATGACTTCTTCAAGACCCCCCTCAGAGATGACACTCTTGTCCCCTCCTCGCCCCCTCCCCCGCCCCATCTTATATTAGGGAAAAAAAGGCCCAAAGGCCTTTGGTCATTCATAGCTGTGGCTCTCGCATGACCTTCTTCCTTTGGAGCCAAGGGGTTGCTAAAACTCCTATAAGCTCAGCCTCTTGATCCATCATTAGTGGCTATTCTAATGATCTGGCAGGAAAAGATACCTGCCCTTAGTTCCTCTAGGGCAAATTCACAGTAATTTATGAGCTGGCAGAGCACCCCTTCCTCATGACTTAATATGCTTAACAGCTAATTATATCTGTGTAGGGATTACACTTTACATTGTCCAGCTTTATGGAAACAAAACCGGGGCTTCCTCAGAATCCCTTAAACAGCTCCATATCTCTGAGAGGGAGATCTTTATCAGGGCCATGTGTTAGAGGGCCTGTGCAGTTTCCAAATGTCCCCAGGAAAGTCTGGGGCCTAATCAGTCCACACGCCCAAGGAGGTGCCTGAACAAGTTCCAACCTGATCCGGCCAGGAGGCCAAAGTCAAGAGAGGAGGTTGCTCCCTGTCTTCCATCCTCCATAAACCTGTCAAAGGCTGAGTCTGGATGGAGATAACCCACATCAGCTCCTCTCCCCAGGTAACCAGGGCTCCTGTGTTGACCTTCATGCAACATGGAGCTTGAGTGTGCAAATCCCAACGGATTATGGGTAACTTATCCAAAGTCAAAGAGAAATCTTTGCCCTTTCAGGGGTGCTGAAGAAGGACTATTTTTGTGGCAACACTTGGCTTTTTAACTCATAAGCTAACCACACCTTCCAGCTCCCAAGGAAACAAGTCAACACCACCAGCTTCCTTTTGCCAAGATGGCAAGGTAAGCCCCAGCAGGAGAAGCAACTTGCTTTACACACAGTTTTCTCAAGGATTGGGAGATTCCCAGCCTTGGCAAACACTAAAAACAATCCTTCCCTTGGGTTATAATCTTAAGGAACTCTTGGGGGAGGGGGACGGTGGAGTGCAAAGAGCAGGAAATGTCTCCCCATGTGAGGAGCCCAAGAGCCAAAGAGGCCCTGCTGGAGCTTTCCAGCCTGTGACTCACGGAGCCACTTCCCTGTTTAACCCAGCCTGGACTCCAGCTCCTCGGTCCCTGTGTCTCAGCGCCTCTTCCTGTCTCCATTCTGCCCAGACCTCTGGGCAAAACAGAAGCCTGGAGTCCACGGCAAAGACTGAAGTGTTGTGTATATATCTGAGCATCATCTGTGGAAGCAGCTATTTTGAAAACAAAAAAGTAATTTCCCTGCCCTCAGAAGAACTTGGTGAGCTCTTAGAAATGCCTACTTTTACCATTTGAGTCTGAAACCTGGGTTATCATCTCTTGAAAAAAAGCAAGCAGACAGTACATTCCTTTACATTAATAATGATAATAGTTAAGGCATTTGTTGAGTGTTTATTATGTCTCAGGGACTCTATTACTGTGTTTCCCCATAAATAAGACCTAGCTTGACCATCAGCTCTAATGTGGCTTTTGGAGCAAAAATTAATATAAGACCCAGTCTTATTTTACTCTAAGATCGGGTCTTATATAATATGATGATATGATATGATATGATATGATATGACCGGATCTTTTATTAATTTTTGCTCCAAAAGACACATTAGAGCTGATTGTTCGGCTAGGTCTTAGTTTCGGGGAAACAGGGTCAGCACTTCTATCCATTACTTTACTTAATCCTCACAACCTTATGAGGTATGTATTGTTATTATCTCCATTTCATGAATGAGGAAACTGAGGTTCAGAGAGGTCAGGTAACTTGCACATGATCACACAGTTAATAAATTACAGAGTCAGGATCCAAACATAGGTCTGTCTTACTCAAGAGCCCAGCTTCTTGGTCTCTAATATGCTGGGCTGAAATGGAACTTGGAGACCACCTGGTCCAAGTGGTGTTCTGATTCCTTAACGCCTTACAACTTCTTAACTCCTCTCCAGGAACTTGCAGAACAATCTCTACTACCCCATGGAAGGGTGAATCCATGGGTCACAAAGGAAAGGACATGTGATTAGGAATCCGATGATCCAGGGTCTCCTACTCTCGTGGTTTTTTATCCATTGACCTAATTTGCCATTTGGGAAGACAGAAAGTCAGAGTACTTTCCACGGAAGCCTCTTCATATATTAAAAGAGAGCCCTTGCATACCCTGTAAATCTTCTCCAGTTCAACAATTTCCAGTTTCCCAACCATTCTTTTTGTAAGACCATCTTGGTCACCCTCCTGCGGGTATGTTGCAGCTTGTCAAGTTATCTCTTAAATGTGGTTACAAGAATGAAGTGTCAGAATCCAAGTGGGTCTGACCGGTTTGGAGACAGTGGGAAAGCTCCCTCCCTTCATCTCCATGTATTCATCTAGTTACACAACTTAAAATTTCCCTCACCTCTTTGGAAACCCCAACATACCCTGAAAACACAGTCAACAAAAGCCCCTGAGTTTTTTGTGCTCTCTCTCACTGGTGCCTAGAAGAGCAGGTGAAAATGCCAAAAGTCAATTTGCTCAGAGCCAGTTGGCGAAAATTCTGTTTACCAACTGACTGATTTTATCATCGCCTTCCATAGATATTGAGTGCCTACTATTGTCAGGCACAGCTCTAGGCACTGGAGATAAAACTGAACAAAATAGACAACAAATCCTGTTCTGTTGGAGCTAACATTCTTGGCATAATGGAATTTCTCTGGCCATCTTTGAGTTCTTCTGATCCCTTTGACTGTCATTTCAACAGCGCCTCAAGTAGCATATAAACCTTAATTTTGCATTGCTAGCAATTGGTAAGAAAAATTCAGCTTTTCATATTGATTTGATTATTTTGGATCCCTTTGCAGAATTTCAATTTTAATGGCAAATTTGTAATGTAATCTTATGCTGAAATTGATGAATTTGAATGAATCACTGAAAATGATTAAATACATTCATGAGAAATGTAAGCCTATGTCCATCAACTTTGAAAAAATTGAACACTCCATAAAATTCTGCTTTGAAGACAGAGTTAGAAACAACCCATTACAACTTCAGTACAAATTGTTGTAAACTTTATAAATAATTCTTAAAGACTTGTGTTTATTGATAAATTTAATTTGATGAGTTAATCATTGGGCAAACTGATCATTTGACAAAGTGATTTTTAGCAAATTGGTCATTGTCTAATTGACTTTGGCAAACTGATATTTGTTAACCAATTTAAACCCGTTGTTAAAGCCATGATGCTCCATCCCAAAATTTGTGCAGAAAAATCAAATTAATTTGAGTCAGCCTTTGAATCCTGACCAGTAACTTTCATTTTCTTTCTTTCTTTCTTTCTTTCTTTCTTTCTTTCTTTCTTTCTTTCTTTCTTTCTTTCTTTCTTTCTTTCTTTCTTTCTTTCTTTCTTTCTTTCTTTCTTTCTTCCTTCCTTCCTTTCTATTAAAGTATAGTTGACATACAATATTATATGAGTTGCAGGTGTACAACACAGTTATTCAACACTTATATACCTTACAAAGTGATCACCATGCTAAATCTAGTAACGATCTGTCACCATACAAACTTATTATGATACTATTGACTATATTCCCTGTGTTGTACATTATATCCCTGTTACTTGTTTATTTTATAACTGGAAGTTTGTACCTCTTATTCCCTTTTACCTTTTTACCCATCCCTCCACCCCCATCCCCTTTGGCAAACATCAGTTTTTTTCTCTGTATCTATGAGTCTGTTTCTGTTTTGTTTTGTTTGTTCATTGGTTTTTGTTTTGTTTTGTTTGGGGTTCCACATATAAATGAATCATATGGTATTTGTCCTGAGTCTGACTTATTTCACTCAGCATAACACCCTCGAGTTCCATCCATAGTGTTGCAAATAGCAAGATTTCATTTTTTATGACTAATATTCCATTAGATAGATAGATGATGATGATGATGAAGATAGGTAGGTAGATAGATAGATAGATAGATAGATAGATAGATAGATAGATAGATAGAAATGGGTAAAGAAGATGGGATATCTCATTTATCGATGGATACATGTTGCTTCCATAGACTGGCTATTGTAAATATGCTGCAATGAACATCAGAGTACAGATATAAAATTAGTGTTTTCTTCAAATAGATACCCAGAAGTGGAATTACTGGGTCATAGGTAGTTCTATTTTTAGTTCTTTGAGGAGCCTCCATACTCTTTCCCATAGTGGCTGAACCAGTTTGTAATCTCACCAGCAGTGTACAAGTGAGCTCTTTCTGAATCCTGACTCTATCAACTACAGTCTTCCTACTGTGTTTCCCCGAAAATAAGACAGGGTCTTATATTAAGGTTTGCTCCAAAAGATGCATCAGGGCTTGTCATCCTGAAAAATTATGCTAGGGCTTATTTTCCAGTTAGGTCTTATTTTCGGGGAAACACGGTAGGTGCATGTTTTCCAGCATTTTGTTCCTCATACTATGCACATCCTTATGTAAGTGTCATGCAGGGCCTCTGCTCCCCCTCCCCGCACAAGAACGCAAGACATGGTGAGGCCAAAAAGGAACACCCATAGAGTCATAGATACGGGAGTCATACCACTATGTTCTCACTGGCGGCTGGGTTGGAGACACAGGAAGCAGGAGCCACATGATCCGCAATCTGCCGTCCACTTCTCTGGCAACCAACCAACTTGCCAGCGTAGCCACAGCAGTTATATTAGTGGCTAATGGCTAACCGGTTACAGCTGATGGCCATCTACTACCCAAGCCAGCACCTTTCCACGTGAGGCCGAGAGCCTGGAAAGTGCTCTCTGGGACTCTGTCCCCACAATAAGTCTTTAAATTTAATGGACCAAGGAGAGCAGTAAGTTCCATATTGAACTACGCACTCTTCATTTATTATCTCCAATTTAATGAGCTAATATATAAGACGTGCATAGCTCAATACCTGGCGTATGGTAGATGATCAACGGTGGTTTTCTGCCCTTCCAGCTGGTCAGGTCTGAGTGACTACAGAGCTACTTGAAATGTCTATCACCATGAAGTAGATAAACCTAATGAAAGTTAAATCCATAATGTATATTAATCTAAAAACCCGAATATGTCCTGATTAACGTTGCTCTCATATATGTCAGTCAAGATTAATACTCCTTTGGTACTTATTTTAAGTGAAAATTATTAATTAATTCTGTACGCTCTGACCCAGGAATGGTTTCTGGCATGCCATTCTCTCGTCTTGCTCCTCAGTCAAAGAAGCAATAAGCTCTCCTGAAGTACAAAAGACTATAAGAATAAAAGCTGGGCAGAACACTGAAATTCGCTGATGAATAAGGTGATAAGAAAAGAAAGAGGATGTTTCTCTCACTTTATGACAGGTCCTCAAGGCAATTTGCCAACTACATTAGACAGGGGATAGGAGTAAAGGCACAGCCGTATATCATGATTTATCCACGATGTTTAACTAAAAGAAAACTCATTTCTGTTGACTTCAAGTACAGGCTGTTTAAAAGATTCTCAAGGTGGTTTATTCAGGAGCATACTTTGATTTGTGAAGCAGTTGTATTTATGAAATGTTGCATGTTACCTGTTGTTTTAAGATGACCAAGGAGAAGTCGTTATATAAACCAATCCCTACTGCAAAATTCCTGGTAAAACTAATGACAATGATGGAATTTATTCTTTCTGTACTTTGGATTTGCATCTGCTGGAAAAGTTTAAAATGTAGAACGGTATTAGGTGGGTACAAAAGTAATTGCTGTGTAAAATGTTAAAAATGATTGCTAAAACCCAATTACGTTTGCACCAACCTAATATCATGGACGACACAATGTTACTTATGTTAAAACCAAAGATTCCTTCTGTGTCGCCACACAATGCCTGCCAATATGAATTCTTCTGGAGCACTATCAGAATCTCATCTCATTTTACAAGGGAAATGCAAATTTTGCAACATGAGGCAAACCAGACAAAAAGAAGCCTAATTTCCTCCACCTTCTGTAAGATGGCTTCTTACCTGGTTGTTCCCATGAGCATCCTGACTCTAAATTTAGGTTGAGTCCCGCCATGGTGGAATCTATGTATTACAATACCTAGCAGGGGTCTTGAATTCAGATCTTTATTCAAGAAAAACCGAATAAAGAGTGAGCCAATAATGAGAACTATGCTCAATTTGTAAGGTGAGACCATACAGATACTTAGAGAATTGTGGAATAAGATTGGAGTTCCTTTTCTCTGTGGTTCTGTTGATAACCCTTAACCCATGCAGCTAAGGAAATAGTTTTGATCACTGCCTGCTAAGGTGCCTGGTACACAGTAAATGCCTAACAAATACTCATGAAAGCCGTCAGTGAGGAACCTTCTGTGTATCCTACTCTGGCTGGTCACTTGGTCTACAGTGCAAAGCCTACATCTTGCTTTAGGGTTCCTATTAATTAACTGACTTATATTAGTAATCTTAATATTAGTAAATTTAATATTAGTAAACTTTTAAAAAGAGTATCTGGCACATTGTAAGTGTTTTATAAGCACAGTTAAATATAAACACATAAAGAAATAAAGTATAACTCGCTTAAAGTTTAGTATGAAGGGCTGGATCTTTGGGTACTTCTGTGGAAGGCCTTGCTTTTCTGCAATATATGCTGCAGGATATGGCCTGCCAATTTTCTTGTTAACCTGAGGAATGAATGTGAGATGTTTTTGGTCATCATATATCTAGCTTGCACTCTCTACTTTGCATCTGGGTTTTCATTTGCATTTATGCTCTCTCTGTGGCAATGAATGGAATGTTTTCAATCTCCTTTGTCAGGATAAGTCATTTCAGCTTAAAGCGATCACCCACGCAGCATAACACTGGGCTCTCATTAAACCTCTCCTGGTAACGGTAGCTCAGAGGTCTCCTGATGAGTCATCCCTTGCCCCATATCCTGTGAGCTGCACATGGGATCAGAGTCAGGCAGTGAGAGTACCTTTAACCAAAGAACTCAACCCAACTTTCCTGAATTTATTACCCCAAAATGTTCCTTCCTGAGGAAGGGAGAGGACAAACAGAGTAAAGCATGGATGAAAACTAGAGCAAAGTCCTGTTTTCTTATTCCCTGACATCTTTCTATTGCAATGTATCCAAAAGTTTAGAGCATCAAATAAGCTGAGGGTACAATGTCACCAGGTATGGATAAGTACACCAATCATAGGTTTTGAAGTACTTGGAATAAACAACAGGTGAAGCTAAAATTAAAAACAACAACAACAAAAAAATTAAACCATATATTTTTGTTCTTTTATTTTTAAACAAACAAAAATTAGTGACGTTACTAAATTTGATGTTGTTTTTATAGATGTCAAGAAGTTATATAAAGGTCATGTGTTGTAAAGAAAGTAACATCGAAGGTAAATTAGAGGTCTTCTCACTAGCGTTTACTTGATGTCAATCAGTTTACTGTGACATTCGTCTTATCAGTAGTCTTCCTCAGAATACTTTTTCCTTAACTCAGAGCTCTTATCTTTGAGTCAGACCTCTGCGGGGGCTGGTCTGAGCTACAGAACTGCAGGTCAACTTCGCTGTTAAATTTCTCTGTAGGTTGCTCCTCCAAGATTTCTCTATTTCTCTCCCTTCAAAACCAGAGTAAACGACTTTAACTTTCTCATGTCTTTATCACTGAAGTGTATCTGGTAACTTTTCCCCAAAACATTGGAATTAAAATTGCTTTCATAAAGACTGCCCAGATTTTCACTTAGGTCTCAGCCCTTACATGGAACAGACTCATTTAGAAATTGCAATTTTATAAAAATGATCAGTAACCCCTTTGAGCTGTGCTTACTACATTCCTGAGAAAGCATGGACATGGTATGACTACTGCCACTAAGGGGAAAGGACATGCAAATGTGGAAAGACGTGTATGAAAAGCAAAGGCTTTCATTTGCTGGGTTTGCCTACATTTTATCATCTTGATGATAAATAGCTGAGTGAGAGGCAGGAAGCCGTGCCAGGGGAGAGAGGAAAACTGGGTTAACTACAAAGTTGTGGGTTTGAGATTTTTTACTTTTCTTTTTTCCTTTCATTGAAGAGGACAAAGGAATGTGCGTTAATAGGAAAACCTAGTCCAGGGGTAATGAACTTAAACCTCCTACAACTCTCATCTTTCCTGTTGATGTGGTCAAGGAGAAAGGCTGGGGGTGAGGGTGGGAGCAGGTGTGCATGATGGGCAGAGGAATAGAAGGATAGTGGAAAGAGAGAAACAGAAGGTGAAGGGATAGAGGAGTTTGAGATGAAGGAAAAAAACAAACCAAGTAAAAGGAAAGAAGGAGGGAGGGCAGGAGGCAAGGGGAGACAGTGTGGCCTCATCTAAAACACACAACCTCCAATTAAATGCCTCCAATTAAAGCTTTGAAAATAAGACCATGCAGGAAACCCTTTAAAAAGCCACAAAGTTCTCTTCAATACAGGGGCAAATGAGGAGAGAAAAGGGGCTAAGAACACAGGGTGTGGAAGACAGAAGAGAGGAAGGAGAGAGCCAAACCTCACCTCCTAATCATTTTGCCTGAAGAAGTATTTCTTTATAAAGTGCAAAGTTTCAACTGAATCCAAATTCCTGGCATTGGAAAGAGTGCCAGGGGCCACTTATGAGAAACATAATCTTTTTCCTAAAATGAAGAAAATTATGAGAAAATGTTCTCTGAGGTCTTCTCCATCTTGAATAACCTAGAATCTTCTTCCATTCATTTACTAGACAAGAATGTCTAGGAGAGCAGAGGCCAGGCGTGACCTATAGTTTAACAACATCTGTCAGAAAACCCGAATCCACTAATCCAGCCAATGGCCCAATCTGTAAATGCTGTCACCAGGAACCACACACACCCAGAGCCACCCTCTTCTCCTCATAAAGTTGTGCAGAAAGTCTCAGTGTGATGATAGAGCTTAAAAAATGATACAATGTATATTTTCCCAAACATGGGATATAGAGGTATATTTAATAAATGGTGAGGCCACGATCGACAGTTGCTTGAAGAAAACAAAGCTAGACCCCCACCTCACTCCATATATGAAAATAATCCCAAATGGATTTAAACGTAATAAAATAGAAAAGAATAAAATTTAGAATTTTGGATTATTTTAGAACTGGGAAGATCTTCCTTGGTAAGATTTAAAAACCTAGAAACCATTAAAAAGGGATAGGCTATTTGATTATATAAACATTTCAAAATCTTATATTAAAAAATACCACTAAGAGTAGGGCCATTCATTTGTGCCAATGATATGTTAGATAACTCCACTCACTGAATTCAGGCAAAAGTAATAACTGAAAATCGCATCACTGGATCTGATGTTCTGACACCATAAGTATAGAGTGAAACATAGGAAACGATCAGTATGTGCCATGCTTCCCTACACACCTGTCTCAGCGTCTCTCATGCTCTGATTTTTATGGTTGGCTAGTCTAACAGGCGTGGAGTTCACTGAAGGACCACACATACCGTTAGAGTACTTATCATGTATCTCTCAGTCCATGATGCATTACAGAATTGTACACCTGAAACCTATGTAACTTTACGAGCCATGTCACCCCAATAAACTTTAATTAAAAAAAAAGAATCTCAAAAGTGCTCGGAATGTAATGAGAGTGTATGTGTGTGTGATTTATTTGGGTCACAAAGAAGACGAGGGAGACAAGCAATTATACCTCAAGCCAGAAGTATTTACCCTCAAATAGTTATGATCATATTATACCATTGTATTTTTTACTAAGAATACATTTATTATCAAGTATATAAACATTTTATGAAAATATCCTTTATAAGAAGAATAAGGGAACAAGTGAAAATGAAAAACAACCACGTGGAAATTATGTTGGATTCCCCTTTGTCCATTTTAGAAATGATAGGTACAGTAATGCAACTTTGCAAGGGGATTCCTTCAAGTTTTCAATTTTTTTTAAAAAAATGGCATCAATTGCTGAAAGCATTATGACCTTTGTTATGCTACATAATACTGATCCAAAATGTGAAGAGTATGAAGTTCATTATATATAAGATTTTAATATATTACATTTGTTTCTACATAAACAGACTATAAATATATGTGCCATAGCATGTTTTATAGTCATGGTTCCCAGCATCTCACACTATGGTACCAAACGAAAAATACATTTTGCTTTTTAGAAAGGAAAGAACAAGGGCAGAAACCAGTAAAAATAGCTTTACACGTTAAAAGTCTACATAATACAATACATGTTGTTATAATTTTGGCTATAACATAATTTTGAAATCTGACTAGTAATTATTCAGAGTGTGAACAAACCAAATCAGCTTTCCCCACGGTGTAGAGGCCAAATTACTAAAATACTGACTAGTTGGGGGTGAAAGGGAAGGAGGAAGGCATGGGTAGGACAGAAGGAACAACAAAGTAAAATCCTTCCGGAAGCTGTTACACCACAGCTTGATACTGAACCTACTGCATTCAGGCTCAGACATATCACATCGGGACAGATACGTGGGTATTCATCCAGAAGCAGCCCGAAGCTGGTTTATACAGTCAGAGCTCTTCAACACGACAGGGAGCCTCTGTCTGAATGTCCTTTCTTTGTGGTGTCTGAATAAAGGATCAGCCTGGGAGACTGGGAGCCAGAACTGCATCATTTCCTTTCTGGGCCTTGGCCAGGAGACACGTAAGAACTCGGAAGGAACTCTCATTAGGAGTCGGAAACAGCACAAGGAACTCTCCTTTAGCTCAACTGGGAAGAGCACGCAAACCTTCTAAAGCCAGTAACCTCGTCTGAAGCCTTTCTGTTTCCTCGCAGACCCCATGCCCTCCTCCACCAGAGCCAACAGGACGCGTCCACAGGCTCCACCGCGCTCTCAGAGCAAGCCAACGTCTTCCTTTCTATCCATCCCAACCTTACACGTAAGCGTTGGCTCTGGACCCACATCCTAAACAAAGCTTCTTAGATGGACTCAGCCCTAAAGGTCTTTCCCATCTTCAACACCTAAAGCACTTCCATTGCCTGGTTTATCTTCTAGTTTAAAAGACCTGTCAATTCCCAGGTATTGCTACTTCTTGAAGGAGGAAGCCATTTCTTGAACTTCTTTTGTTAAAACCTGTGGCAAGACCCACAGTAGGGGGTATCACACATGTTTTTTTTTTTTACATGAATGAAAAAGAGAAGAAGGTCAACACTGGGAGAAGACACAGACACATTCTTGGGTCACAAGCCTCTCGTCAGGAAATGCCTAAGGGACTAGCTCCCTGCAGCCTGAGGTTCTTTTTTATTTTTTGAAATGAAAATCAAATGTGGCTACTTCCTGGTGGTGGAAAGAACAACACTTGAAAATCTGAGCAGCACCTCTCGTGTGATTTCCAGGAATGGGGCATATGGGTGCCTCCTTTTAAACAGGAGAAGGGCTCAGTGTGGTTCCAGAGTCAGGCTGGAGAATCTGGGTGGCACTGCCAGCTTGTGGTCCAGTTTCCACCAGCTTTAAAAGTTCTGCCTCCTCACTGGAGTACACAGTGGTGTCCGTGTCGTCGGAGTGATACCCAGACTGGTAGCCACTGGTCTGGTTTGAGCCTTCAGATGCCACAGACTCCTTGCTTTTGCTGGCCATCAGTCCACTGTGGAAGAAATGGCAATCGAGTGAGTTGGTGGAGAGAAGGCAGTTCTTTTGCTTCTGACTCTAACCTCATTCCCAACCCCATGCTGGCTATAATTTCCCTGGAGACAACAGCCCCTATCTCTCCCACTTGTCAATCAACATATCAGGTTTACTCAGACCATGTCTATTTTCAGGTACGAGCATGAATTAGTCATTTCAGCTAAGTCCTCTTATTCGGGTCCAGGTCTTTCAAGCCTGAGATGACATGAAAAGCAGTTCTCCTGAGTTATGCAAAGGTTCCCACCAGTGGAACATTTTTATGGCCTTGCAGATTGACAAGTTTGTATACAGTGATAGAAGCCAAAGGGACTCTTTCACGATCTGAAAGGAAATTGGGATGTTCTGAAAGTCCACTTGTGCTTTCCTTTCTCTGCACTGTCAATTAGGGGATTATGAGGCATGTTATGGTGTTAATAAAGTTTTTGAGCAACATTAAAATTTAATACGTTGAAGCGTGTGTGCAATCGAGCCAGACATGTCAAAAATTGCTTTCTACTTATCAAAACCACATTCTTTGGAAGGACTGAGGACCGGGATCACTCAGCAGCAAGCAGAGAATGTTTTCAATGGTGTGGATTCCTGACAGATGGTAACCATGTCAAAGCTTAGATGTGTAGGCTGTGTTGATCCAAAACTTGGACTTACATTTTCAAAAGCCATTCTGAGATGTGGGTTTTTTCCCCTTAATAAGTGTTTAACCAAATTATTCTTGTTAAATACTGCAAAAAAAGGTTTTATGTACTCTTTTCCCGTATATGGTTTAAAAGTTATTTCAAATAACTAGAAATGCATTATTTCTTTGAATCCAATCCCAATAAAACAAGTTTAGTGTCACAGGCTATGGCATGGCACAGAGTTATTGCTGAATAAGTATGTTTTGAATCAATAAGTGAAACCTATGACTGGCTCTCACAATTTCTTACTTTGGGTCTAAGGCAAACAATAAAATCACCGAATGGCACAATTTAATTTTTTTTCAACATGGGCATCACTCAATAACCTAGGGGTGCTCCCATTTTGTGGAACAGATTATAAGTAGATCAAAATCTCTATTCTTACCAAGAGTGAACCCACTAGCAAATAACTAAGTACTCTGTATCCTATTATTCTTTTAAGTACAGATTTTCATTTATTTTAGGTTAAAAGCAGATATATCTATTCAGAACAATTGGGGAACCACGTAGGAGAAATTATATCCAAAACCAAATTTAGTTTTTTACCCACAATTAAGTACTTAACTCAGCCAATAAAATTTAAGTATCTTAAACAAATCGATATTGGCTTATTTATATATCATACTTCTGAAGGAAAGATGCACCATTTATGTACAATTTTGAAAATTCGTCAGAGTCCACAAAGATTTTACTCATCTCAGTAATTTTAGGGATGATTTTTGTTATTTTGCCAATACCATATAAACCACTGACCACAGTAAATATACTCAGAACTTCCCTAGTATTCATCATTTTCATAAAAACTGACCAAATCCTTTCATTTCAGATTCCTTTTTAGACTTGCTGCTTAATTTGTTTGATTTGTTTCAGTTCTTTAGCGAGGTTGATACAAACTTGTCAAATCAACAAAGACACAAAAAGGGAAAACTCTGTACTATGTTGTACTATTGTACAATATTGTTTTGTACTATATTGAATGTCCTAAGTTCCTTCCAAAAATTCCTCTTTAGATTTGTCTTTTCTATTTGGCTAAGCCTTACCTAAAAGACGGAGCTAATTTGGTTCTGTCTTCCAAGGTTTGCAGCTCTTCTGATGCAAGAACCATACCGCTGTCGGTCTGGTTGTCCTTTTTAAGAGACAATGAGATGACACAGTTGATAAGTGTGTATGTACACTGACCAACTACTTATTTAAACTGATTTCTTAACCCATCTAACAGACAACACATTTCAATGTTCTGTAGAGGGAGGTAAAGGTGTCATAGCCAGAAACTGCAAGCTGCACCGCTTCCTAGAAGTATACCCAGGCCAGGAAGAAGAGAGGAATTTATAAAGAAGAAGCTAAGAGGTCCATTTCCATCCCTCTTTTCACAATGATGCTATTCACAGTTGAGCGGAATTGGGCATGAAACTACATTATCTTGAACCTTGGACCAGGGGCTTTACTTATGGAAAAATCAAGGGGCCCCAATAAATTGCATTTCCATAGTGACCCCATGACACAGACCCTCAAGGATAGCCTTATAATGAGGCTCCAAGACTCTAATGCTTAGGCTAATATTTATATAGCTAATGTTTCATCCTTTGTATTATTTCTAAGACTATTTTTAAAAGATGTACTTACATCTGGGATTACTTTTACTTCTGGTTCTTGCATTGGGATATCTTCAAATGTTTTTACACTCACAGGCCGGCTCTTTCGCTTACTGTTCTGCAGATACTGACTGCAAAAGAACAAATATTTATATTTTAGCGGTGGTATATTTGGCTGCAGATACCACAAGTGATACCTAAGTTCATTATCTTTCAGCCACAAATTTAATAGCGACCTTCAAAACATCCTTTGGAAAAAGAAAACCAAAACAAAAATCTTTCTCTGCTAGCACACATTGAAGGCTTAATTTCCTGTGAAAGGCCATTTAAAAGTATAATATAACTGAGGGGCCTAGATGATCCCCTGTTCTTTTGAATCATACTTTTGAGGTCTAGGGCTGGCCTAAAGACAACAACAGCAAACTAAGTGATCAACTGCCTTCTGCTTGGCATCCCGATTGCATGCAATTCCTCCATGGAGTTCTCAACATATTACTGAGCGTCTCACTTCTTTCTGGCCATCTCCAAAGAGCAACCATTCAATGAAAGCTGGGCAGAGGAAACACCTGTAGATCTCACTGCATCTCACTATAGGATACTGAACCCAGCAGGATCTGAAGACACCCTCCTCCATCTACATGTAATAGAGATTTAGTGTATACACAGAGAGAGGGGCTGCGTCACACTCGTCCCTATTCTCAGCCCACAGAGTTGCTGGTCTTAAGAAAGGGCAGTGGTTCAAGAGTCACAAGATACTCTGTTTATTTCAAAGTCTACTGCTGACTACATAAACTTGGGAAAGTCATAACTATTTCTATGCCTCTGTTGCCCCATCTTTAAACTGCACTGGCTTTTCCTCTCTCACTCAGAAGGATGAATGAGGTGGTCAACGGTGGGTGGTAAGTGTTCTTAGAATGATGCTCTATCAACCAAAGCTTGTTTTCCTCCTTTGAATTCCCAAGGGTGCCAGTTTCCTTCAGGAGTCCCAAGAATAGGACTTTTCAGGCAACACATCACCTGGTCTCAGGATGTGCTCCTTTCCTGTCCCATGGCTTTGGGTAAGTCTGAGTGATCTGGTTAAAACTGCCCACAGCCGAAGTGGAGAGAAGGCCAGTCCTTTCCACAGGACGGGACAGCAAATTCCCTCTTTGCTCTGATCCTGTGTACTTCCCACCCAGGCAGCCCTCTGCACATCCCTGTGTTTTCTGTGACCAAGTGGAATGAGGACTCACTTGGGACAAAGGAGAAGAATGGAAACCGAGTCTCCCTCCCTTCCCCCAGGAGGCTGGCTCCTCTCCCTACAGAGAGGAGAGAATGAGGATTACTAGTGACATCCTCATTCAGGAAGCTCCACAAGAAAGAGGATATAATATACATGGAAGGAGAAAAGTCCACTTCTCCTAAGTCCGGTCCCTAAAAGTGGCAGTTACTAAAAACTATTGGCAGGATAGTCAATCATTCGAATATTCTCTCACTCACTCAGGAATCCCTTCTTGAGAATCTTCCACGTGTCAGGCACTGTGCTAAATGCTCTTCAACCATGATCTTGTGGCATCTTCACAAAACTCTCTAGGGGTAGGTATTATTATCCCAACTTCAGAGGCATTGAGGCATAGAAAGGTTAAGGAACTTGTCCAAAATCACATAACTGGAATATTTGGTTTATTATTTTAAGGGCAATGAACAATCACTGAAGGATTTTAGCCATGAGATTGACCAGGTCACACGTGCCTTTTAGAAAGACGACTCTGGGTCGAGGAAGGTAAGACCAGAGGCAACGAGACCAAGGAGGGCGCAATTCCACTACTCTGAGAGATAGAAGGGCAGCCTGACGATCGAAGGTGATGCTCGCAGGGTTTGGACAAGTGGGCGGATCCCAGCGGTACCTGCGATATAGAGTCACCTAGAGTTGGTGAGCTTGGGCAATCACGTGACGGCCTTAGCAAGGACAGCACCTTGACTTCGGAGCTCAACAGCTCCAAGAATTGCATGGCCCTTCACAGTTATAAAACCATTTTCATGGATATCATTACATCTGCTCCTCACAAAGTTACCAAATAGTTTGTTCTTTTGTTGTTGTTTTTTTTAAATTTCCCATTTGGAGATGAGGAAGCTAAGGCTTAGGGAGGACATGGCTAGAACTGAAACTCAAACATTGGTCTCAGACACTAAAGTCAATGTGGGGGGAGAGGGGTATTGCTTTGTTTGTTTGTGTGCTTAACCCTACTCTACATTGACTCGCTGGGGGTAGTATCAGGAAGGAAAAGGAAGAAGAGGGCGGTGGACATGACTGTTCAAGTTTTTATTAAGCACCTACTATGTGCACAACCCAGTCCTGTCCCATGTGTGCACTGACTGTGTGGTGGAAGGGGGGAAGGAGGGGTACGTGGGGTGTGAGAGAGACAAAGGGTGGGGAAAGGACAGTGTTACTTAAAGCTGTCTAATATCAGAGCCAAATTCAGGAACATTTAGCCAGCAAGCTATCCCAGGCATCGATCTACAAGGAGCCTTTAGTTATTACTAACAATGAACCAAAATGAAGAAAATGGTATGTGCTATAACCTTTCTCTGAGAATTGAAAAGAAATCTTTGATAAGGTGCTTGGAGTGGGAGGTAAAACTCCCGGGGGAAATGATGGAGCAACCGCAGATGGTCCCCAAACTACCTTCAAAGAAAAATGAGTGCAATTAATATGTGTTTTCTTGCCGGAAGCATACAAACTTGAGGCCAGACCTGATCCACAGGGAAAATGAGAGACAAAGCTCAGTCTAGACACTGGTGGTCCTTCCTCCTCACCCGTCCCCTACACGCTTCTCAGCCTCTCGCTAAATGAATGCTGAACACATATTTTTTTAACCAGGCAACAAATCATGAGTCTGGCTCCTACAGTGATGTCTCTGTCCAGCTCTATTTATAATGCAATGGAATTGAAAATTATAAGGGAGAAGCAAGTGAGAAAGACTCTTCGGCTTTTCTACTTGACTAGAAATGTGGAAGACGGAAAAACAAGTCTGCTGAGAGGTACCCCAGTCTCATCTCTTTCTCCCCAGGGGAGCAGAACCACAGAGAGCATCAAAATGAAGTGTGCTGTGTGCAGGTGCCTCCATTCTGCCTTTCTTTTAACCCTGATGATTAAAATTGACCGTGGAGTCTTATTTTTATAAAAGGGGAAAAGGTGGAGGGGGTTGGGAGGCGATGCAGACAAAAGATTCCAATTTCTATTTCATTTTTCAAATTATGGCTGGATAAAAGAGAAACTGGACTGGAAAGACCAATTCAAAAATCACAGACAGAAAATAGAAGCCAGGCCTGTGTTCGGAGTATGGTGTCACATTTGTCCACACTTCTGGGGATAAATGTTAGCAGCCCTGTCTTAGATCCAGCATTGCATTTGGCACTTCCATTACACAAGCATGACTTCATCGAATCTCAGCACCATGTGCAAAGCACCCACGCGAGCCAAGATGCTGCCAACTTGGGTCCTCACTCCACCTGGTCACAGAAAACCCAAGGGATAGAGTTCACGATCAAATGGCTTTCTGAGAAAGGAGAAGGCAGCAGTGTTACGGGAATAATTACCATACCAGAAGGCCAGCTGAACTTGAACTAGGGCTTTTTTAAACATGGGAGGGGAACTGTACAGCCTTTCATTTCATTACTCTTTCTCTCCGAGGGCTCCTCCTTGTTGTGGGGGAAAAAAAAACGGCACTGAGATGTCAGAAGAACTGGATTCATTCTGGGATGTAATTTTAAGCAGCTCACGTAAGAGCTATCATTTTTAAGTGCTCCCTAAGTGCCAGGTACTTAGAAATGCATTATATCAGTAATTCTCAAAACAACAATTTTCCAGCAACACCAGTGACCTCGCTTGGGTCTCAGTGCAGACCTGCTCCAGGTCACACAGCTGCTAAGAGGCTGACTTGGGAGAGCACGCCACTTCTATGTGACTCAAAATCTGGATCTTGAATCACAATATTGTATTCCCCCAGGTAATCACTCAGCCTCATGATCACCATCTACATCAAAAAAGATAACAGTTTCTACCTTGTCTAACACTGAGAGTTCTCAGGTGGGCAAAATCTGGTCATATAAGGAAAGGTTCTTTGAAAAATGCCTACAGTTCTTGACACAAAAGGAATGAACGGGTCACTTGTTGGCCTTCTAACCACTCTGAGCTCTCTTCCCTCTCAGAGTAGAATTCCTGCTGCTCCGTGTGACTCCTGGGACAGACTGTCCAGGGCGCCTCCTCACCTGCTGCCTGGCAACCTGCCCACGTGCCGGAGCTCTGTGCCCCTCCCTGCAGCCACGGCACACTCAAGTGGGCAGCCTGGGCCCACGCGGTCGGGAGGGGGGGTCCAGTTACAGGAGGAAAACTCCCAAAGGGGTAGGAAAAGAAACAAAGCAAAGGCAAGCAGTCCCAGGCTTAGTAAATGGCAATTTTAATATCATACTGTAGAAAACCATATCAACTTTTTCCTTATGCACAGGTGCTGGGAGAGAGAAAAAAGAAAGCTGCCTTCAGAACCCCTTTACAAATCAGGAAAGGACTGCAGTGCATGTGTTTTAAATAAGCCAAGAAGTCCCATTATGCAAATAAAATGCTCAAAATCAGACTTGGGTGGGGCTTTGAGGATGTGTTGTCCAGTCTAACTCAGGGCACATCCCACGGTACACTGTATCCTTAGCCCCAGAGGCATAAGTGTGTTTTCATATACGCATAGAACCCTTCCTTCCTGAATCTTTCCTAAGCCATTCAATTCCCATTAATAAAAGAGTACATGGGGATAATTTAAATGCAGATGTCTTTGTAAAATTGGTTTCTTTTTCTGGAGATTAACAAACTGTGGCATGCCAGCTATTTGCAGCTGCACGGCTTAGCATTCTGAAAGGAAGAGCTATGGCAGCAATGTGGGCTACAGATGGGAGGAAACACACCTACCCAGGCCCTCTTCAAGGAGCATATCCCTTTATATTAGTCTCAGGGCTCTGGTTAACTGTGGAAGTGGGATGCTGCAGCTTTATAACGTGTCTTCCTTCCATTCCGCTCCCTAAGATGACCTTGAAGCCCCCCACCCCCGCAAGGGGATGCTGGCCATGTACAGTACCTGATTCCTGCTGTGTTGTCATAATGGAATTTAGGGTCACACACTTCCTCTTCCTCTATACAGGAAACAGGTGAGGTAGGCAGAGAGAGTCCAGAATCCTCTTCCATGCTCAAAGTCTCTGATATCGGAAGAACAATGTAGTCTTTGCCATCCTGAAACAATAAACACAGAATGCTATTGTTATGGCTTCAGTCCTTCAAGGGCCTTTTCATGAAAAACAAAGGCCAAGGGGGCTTGCTTATGGGGTATGTTGCCTGGATATCTGAATGTAAAACTTGAAGACAACATTAAAAATGGCTTGTCCACACCAAAAGGGCACTTGAAAGGTATATGCACATGAAAGTATATTGAAGGAGTTCATGAATAAGAAGATAGGTGAGGGGACACACAGCACTGTGGCTACAATAAAGACAAAGTTAGCTGTGGTCACAGATGCAGCAACAGGACACAGACAGCTCCACGCGCCAGGTCCTTTAAAGGACATGTCATCCAATTTTAGCCTCTACATTTCAAGGCAATGGAAAAACGATGACAGTCTAGAGCAAAGCAATAAAAGTACAGGAAAATGGGTCTTCGCAAAAGAGGCTGCACAATTTAACATTATTTCATCAAAAGAAAGAAATAAAGGGTAATATGATACCTTTAAATGTTTGGAAGGTTTATGATAAAAACAGATTTGACCCATTATCCCTCAGCTGTTCAAAAGAAAAGCAGGAGGAAATTGGCTTCCATTCACTGTAGTATGAGGTGTTGACTGGAGATTAAATAACTTTCTCGTGGTGAGGGCTAAAATCTAAAATGGAAGTTATGGTGGCCTGGTGTTTTACCGAAAAAAGAAAAAAAGCCATCTATTTTACAGGGTTCAGATGCGTTTTTGCTTGCAGAATGTATTAAAAACTCCATCATTGTTGATATTTTGTGGATTTTTTATTGTTGTTGTTATTTTTACTTTAGAAGAGCATCTGAAGACTTAACAAAAAGATACATTGGTAGGAACAGAGTGGTCTGCTCCCAGGTTATGAATTAGGATCTCATCTACCTAAAACAGTATGACAGCTTTTAGAAAATCATTACTGCTAAGATCTGGAAGAATATGGCTCCTTATTCAGTGGCTGGGAGGACAGCATGGTGACCATGAGAACATATAGGCAGATAATGGCCCTTGACCATTAAGTACTCTTTGTAGAAGCTTCTTGGATGGAGGTCACAAACCTGCTGAGCATTAGCTTGTAACAGATTTCCCAAATGTTCCACCAACTCTGAAAACGTGGGTCTCTCACTGGGCTCCCCATGCCAGCAGTCAAGCATGGTCTGGTACCTAGAGAAGCAAAACACTGATGTCATGAACAGCCTCTTTCCGCCTAATCCAATGCTGCAAATAAGCACCTGAATGAGTACACATTTACAAAGAGTCTAGCAGGAGTCAAAATGTGAAACGGGGATACATAAGACACTGGTATTCCCCTACACTTAGAGCATTCAAGTGTGCATAGAAAAGAAAATTATAAATCAGCATGTAATAAAAACTAACGGGTTGCTATAGATAAAATGCTATTATTTCAAGAAGAAGAGATGACTCTGTGCTTGAGATTCTCAAGGAAGGAGTGTGAGGGAGAAGCAGGACACGAATGGGGCCATGACGGTGTATATAATGCCAAGTCTTCTAGGCAGGGAGAATTGTCTGAGCAAAGAAAGAGAAGAAAAGGGTATTTTTAAAGTCTTACATTTCTGGTGTGGTATAATCAGGGGCTCTCATTCTGGTTCCTTCTTTCAATCGTCTACAAAAGTCCTCATCAATCTTTACTCCAGGATATGGAGAAGCACCTAGATTAAACACAGGAATGGGATGTTATTCGACTTGATTTATTTTTATAGAAAACCCTGGCTGAGCCTGATTCTTGAACATCATCACCTATATCCTCATCACCTAATACTCTTTCTTCCTTTCGTCCTTCCTTCCTTCCTTCCTTCCTTCCTTCCTTCCTTCCTTCCTTCCTTCCTTCCTTCCTTTCTTTTCTCTCTCTCTCTTTCTCTCTCTCTCTCTCTCCTTCCCTCCCCCCTCCCTCCCCCCTCCCTCCCTCCTTCCTTCTCCCCTCCCTCCCTCCCCTCGCTCCCCCCTCCCTCCCTCCCTCCCTCCCTTCCTTCCTTCCTTTTATTTTACAATCCTAAGCTTCCAAAAAAGTTTCACCCAGTAAAGATCTACTACAAGAGAGGAAAGGTATATTGAGGCCACTGACTTTTATTGTATTTGAAGTCTGGGTGGAGGGACCAAGAGAAGTGACTTACCTAAGGAAAATATTTCCCAGAGCAAGACACCAAAGGACCACACATCACTCTGAATCGTGTATACTCTGTCAAAAATTGTTTCCGGGGCCATCCATTTCAAAGGCAGGCGTGCCTAAAAGGGTGAAAGACAAGGAATCAGAACCCAATGTAGCAAATATCTGAAGAAAACACTTCCTTTGCTCCTGAACACAGGTCCTGAAGCTTGCTAAGAGGTGTTTGAATTCTGTAACTTAATAGACACTGGGTTCATCTTTGAAACTTACATCTCCTTTTCTGACATAATCTGGGTCTTTATAAATATCCCGGGCCAAGCCAAAGTCACAGATTTTAACCACGTTCTTGTCCGACAAAAGGATATTTCGTGCCGCCAGGTCCCTGTGGATACACTGCAAAAAGAATTATGTGTGCGTTAGGTCTCGGCACAGCTGATCTTTTCTACATCTGTTGTGACCTCATGCTTTAAAAAAAAAAAAAATCCCACATCAGAAAACCAACAGATTAACAAGCACCGGGGTTAATATCTTTTATCAACACTTTGAAAAAAGTCTGAGTTTCATTGAGACACACATCTGCTTATCCCATAAACAGTCCCAGACTTTGGAGTTAAATAATTAAGTTATAGTATGATGAGGGAGTCATAAATAGACTTCTCTTGGACACAATTAAGAATGTGTTTCTGGTCACATCCACACATCCCTTTTGCCTGGCTCCATATACGGTTAAAACATGTTATTCTAAAGGAGGCCCCAGAATGGGATTTATTTTGAATGAATGCACGGAAATCAGAAACAAGGGGCTCTCGCTGGTTTGGTGCCCTTTGTTGGTTTCCCCATTCCATATGTAACTAAAGCTGGACTGGCTCTGATAAACAATTCCCCATGGGGCTCATCCTGTTTTCAAAGTATAGGATTATCATAAAGGTTTATTAAAGCAATTTCAGCTTCTCACTAGTTAAGTTGATTCTCTGGTGCACTAAAAAGGAAAACTCATTTTCCTTGGCTTTCCTTCTATTCTTTTCTGCTCCCCAGTTTCTCCCTTCTCTATACTCCCCAACTTCATACTGCTAAGCAGGTTTGACTCCTCCTGGTAGATTTGTGAGAGAATAAGAGTCTCAGGAACTTTGAGAAATGAATGAAAGGTTTAGATGAGAATTCAATTCTTACATCTGTGTAGAAGTGGTCATGTGAGCCAAGCATTATTGACCACCCTGCACCTCGCATCTTGTAGCACTTTCCTCTGAATAAGGCATATTCAAAAGTACGTTACCTAACATGAATGAACAAGACAGGAGATTCCAAAATACAGACAGCCCTTCCTACTTTCTTCCCAACCTAAGAGCTTCCTTTTTCAGCCCCAAAATGAGGTGATATTCAAGAAACCAGCTGGTAGATAGATGAAAGGGAAGTTAAAGTATCTCCCGCCTCCCCGTTCTCACGCCAGTTACTGAAAGGAGCCCTGACTAAATGGCAGCCACTGGTCTTAAAAAAATAAGAAAATAAATAAATAAATAAAAGTCTCCAAGAGGACCTTTCTCTTTGGAAAAATCCTGTAAAACTTTATTTCTCTCCCTTGCCCTTTTGTTTTGCTCCTGGCAAAAACATCTGAGATCCTAAAGCTCTGAAAGCTGTGATGAGCTTTAAACTTCAGAAAAAAAGTGGGTTAGGGATTTCACCCTAATTTAGAAAGCAAAACAAAAGAAACAAACAAACGAAAAATAATTTAAGTCTTTCTTCCCCCAGTAGGTTGCCACAAATGCATTTTGTCAGCTGATAATTTTTCTTGAAACTAAATTTGAATTTTTCATGTGGAATGTCAAACCATCCATTTTATCCTTTCCAGAGGGGTGACTTCAACCAATCTCGCTCCCTCTGTGGTGTTTACAACCTTTGGAATATTTGTAACTTGTCACGTCCCCACCTCAGCCTTTGTTTGGCCTACTTTTCTAATTTTAGCTGTTTTAATCGCTTTCATCTGAAGCTTGTCCTTCCTAGATTCTAATTATACTACTAACAAATACTTCTTGATGGATGGTGAGGAATGTACAATAAATTAAAAATAGATTCTCTCACACCAAGATATTTTCAAGGCTTGGTCCCTCACCTCTTCCAGGTTATTACTCAAATGTCACATTCTTATAGAGCCTTCTATGTCCGCTTCTTTTAAAACTGAAAATCGACACACACAAACACAGGAGCACATGCATGTACAAACATACCTTTCCTATATACTCTATAATCCTTTCCTGCTTTTTTCCCCCATTGCTTACTCCTGTCTAACCTACTATGTATTTTACTTATTGCTATTGTTTTACTGCATGCTCCACCCACCAGAATGTAAACTCCACGAAGCCGGAGAGTTTTGCCTGTTTGTTCACACTGCATCCTTAGTGCTTAGAAGACTGTCTGCTCTTAGTAAATGCTCAATAAGTAGTATTTATCAAATGAATTAATTTCATGAAATACTTAAACCCCCTTAATTAACAGAAATGGGCCTCCCCAATAGAGCTCTTCTAATAGCCCATAGTGGTGAATGAAGTACAGTCCCCAACAAACACCCGTGCCTGGCACTCGACATCTTATTTCCAAATCTGTGATCTGAAAAGATACTTTTGTTTCCTCTTGAGCTGTCGTCCTACCTTCCGTGATGCTAAAAACTCCATGCCCTTAGCCACTTGGAAGCTATAACAGATGAGATGCTCCAAGGTCAGGAAGTTCTTGTACAGATCTTCAGAAACTGTCGGAAGATGCAGAAGGACCCAGATCAGTTATTTTCACCAGAAACTATTTGTTTCTAAGAGTAAACTTCATTTTAAAATGTGGGAGTTACATTTCAGGAAATAAAAACGTATAGAAAATGCTTCTATCTTCTATAAGTTTGCTGAATACCAGTATTATTAACATTCATCATGTCCATTAGCAAAAAGTTTGGTGTTTTCCATTTCAGCCAAACTGAACCAGCAAATCCAGGAGGCAGAATGGAGGTAAAATTTAATGGGGTAAAAGAGGACTTTTAACAAATTTGCTGTTTTAGACGGTTGTTGGTTGTTTTTTTCCCATGTACCCAGAGGGATAAACAATAGTTTCATAGCAAGAGCTCTAAAAATAAAACAATAATATTCAGGGTCAGTAGGTGCCTGACCATTGCGGTGTGTACCTGAAGCTGAAGCTGAATAGTGGTGGGTGTCGACTATGGTTTAATGCATATATATATATATATATACACATATATAGTCACGAGATGTGGAATGCAGTGCAGGGAATGGGGTCAGTGGAACTGTGGCAGCTGTGTGCAATGTTGGAGGGGTGGTGGATTGGGGGAGAGAGGCTGTCACTTTGTGAGGGGTGTAAATGTCTAACTATTACATTGTTTTGAAACTAATAATAATAATAATAATAATAATATTTAGGGTCATTGATTCTTTTCTCTCCAGGCTTTGTCCTGGGACAAAGGCAAAGGTCAAATTATAATTTACAACAGATAACTAAAACTGCCAGAAATATATTTAATTCTCTCACTTTCAAGCTGAGAAAGTCCTGTAAACACATTAAATCTGGCCTGTGAGGATGTTTTTCTCCTTCAAGAATACGAATTGAGACATGACCCAACCATCAAGAGAAAGATGAATTTACGTAAATTGGTGGTATTTTCTTTCATTCAACTGGTACAAATAAACACTAAGACATTAACGGGTGTTTCAACATGATCTTTTAACTTTAGTCGGATAAGATATGGCTTCTTTCCTGAAGACAAATACCAAAGTAAATGAAAACTCAATTATAATAACCTTATAAGTATTAAAAAGGCTTCCAACAGCATGACTTTGTATGCTTCGGGGTAGAAGTCTGTCAGTGAACAATTAGTGAAACCCCTTCATTTTCCAAATGAAGAAATAGAGGCAAAATTCTAGGCCAACTCTCTTTCTATTCCAATTTACTACCTCCATCCCTTGTATTTTCAGCTCATTGGCTATCATTTTGTGAGAGAGCAGAATGGAGAAGAAGTGGCTCCACTCAGTGTAGGTCCAGTTATATGAAGACTAGACAACCTCTCCACGCTTTTCTAGACCACATTGTAGCCTCACACTTCCTGCCTGGCTTCTAAGGAAAAGAACTCAGATTTCACTACTATCTATGGCCTTATGTCAAGTGAAATAGAAGTGAGTTTCTTCCACTATTTATTTCATGATTAGATTCTTCTAAGCTCATGCCTCAAGAGAAGCCAGATGTCAGGAAGCCCCATGTCTACCTCCAGGGAGCTCTCTCTGCTCCTTCGGAGGGAAGCAAATATATCTCTATCCTGGACCTGGAAGAAGTCCTAGAAGTTAGACTGGAAATACAGCTCCACTCATAAGGAGCCCTAAAATATCATTGGAAGCATAACTGGATAAAGAAAAGTGTATTTACCAAGACTTTCCTGAGGAAGTATGGCTGGAAAGAAAACTTGCTAAGCCACTTAGGGTGGGGTAGAAACAACAGATGGCCCCTACACAGCCTTGGAGAAGGTTAGGCATGATTAACTGAAAGACTTCTGTTGTGCTGGTGAGATGGGCAATGCTTAGGCAATGGGGAGGCTAATCAGCCCCCAGAAAGCCTCTTTTGCCCTTCCAGAACATAGCACTGAGCCTCTCCTGCCAATAAATGTTCAACCAGTATTTTAAGAGCATTGATTTGATCGTTGCTGATTGTTTAGCTCTCCCAGGGTACCAAGATTTCTCAGGCTAGCCAGGCTTTGTCTTACAGTCTAGCCCGCTGCTTATTTAGAGCTTCCACACTTCACCTTTGGGGAGACTCAAAGAAGGCAGTTTAGAAATTCAGGTCTCTTTCAAATATTAGGTAGTATTAGACGTTTCCCATGGCAAAATTCCTCATAACATCCTGTCATCTTGTCTGTTCCTACAAGAGCAGGTGTGAAGTGCAGAAGAAGCAATGGCAGGTACCTTCTTCCTCCTCCACATCACTGAGGGATTTCTCCTCAACGAATCCAGAGCTGGCTGAACTCTGGCTACTGGTGATACTGTCCAAGCGGCGTTTGGGATCCATGGTGATTTCCCCAACGTATTCTTTCCCTTGACGGAATCGTGCCCCTTTGGTCTATAAAGAAGCACATGAAAAACAAATTCCTTGAATACAAAAGAGATGTCTAAAACATAGTAAACTTTGGAAATAATTGTAACTACTAAAAAGTAGACAAGAAGGACATCGATATCAGGATCAGGCAGTCTCTGGGCTGAAATTTTGGACACGTGTTCTACATAATAGATTTTCTTCCATAAAGCCTAGCTCCTTCTTTAGCTTAAAGCGATAAATGCCTTGTTTCAAATTTCACTCAGACACACTTTCAACATTAGGGTGTTCCATACAGAGGGATTTAAATTCCATAGGGCCAAATATAACTAGAGGAGAGAGAGAATAATCCAGGGCTTTCCTTCCCTCGTTCTTCCCTTAATCACCCCTACTGTCTTCTCTTCTCAGGCACCATCTATGATGGGTCAGTAGATTAAAGTCACAAAAATAAAACATGAGAAGCATATGTCCCCCAGAAGGTAAAAGAGAAAGTTATGACAGCCAAGAGGCAATGTGAGAAGATTCCTCAAGAGTTCTTCACAGAATTTTAACGAAAAAAATTAACCTGTACCACTTTGAATTTTCCTCCATTTTACAATGTAGCCAGAGTTGAGTTAGGAAATAACATACCTTGTAGGGGACAAATTCATTTCTCTTGCTCCTTAAGTAAGTTGATAGGTTTCCAAATTTGCAGAATTCCACAATTACCATGAGTGGGCCTGCAGACAGCACATGTCAAGAAAAAAAAATGTGTTTTCATTCATGTTTCTTACTAAGTGTTAAATATGTTTTTAAACCATAAAATATCATAGAAGAGTCTACAACCTTTCAAAGGGGACAGGATCATACAAATCAACTGGTCATAATCACCTTATATTTTAGCTTTCTTTTTCCAAAAGGCAATTCCACAAGATTGACAAAATTTAAAAAGAAAACCCACCCAGATGCTTTTCAACACATCACCTAAGATGACACCATTTCAGGGGTAACTACTATTAAGGTCCTTTGCTTTCAAGTTTTTTGAGAAGTTTATTTTTCTCATCTGAACACCTATTACACAAGTAGCAAACTGTATAACAGTGATGTGACATTTTTTAATTCACAGGAAATTCTAGAATTAATTTATAGTGCCCATTTAACCTCCATGAAATATAATTATATCCAAGAATGCTTATAAATAAGTATCCTAAGTTAAGGAAATCAAGGCCATGGGAGTTGAGCGGTTTCCCTCAAATACCAGCAGAGAAGCGTATGCCCAAATCAGGCAACCAGGACCATTACAGATACTCACCTCCTGGCTTAGTACAGGCACCTAGAAGATTCACCACATTGAGATGGTGGCCAATATGGATGAGGATCTTGAGTTCAGACATGAGGGCTCGGTGTTCACTGTGTGTTGCTCCTTCTACAAATACAGGGGAAAAGGGGAGATCATAAATGTGAGCATTACTTAGGAAGATCGATGCATGTGTGCAACTTCCTCTCCAGGGACAACACAACTCTAGCGCAATTTACAGACTATGTGCATTCCCCCAAAAGTCAAGTACAAATTATAATTTTTAGTTCTAAATCAAATTCTTACTTTAAGTGCACCCAGAATGTTTTATATTTAAAGGAATCCATTGTGAAGTCTTTTGCAAAGTGGAGAATACGTCTGCAAATGGAATCATGCCCAGATTTTCTTCTTTTACAAAACTGGATTTTCATAAATCAGGTTTACTATGTTTCTTAGGGCCTGATTATTTCGGTGCTTCCTCATAAGGAAGCAACACCATGTATTAAATATCCTCATGTGTTAGGGGCTACGCTGAAGTTCTTGCCAATCTGTGCTGAGCAGGAAACTTAACAAGGGCCAGCTGGCAAGGCCAGTTGGCACACAGGGCTGATGAGGCTAAGACTGTAAGTTTGGTCCAGTACCGACCAGTACACTTCCCTCTAATCCAGACACAGCCCACACCTTCAGGTCCTGATGAGCCAGATCAAAATTACATATCCCCTTTGCCACAAGGGAGAACAGGCAAAAGGACAAGATGGCTTTGAAATGCACAAGA
The DNA here is from genome assembly GCF_964194185.1 of Rhinolophus hipposideros. Taxonomy (NCBI): domain Eukaryota; kingdom Metazoa; phylum Chordata; class Mammalia; order Chiroptera; family Rhinolophidae; genus Rhinolophus; species Rhinolophus hipposideros. The sequence goes on from NC_138047.1 coordinate 39,750,132, forward strand.
CCTATGGCAAAGGGTAGGTGGCATCATCTCCTTCAATGAAAGCACCTCACAATTGGAACAAAGAGCTCTATACGAACCACCTCCCCAAATTAAAACGGCAAAACAGAATTACATTACTATTAGGATTAACAATTGGTTATAAAGCTTTTAATTTTTTAAATATCACCCATAATCCTGTTTTCCTAGCACAACCGTTCTTATTTTGCATATTATCTGTCATATGTGAAATCTTTTATATACATTCTTAAGTCTAGGGACCATGCTGTTTTTCTACTCTACTGTTTTTACTTACTACATCAAATTTGTTTTCATATTTCTGGATGACCTATAATTATCTTACTAATGCACCATAATATATTGGAAAACAGTGTTGATATAACCAAGGTGTTTTTCTTTACCTATAGCCACTAAGTACAGTTGTGCAAGCGGAGCCCTGCACAAGGACCCCCCAGTAAGCTGGGGAAGTAGGGGGATCCCTGAAACCCACCCCCAGCTTTGCCTGCCTGGCTGCGTACCCTGCATGAGGCTATAAGAGAGGAACAGTTTTCCAATTTGCACAAAGATGTATAGGCTAACTGCATGCTTGGCTAGCAAGCTAGAAGCCCATCCTCGTGTTGAAAGACTAGATGGAACAGATACAGGTGATACAGGAACATATCACCATATAATGTTGCTTTACCTTTCAGCATTTTGACGGCCACTGTCTTGCAGGTTGCTGTCTTGTCGATTCCAAAGGCATCTGCTTCAATCACTTGGCCAAAGGCGCCACGGCCAAGAGGCTTACCTACAGTGACCAAGGGCAGCAGCGACAAAACAGACGGGTTAATACACCACCAGAGGGACACGCAGAGATTCAAAGCAGATAGGGTGACCACACACCCCCGTTTAATATGAACAGTACAGTTTACTTCCGTGCGCTGGTTTAATTATTTAATATCTCCCCTTTCACTCTCCAAATGTCCTGCTTTGGATGGTCATGAGGGACCCGACATCTAAGTGACTAAAAAGATGATTACTCAAATTCAAGAGATAGAGTGAATGCTCCTCAACCAGAATTCAACATTTGAATAGACCAGATTGGTCATCCTCCTCAAAAAAGAAGAGACGGCCTGATAAACCCAGTATCAAATCGCTATCACTTGAAAACACACCTAGTTTCAGCCGGTCTCTGGGGAATTCCCATTTGCTGGCATCATAAGGCAGCCGTTCACAGTGCTCATCCAAAGGGAGTTCATCTGGGTCCATGACGATGGACAAGTAGCCTGTCTTCAGTTCCCCTCCATTGGCCTGGAAGGCATTCCTTCTTTAAGTCACACATACTCTGTTGTTTGGCTGTTGTTTTGTGTATTTGTTATTGTTTTGCTGGCAGCCCCATTCCTGATGTCTCATTTTCAAATAAAACTCATGGCCTTTAACAGTAGTCCTATTATAATCCTGTTTTCAGTGTCCCCTCAACTCCCAAATGAATTCAGTTCTTAAATCTTAATTACGCTAGACAGTCCAAACCCTTTTCCCCTCTAGAGGCTTCTATCAATTAAAGCCCTATGCTCCAGCCAACAGAAAGTGGGCAAGAATGTTATTGTATGGAAATAAACTGTGTCCATTGAGCCAATAATAATGGGAAGATACAACTCAAAGAGCCCTAGTCAGCTTTCATTAATCATGAAAACCAACGTGCATGGCATAGAAGAGAAATTATTTTGTTACCCGCTTAACCGTCCGTAGAATGATGACAAGAAGAAGCCAGAAGAACATGGCAATCACAGCAGTGCCTACCAGAATAATAACTTCCAAGTTCGTCTTTTCCTGGGCACCTGGAAAGACACAATGGAATAAGCATCAACAGTTAGAAACTTACACTTTTTGATATAAGACAACAAAGTTCAACACTAAAGCAAGATCTCAAACTTACCAACATTGAGAAATCCTAAACAATAATAGTCACAAACTTCTAACTTGGATGAAGTCTGTAATGTTGTTAGTGGATAATTTAGTTCGCAAAATGTTGCAAAGTGCCCTTCGATAGATGAATGGATAAAATAGATGTGGTATATATACACAATGGAATACTATTCTGCCATGACAAAAGATGACATAGTGCCATGTGCAACAACATGGATAGATCTTGAGAGTATAATGCTAAGTGAAATAAGTTAGACAGAAAAAGTCGAGAACCACATGATTTCACTGATATGTAGTATATAAAACCGAAAACAACAAAAGAACAAGACAAAAAAATGAAGAAACAAAAACTCATAGACACAGACAATAGTTTAGTGGTTTCCAGAGGGTAAGGGGGGAGGGGGGTGGAAGATGAGGGTAAGGGGGATCAAATATATGGTGATGGAAGGAGAACTGACTCTGGGTGGTGAGCACACAATCTGATATATAGATGATGTATTACAGAATTGTACACCTGAAACCTATGTAACTTTACTAACAATTGTCACCCCAATAAACTTTAATTTTTTAAAAAAATGTTGCTCATGAAAACTTCCAACAGTAAAATCTTAAAATAATTAAGTATAGAAATATTAATGTCTTCAAAGACAAGCATAGAAAGTGTTTGGAGGAAGAGCCAACTTTGATGGAAAGAAAACAGATCATGTTCTATTAAGAAGAAAAGTATTTCCATTTGGAGAAGATAAACATCTGGTTTTACACTGATAGTCTATGTTTTGATCTATATAGAGTTTGAGAAAGGATCATTTAAGAAACCAAGTAGGGAAATCTTTGGCCAGAGAGTTATTGATGATCACACACCTACTAGGTGCTCTCATATATCACTTTAAATGTGTCATCCTACTTAATCTTAACAACCCTCAGTTTTCAGATGGAGAAACAAGCTCAGAGAGGTTAAGTTACTTCATCAAGGACACACCACCAGTTGGTAGAATGTTCAAGAGTTAAACAAGGTCTGTCTGACACCAGTTAACCACTACATTACCCTGTCCTTGTGTGTCAGGAGCCTGAGTGAGAAAAAGAAAGCCAAAGTGAGCACATGCAACATGGTCCAGCAATATGAGTTTAAAACCATTCATGAAGAGAAAGAGAAAAAGCTAGAGGTCGACAAGGAAAGCTGCAGAAGCTCAGGGCTCCAGAGGACAGCTCTGAGTGGAGAAATTAAACCCAGAGGAGGCTTTCCACTACGAGTGATTAGCAAACAAGTGATAAGGAAGCAATTATCACTTAGGGTTCTCATCGGATGAGGGCAGTGTGAATCGAAGCTATGAGTCTCCCACTCACAGAAACCTCAAGAACGCAGAAAGACAAGTATTGAGTAATTAGTTAGCAAAATACGAGGTAACAGTTGAGAGACACGCATCAAGGATATGTGGAAATAGATTTTGTTTCTCTGGTGGTCCTACTGAAGTAACTGACACACAGAGATTTTAAAATCCATTTAAGCAAAGTAAAAAATTCAAAGATTCAATTGTCTATATAAGTTTGTATGTTAATATTCCCATAATAACATTTGGGAACCTAGCAGGAAAATTAAATATTTCCCTCTTCCTTTTTTAGTATTCTCTTCAGGTGAGAAGTAAATATAATCCCTGTGCCAATATTACCTCGTTGGATATCAGCAACCAGCCACAGAGAGTCAATGGAGATGAGACAGAGCTCAGGAGAGAACTGGAAGTCTACCTTAGGATTTGCCCTAAAACATGAAGCACGTTGGAAGGGGCCAAACCACCACATCACTTGAAATCTTTATTTATTTCATGCACTTGAAATCTTTATTTGCAAGTGCAGTTTATAAAATGGTTATAAGCCTACAGATTTGAAAATAAGTCAAGGTATTGAGATGCGATATTTGGCAACAGAGATTTAACAGATTAAAGGGAGTACATCCTAGACTTTGAGAGACACGTTAGAATGAGTTCATAGAAATCTGTCAATTCCTCCATCTGTCACCATCCTTCTTTCTTCCCCTTGCATATCATTCCTTCACCCACATAATGCACTTTCATTGTCCCCTTGATGGGTTATTTTTTTTAAAAGGCATAGGAATATACTTCTGAAGATAAAATATTCTGTCACAAATTACCTTTTCCATCTGAGAAAAATGCCAGATTTCAATCATTCCTGCATATACATACAAGTTTCCTTTCACATTTAGGTAAGAACTCAAATTTTTCCATTTCAGAGAAGCAATGATCTATTGCTCACAAATGAATCTTAATTATCCAGGGAAAACTATGAACCTTTGTGACTATTTGGATAGTGTTGATTTTCATGGCTAGGCAGTAATTCTAATGTTTTTCCAAATAAATATAGAGGTATAATTCCATAACAAGTTAATTGAGCCATTCAGATGAAGAAAGAATCAGGGAAAAAAGGATATTCTATCTGCCTGGCTATTAATTTTTCTACAAGGAGAACTGCAGAGATAGAAATGTGATGCAAATAGAATGAAAATAACAGTAATTGTGTTTTCTGGTTAAAATAATATATACTTATAGTAGAAAATTTACAAAATACAAAGAATATCAAAAATCACCTATAACCTTCCCAGAACCTAATGTGTATATGTAAGATACAAGCTAGTTTTTAAAAATCATCTGGTATGTTTATGAAGTCCCACTGACCTTCTACTATGAAAAATGCCTCCACTTTTGCACACCCAAGGACATTGCATGCCTGGCAGGTGTAGAGACCTTCATCCTCCTTCCTCACCCTGCGAATAGTTAGGTTCCGGTTTCCATCTTTCAGTACGATGCCTGAAAAAGGAAAAAAAAAAGATTATTTTTATTTACAACATGGTCTGGTGGAGTTTTTCAGGAATATTTTTAAAAATATGAATGTTGCTCCTCATCTTGGGCTATTATCTAACTCCAAAGAGTCATACAGGATCAACTGCTGACCCATCACCGCTGGCTTCCATAAGAATTCAACAAGGTTCTGAATACTCTGATTCTGAGTCTATGAAATGAGCTGGACCATGGACAGAAAGATTGCTATTTTTTTCCTTCTAAGACAAATGAAGAAACAATATGGATTTTAGACAACATCTCCAGGAAAATTCTGCAACCAAAGAGAGATAGGCATGTTCTATTCACCTGAGTCCTCCACAAGTGTCTCGTTATCTTTAAACCATGAAATCCGTGGAGAGGGATTCCCAGATGCTGTGCATGAAACTTCGATGGTTTCACCAATACTTGTTGTCTGATTCTCCAAGTTTCCGGTCATCATTGGTGCTATACGTTCTATGCACACACAAAAAGAAAACAGAACATTTAGGTATAGTATTTGAAATGCTTTGAGTATCAGTAAACTGCTGATTTACCAAGCTGAACACACACAGGTTGATAACACTACCACTGGTCACTGAACAAAGTGAAATGAAACCAATAGGTCAGGACAGCTCATACAGATGACTGTATCTCTTTGAACATTCATGTTAGTGATTCAAGCTGGTAACCACATCATAAAACAAAGGTTGTCAGCTTCTGGCTTTTTCCACCTATCAGATATGGCTTCCCTCCCATGAAAGCTCTAGCCAGAGGCACCCTAGAATTCTGCCATGTTTCTCCTAGAAAGTGCAAAACTTCAGGGTAATTCAACAAACAAAGAATGCCTTATGTGTACTTGGTACTTTTTACAAATCTCATTGATACTATTTCTGTCACTCACTCTCAGTCACGATGGACAGGAGTGCTAGCCTTATTTTACAGATGAAGCAACTGCAGTTCAGGGGATTAAACGACTTGCCCAAGTCCCTGCAACTAAGTAAACAGGTGAACTAATAGCATCTGGTGAGCCTAAAAGATTAGTCCAACGCTTTTCCATGAGAACACAAGTAAAACAACAATAACCTAAGGAAAGTCCAATTATTTAAATTTAAAAAAAATTAAGCCCATGAGTATTTGTTTACATGTACAGCAAAACTTTAGATTTACCCTTTTCCTGTAAATCATCAAAGTGCTGTGGCAATACCTTGTCCAAATCAACTGAACATCAAAAGGGATCTTACTGAAAGAATCCATTTCAACACTTGGCAAAATGAAATTACTTCAATAAGTAAACTATACTGGAGTTAAAGTAAATGTCCTGGATTCTAGTCTGTTTCTAAAAATAATGTTCGGGAAACAACCTGGGAGTCCTTAAGGAAGTAACCAGCTCATTGTGAGCATACAGTTCCTGGGCATGGCAAAGCCAGGAGCCTCTTTCACATTCCTTTCTGAATTCTTCCATTAGCTTGAAACCAGACGAGTCACCAAGGTGAACAGAAAATATGGTCATAAATGTGATGTGATTTGAAGAGTCCTAGAATGACTTCACCCCCAAATATCTCTTCTCTCTACACCCGAGTCTTACACTAGCAAGTCTTACACTATTCTAGTGTCCATCTGAAGATACCTCTGAAAAATATGCCAAGGCCTCTGAAGCCGGTATCCTCAAAAACTGGGTATAGATTAGTTTACCTTGGCAATTCCCTTCATAACAATAAAAAACAGAAGACATGCATCCTAAAAACTAGGAAGGACACAAAGAACAGGAGAAAATGGAAGGCAATGGCACAAAGAGAAACTCCCCAAATTTGCCTGATCTGCCAAGACAGAGCCATGGCTACACAGATTTTGTGCAAAGCACAAGGTTAGATGAGGTGCAGAGAGTGGCTTCGAAGGAAATTTTCAAAGTTATGTGCTCACTAAAATTGTCATCTCACGGACCTTGAACTACGCTGAGATGACACAGAGGTACAGGCTTTAGTGTAGCACCCCTCCCATGGGCTCTCATAGGTCCTAAACAATCCCCCCAGTACATTCTTCATGTAGCAGGTATCCCACTAGCATCTAGCACGTACTGCTATGTTCTAGGACTGGAGCATAGCATGGAATAAAACAGAAAACATTTTATGTCCACATGGACACAGAGACCTTACTGTACTATGACTGCCCATGGATATCTGTGTTCTCATCCGGTCTACCTGTTCACCCTCTTAGCTCACACTAGACATTCAATAAATATGTGTCTATTTAAATAAATGAATGCCCAACGATAAGGCAGAAATTTCCCTGGTTCAGGCTAATCCCTTGCAGAGTTATTCCACCTTCACTGATTGGAAAGACCCATGCTATTTTCTCTTTTTAATACATCAGTTCACCATTATTAGCTTCCTTCTGCCTCAAATGAATAAGACAAGTGTGTACCAGTCAACTTCATAAGTTCTTAGAGGATGGCAATCTTGGCTCAGCACCTGAAAGCACTACATTTAAGGCATTCTGATGGCCTCTGGGAGATCCAGGGTTGCCTCCCTACCTAGGACTGTCAGCTGCCTGACCACGCAATGTCTTTTCTTGGTCTTCCTGTCCTGAGCAAAGCAGACGTAGTTTCCTTGATCCTGCAAGGATGCATTCTGGAGCTCCATGATCAGAATGACATTTGTGCTATTAGAGAACATGGTAGCATTCATTTTCGAAAAAGCATCCAAGTTCTTGCAAACAGGTGGGGGCACAGCCTGTGGGCCAAGTTTGTACCATGTGAGGTTCTCAAATGTAGTTCTGTCTGCGCTGCACAACAGAGACACGCTCTCCTGCTCAGTTGGCTGGGCGCCAGGCTGCAGAGTGATTTCAGGACCCCCTGAAATGTAAAACCTGTGGTTAGAAGATAATAATTCCACTTGGGCAGCACACTATTGTCTTCTTGTTGCTTTCCAACTGCTGTAAAACACCAGGGGAAGTGAAGCTTTAGCAATCCCAGATGATATAATACAAGGAGGCAACAAAACTGGACAATTCAGGTCCCAAAATATAATTGTTGTACCAAAATATATTATTTGGAAATGTAAATTTATCAACTCTCCAATCATCTAAAGCTTAGCCATAAAACTAAGATGAATAGACAAAACCAGCATCGGGAGGGCACTGCTCCTGTCATAACGGCTTCCACAGAACCAAACCTTGTCAACTGGTCACCAACAAGCCCACCAATATTGACTGAATCCCAATAAGCCAATCACTGTGCTAGGCTCTGATGACAGAAACATGAATATGATGTAGGACTTATGATTCAAAAGCCTGTGTGAAACACTCTCTCTCCAGTGAAGTCAGATGGTTTGACTTCAGATGAGCCCAGGATCTACCTGAGGAATTTCAATTCATGAACAAAAGTATCATTTATCAATGCAAGTCCTCTCCCTAAGTACCATGCCACTCATAGGAACGGCAAGGGCTACAGAGTATCAGACAGCACCTACTTGGCAAGAGAACCAGCCCACCCCTCGGAGAGCAATACTTACTGGTCACGTGAAAGGAGATAACCCTCTGTCCTCTCCCAACTTTGTTGACCGCTTCACATTTGTACAAAGCTGACACATTTGCTGCTTGGATAACAAGGGTACTTACAGTCTGTGGAAAAAGAAAATCCCAGGCTATAAACAAAGGAGGCGGTGCTTATGCACTTTTATTCAGACTAAAATCCAGCCGTCCCCACAACCGCTATGACCTGCCTACTCCACTCATACTACTACAGTGACCACTCTCAAACCTATGCAAGTATAATTATGCTGGTGGAGCTCACACATTACACAAAACGGGCTTTTGAAACCATGTGTTTTAATATAATATAGTTTCTCATTTTCATACTTGTAAAATCAGAATCACCTTACAACAGATGTATAGATTTAATGGCATATGTGTTTTATCTTTCTCTAAGCTATGAATAAGACATTAGTACATCTAAAAGTCAATGGTGTTTTCAAACTGACTTAATCTGCTAGTATTTTATCATCTAATTTATTTGATTATCAATCTCCAATATTTCTCACATACTATACCCTGTTTCCACACCATCCTTCCATAAAAGAGAGAGAAAGAGAGACAGATTTTCAAATTAAAGAACTTTAAACTCACCTTGTTTTTTCCTTCAATTAGGGCAATTTGATTTTTGTTGACTTCAATTTTATTTCCCCCTTGGAAATCCTTCACATTTCTCCATTCTTTACAAGTATATGGGTTTGTCATTAATACAGTTTGACTATAAGAAAAAGATAACAGATCGTATTATGATCTAATTTTTCATTAATTCAAATCAATAGTAAGGAAAGGAGCCAGACTTTGGTTATTATGTTCGCAGGAGTAACTTTCAATACACCCTACCATGTTACCAGAGTTGGTGCCAATTAAAAATAGGCCTCAGCAATGAAGGAAGAGGTTCTAGGTAGATTCATTCAGGATACAGGAGGGAAGCAGCTATTCTGGGAATAAACTTCCATTCATAAATTGGATCGACAAGACAATTCAAGTTAATTTAGTTCAAAGGAAGCCAAGGAAACTCAGAAGCCATTGGGCTCCTTAAAGTAATCTCTCTGGGACTATGGCCTTTGTGTAGGAAATGGTGAGCATCTGAGGAAGAAACTAGCAGTAGCCATCTCAAAAACAACAACAGGAAGTGAACTGTGTAGGGTGGCGGTGGGTGGCTTGTTGTTATTTTTTTTTTCCTAAGGATGTCTGGACTTGTGTTAGAACCTGATAAGCTGGGCCTGAGGCTGAGGGCTGCAGCTAGGTCTATCTGTCCCTTGCAACCAGCAGCACTTCCTCAAGATGAACCTTCTCCCAGATAAGGAGAGATACGGAGATTTGTATAAAGAAAGAAAACAAAGATGGGCAATTAGTGAAGTGAGCAAAGAGCCTGCATTTGCAAAGGTACAGCAGGGCTAACCTAGGAAGAGAGAGCTAGCTAATCTCAAAGCAGAATGCCCCAAGGAAAGGAGATCACAGTACCACCTGAGGGATAACTTTCTTTCTTTCTTTCTTTATTTATTTATTAGTTTCAGGTGTACAAGACAAGGTAATACTTAGACGTTCATCATTTATATCCCTCACACTGTGAACCCCCCTCCCCCCATCCACTATCCCTCCGACCTTGAGCCATCACATTATATATATAAAATTATAGTTGGCATTCATTAATGTTTAGCTTCTGGTGTACAGTGCCATGATCAGGTATCCACAGATAACTTTCTTAAAGATAGCCATCTCAGCTTAGAATGGAATCAGATTAGAGCTTGGCTGGAAGAAATGCAAGAAGGCAGGAAAAGAGGGCACGGCCCTACTCACGTAGGGTTGTAGGTGCACTCTTCCTCCAGCTGCCAATACCAGTTGATGTAACTTGGGGGAGGAACAGCATAGACCGTGCACGTCAGCGTTTGGGTGGTGCCGTACTTGTAAGAGTCCACTGGAGAGATGAGAGATTTCTCGCCAATCTGGGGTGGGACTGGATATGGGAAAAACACCTTTTGAATTGTCAATCAGTTTTGAGGAATGGAAAATAGAAGTTTTCAGCAACTAAAGCCTACGTATTTCTTAGCAGATGATTTTGCTCCCATTTGGTTTCTCAAAGAATATATAGACTTGGAAACAAGATACCTGACTTCTAGTGATACTGCTACTATTACTACTACTACTACTACTACTTCTACTACTACTACTACTACTACTACTACTACTACTACTACTACTATTACTACTACTGCTACTACTAATAATAATAACAATAACAATAATAACAATACAATAAGCTGAATGACTCTGTGCATATCTCGCCACTGTGTGCCTTAGTTTTTCTCATCTACATTATAAGGATAATTCTCCTTGTCCTCCAGTCTCATAAGATTAGGGCAAAAAGAAAAGGACCTGGTTGTGAATAATATCGTAAATACATGTATTATGTAACGAGTATTGTTCTAAGTTCTTTACATTGACTAATTCATTTAATCCACACAACCACTATTATTGTCCTCCATTTTACACATGAGAAAAATGAAACATAGAAAAGATAAATGACTTGCTCAGGGTCACTCACCTCTTCTGCTTCTCCATCATCTCCCTCTCCTTCTTCACCTTCCTTCCTCCCTCCCTCTCTCCCTTTTCCCTTTCTTTCTTTTTTGGCTCCAAAGTCATTCATATGAAACTATTTCCTCATCACTTTCAACCTAAAGCCTTAGATTATACTGTCAAAACTTGACTTCTTTTTTATGCTTATTTTATATAGCAGGGTAAATGCTAGAGCAAGTCAAATGTTTAGTTACTTATCAATTAATGATATGGGGTTATTCACTGTCCATTTTTATATCTTTATTTCTTGTTCATTTCCTTCCCCCCACCTTACTTATCAGCTTTCCACCTTTTCTCCACTCCCCAATCCTCTACTCCCAAGTGGCTTCTATGCGACATTTCTGGATGCTGTTATCTTTAAAATACTCCCTGAAGCTGATAGCCCAGCAAAGAAATAAAGCCAACTTCAACAGACATACAGAGCAGTGGCAGGATATATGGGGAAGCAACTTCATGTCACACAAGAAGATTCTGAAGTTTTAATATGGCATGCCAGCAGGGAGAACAAAGAATTATAACAGAGAAGAGTTTCCCAAACTGTGTTTGGGGCAAGATATTGATGAATTTATTGGTGGAGGAGGGGATGCTCGGGTCAAATAAGTTTGTTAAACCTTGAATGCTTTGTATCTCTCCCCCTGGAGAATGGCAAAACACATTAGCATATTAAAGGCCCTGAGAAGTCCTGCAATAAAGACACCTGTTTTACATCAACTTAGCATCTCCCACATTTACTTGATTATGACACCCTTCCCCCCTCCCCGCACCCAGTCACTTATGTATATCTTTCAATTTGGGAAAATAAAGCAAATCATCCTTAAATCAATAACTTACTATCTTAGCTTTCCAGCCTCAGAGTCAAATCCTAGACTCCTGCTTAAAAAAAAAAAAATGGAAACACTTCCAACCAGCCGACAGTGTCAACCTGCCTGGGCATCACAGACACATCAACTACAAAGTCAAATTAGAAGCTTCCCACAAAATTCAAAAAGAGTCTTACACATGTGCATGCCAGGTATGTAATGCTATGAGACAGGAGCAAAGTTAGCACAGCTTAAACTTGTGAACTGTCCCCATAGGCATTCTTATTTCACAGCATTTAGCCATCGAGGGGAGATCTACTTTAATCTTGCATTTGACCACCAGACAGTTCATTCATACAGCCTCTTAAGCAAACATGTCCACTGCACACTGTTCTATACCTCATTTCAACTCCACTGCTCTGGACCATTTTAATACACCAGAGCCCATTCATGATGTGACTGGAACAGCAGGCAACCAAGGAATGGTGGCTTGGCTGTTTAGGAAGACATAATCAAACTCTGCTTAATAAATTTTGGGCAGAGAAGGAAAACTGCATGGACTCACCATTCACAACCAGAGATACTACATGGCTCTGTTTCTCCTTTGAAATGGGATTGGTAAGGACGATAGTGTAATTTCCTGTATCTTTTTCACTCACTTCCATAATAGTCAGTACATGCCCCACTTTAATTGTGTGATTGGACTCAATGGGTCTTCCATTTTTATACCTATGGGGGGGAAAAATCCCAGGAATCAGTACAATTTAAGGATTTGCTTTCATGTGACACAATGCTTTACATTTATTTCCAAGAGTTACCATTTTATTTCTGGGGGAGGGTAACCGAGGCACTTCACGGGCACTCTCACACGGTCTCCCACCGTGGCTTCCACCAAAGATTCCATGCCACTATCAAAGGCAACAAAAGGTTTTTCTGGAAAAAAATAAAAATAATTATTCTCATAAATGTCAACTTACTGTAAGTGGTCATTTGGTTTATTATTTCATTTCAAGTGAAGATGTCTGAATTCAGAGAGTCCCCATGTTTCCTATAGGTCACATTCTAGCTTCTCCCAAAACCCCCGGCTTTGTGTTTGCTTTGCTCTCTCCCCAAGTTCACTCTGCAAGCTGATTGATTGCTCAAGTCTCAAGTCAAGCTTTTTCTCCTCTGTAGAGCTTTCTCTCAGTCCCCCAGGGCTGCTTGGGTGCTCCTTCTCCTCCGCTCCTATGATGCTATACATACCCCACCTGTGCCTGAGGACTCAGTCGTCAGACATCTTTGCTTCATCTACACCTTGCTCTACTCTCAGGCATAAAATGCCATTCACAGCGTCATAAATTTATATCTCCTGCCCTGACTTCTCTAGGTTCCAGGTTTATAAATTAAACGTCTCCTTTTGGATGTTATAAATTAAATGTCTCCTTTTGGATGTCAGTCGTCAGACATCTTTCCTTCATCTACACCTTGCTCTACTCTCAGGCATAAAATGCCATTCACAGCGTCATAAATTTACATCTCCTGCCCTGACTTCTCTAGGTTCCAGGTTTATAAATTAAATGTCTCCTTTTGGATGTTTAATGGGCGTCTCCAAATGAACCTACCCAATCCTGTTTCCCCTAATCTTACTCTCTTCTCAATTTTCCCTATCTCAGTAGATAAAATCACCATTCACTCAGTTGCTCATGCTAAAAACTCAAAGGTCATATTTCATTCTCTTTCTCTTACACTCCACAGCCAATGAATCAATAGGCAGATCCTACTTGGCTCTATCTTCAAAAATATATCCAAAGTCAGATCACTTCTCACCACTTCTACCTCTACCACTTTGTCCAAGCTACTCACCATCTGTCACCTGGATTATTGCAATTAGCCCCCTAATTAGCCTCCCTATTTCTGCCTTTACTCCCTAAAAAAAACAAAAAAAAAAAACAAACAAAAAAACAAACAAAAATCATAGTAATCCTAGCAAAACATAAGCCAGAACACATCTTTCTCTCTCTCTGCTCAAAACCCTTCTAAGCATTCTCATATTATAAAACCCAAAGTCCTTACCAAGGCTTATAAATTGGGTACCACATAAATTATCGTCTAAACTGAGACATTTATGTGAGTGAAAGAGAATAAATAAGAAATTATTTGCTCAAAGCCCCACAGAAAGTAATTAAATCCAGGTTTCTCCAACTGCAAAGCCCATGCTTATTCAAGTAGGACTCTCAGCCTTGCAATAAAATGAAAATTTGAAAACTATCTTAGATAATAACACTCTGCTTGTAGTAATAACAATAATAGCAGCAGCAACAATTACAACAAGTACTATTTAGTGAGCATAAGCGATATACTGGCCCTTCTCATCATTAATCATTAAAGTTAGGATTTGAACCCAAGCTATGCTCTTGACCTCTAAGTCATGTGGCCTCCCTAGCAAGAGTTCAAAAATATCTTCTGAATGAACAAAACAGGAATCACTAGTGGACCTACATTTATATAAATTATCTCACTTTGCACGGCACAGCATAATTTCAAAGGAAATCTTAGCTTACCGTGGACCCTGACGAATGTGCTGTTCTTCTTGGCCATCAGCCCACTGGAAGCCACACAGGTGTACCACCCTTGGTCACTCCGGTTTACATTAGCTATAGTGAAGGTGCTCAGAAATGTCTTCATCTCACTCCCAGACTGGGCTTTTAGTTCCCGGTTTACAAGTTTCTGATGCTGATGCTGAAAAACGAGATTACTGAATTTCCAAAGTCCAGCATAACATTACCCAGTAGCTTCTAGATACCCACAACACCAAGTCTTAGCCCTTGGTGAACACTATTTACTGCTAATAGAGTGACTTCAGAACTTGTAACACATTTCGACAATATTTGGTTTCAGTAGAAATAAATGGAATCAAATGAATCAGGATTCTTAGAACCTCACATAGTGGGAATGAGATGGATATGAACTTCAGAAACATAGGCAAATAGGGCCACTGTTTAAGGAGAAGTGTGTCTCATGCCACTTCTTGAAAAGAAACTCCACTCACTCAAAGGGAAAATAGATCAAGGACTTTGGAGAACAGAGAAACAACACAACCTGGGAAGATGTAATCACTCAGAGAATACTACTCATCACTGCCTGATTATATCAGTGAGACAGAGTTGTTGGCTTTGAATCTTTTTTTCCATGGATGCTGTCTGTTCTGCAATTCTCTTAAAATGTATGGATGTGTATATTTGTGTGTGTTAAGGCATTTACATTTTATCTGGCTAGAGAGATCCCTATCTCTCGCAAGCAAACTCTGTTGGGGCTGATTATCACAATATATAGAGATCTGGCTTTAAATTGTTAGTGTTACCTTCAAAGAAGGGTATTCCCAGGTGAAGTCAATCCCCACATTTAGTTCAGTCCTTGCTGTACAATTTAAAACAAGCTTCTCTCCAACAGATAGCTCAACTCCGTGAGGGGGGCTCAGAACCACATCATAAATTTTGTACCCTAGAGCAAGTAAATTGAAAAAAACAGAACATGAGAGGGAAAACAAATCTACAACTTGGCACATTTTTTCAAAAATGATGCAACTTTAAAACATGCCATGTCAGCTTTCCCCAAGGGCCTCACCAATACTTGGTAACTCCCAGAAAAAATGGCCCAGAGAGATTTACTAAGCACACCTATGGGAATCTTAGAGATGTAGCTCCATGGATAGAAAAGTAGTGAGATTTGAGTAGTCAATAGCCAAAGGGGCCAGCTTTAGTAAATTGCTAAACTTTTCATAATACTGGTATAATTAAAAGAACTGATGCCAAGCAATGCTCTGAACATTAAATTTTCCATAAAATATGTTTCAGTTAATAGTATTCTTCTTCATTCTCAGTCTTGGCAAGAAAAGAAAAAATCTTGATTGTGCATAGGTTTATTTGATAGAAAAGCATATAGATATGAGTTGCCCAACACCATATTTTGAGTTAATATATTTTGCAAATCCCTTACCTTATACCTTGTACCTTAATCTCTAGGATCTTAATATAGAATGCCTTTATTGTCTGATAATCAAAATGTAGAAAAAAACTTCTTACCTACAACAGCAACTATGTACATAATAGACTGATAACTTTCATCATTAATTTTTGCTTCACAGAAGACCATGCCAGCATAGCTAATCATGTAGCTGGGAATAGTGAAACCTTTCTTGCTGTCCCAGAAAATTCTGTTACCATCAGGAACAAATCTCTTTTCTGGATACCTCTGGGTAGAAAAATGAATATCAAATATTTAATCAAGTGCTATCCAAAAGTGGAGCCATATAAAATGACTACTAAAGAATTAATATTTTTAAGAATACAAATTGATTTTATTTATGGTCATTTGACCCTCCCTAATGGATCTTTAAATCTCATTATTGATGTTATATTATAAACAGGCTACCCATCTTAATATTAGCTTAAAATTATGAAAATGTAAGAGATGACTGAAGATGTAACTTACTGCACAAAGTGACACATTGAGGTTTGAAATGGACCCAAGACATGGAATCACCACAGTTTTGTTTTTGTTCTCCGTGATGTACACAACTCCATGTTGGTCACTAACAGAAGCAATAAATGGAGATCTGTAATCTAAAAGAAAATTTAATTCCATTTAATTAATGGTATTTAATAGAAAAGTTGGTTATCTTTCAGGTTCATAAACTCTGACCAGAGAATTCATGGTCATTAATTCATGGTCATGAAATGTCATGGGAATGACATTTCACATTAGGCAAAGGAATCCACAGGTCGATCTGCTGGTAGATATCTGGCTCCAAGGATATACTGCAGGAGGGGTGTGTGTGTGAAAAATCTGAAAGAAAACTCCCAGAATGGGAGTGACTCCTTTTATAAGTATCATCAATAAGTAGAATATATTTTATAGGTTCCACATTTAAACAGGTCGATCATTATAATTTTTCTTTTCAAAATGAAGGAGCATACTTCTTCATTTTTCATATACATTTTCATATACACAGATACATTTTTCATATACACTACGTTTTTCATCTATATAGATTTTAAAGTAAACTTAAAGTTAAATCTGTACACTTTACCTACTCAGTTTTATTGATGTTAAAAAAGTCCATGTTCCCTTTCTCTAGGCAAATAATGTAAATGCCATGAAAATAATTAATGGATTCCAAAAGACCTTT
Source organism: Rhinolophus hipposideros (assembly GCF_964194185.1). Taxonomy (NCBI): domain Eukaryota; kingdom Metazoa; phylum Chordata; class Mammalia; order Chiroptera; family Rhinolophidae; genus Rhinolophus; species Rhinolophus hipposideros. The sequence goes on from NC_138047.1 coordinate 39,766,937, forward strand.
ATTTCTTAAACAAAAAATAACTAACAATTTTTGAATTCAACTATTTCAGAGAAAATTTTATGTGGGTATTTTAAGACTGAAGACTAGGATAAGATTCTTTATAAAATAATGTTTAATAGTTATCGCATTTAGTTTAAGATTCAGCAGTCGTTAATATCTTCGATGACAAAAACTTGAAAAGTCACCATGGCAGAGTGAGACGAAAACAAAAGAAATTTTAATGTCATTGAAACATTGTTCATACAATGTTAATGCGCTGCTGGGAAACTACCCCATTCCTCAGAGATAGAGATGATGTGGTGTGAAGTTAAGTTTGAAATCTCAGAGAGATAATGGTTCAGACTGCTATGCCCAACATACCTGACTGAGCATTTTCAGAGCTCTTCAGTATGATTGGCCCAAGTGAAGAAAGAGTTAATTAAACCAAAGGAGAGAAAGGCAGCTAATTCTCTGGAACAGCAGAAGTTTGGTTTCCTTCCCAGCTGGAAAGCACAGAAAGGCAGCCAATCCAGCCCATCACATGCCATAGACATTATCTTTCGAAGCCAGGACCCACTTCCTGGCTCCATCCACTGGTGGAGGGGATGGGGTCAGAAGACTAGGGAAGTAAGATGGGAACCAGAGGGAACACTAAAGTGCTGTCCATAGGGAATACTTCAGTGTTTTCCTTCCCATTGTTAAACTTAATGACCAAAATCTTAGAGCACCTCTTAAACAGGAAGCAGAATTTGAAGGTATACTCAAAGATGAGCAGTGTACAAATAAACGGGCCTAGGGCTTGCTACTTCTTAATGTGACCTACCTTTCATCGACATGCTAAGAAATGTTGCATAGTTAGCTTACAGAGCAAGCCTTCGCTTGCCTTTGGAAGCTAAATTAACCCCTTGACGTAAGACTAAAGCTATTCAGTAAATCAATTGTATTTCAGTATCCCCAAAAAGGAAACAAACAAAATAAACCCAAACAACCACCCATCCTCTCAAAATAAAATATTTACTGAAACTCATGAAATGGATTTTCACATGTCTCCAAGTTTCCTGACTCCAGGGAGAAGGAAATAACGAAATATTATGGGAAAGGTTCATCTTGTAGTCTATTTCCAGACAGACTAAAAGCAGGAAATCCTTGCAATCTTCTGAGAAAGCCTGGTCTCCCAAGACTGCCAGATCAAAAGGAGCCAGAAATTCTTGAAGATCTGAGCCCTGTCTCTTTCAAATTCTGCAAAGGGGAGGAAGAGGGCACAGAATTCCATCTTGGATTGTGCTTGCCCTGGACAAAAATAATTCTCAAATATTACACAACCCAGGAGTGGCATACGTTATTTTGATGTGGTCTCCATTTTTCAATTGCACTGACCATATCACACAATTGAAATGTAAATGGAAATATGCAACTGTGTTTTCCAAAGCTGAGAAAATTCCTGTTCTATAAAAGATGATTCTGGAAAAAAGTCTAAGCCATCTTCACTTCACTCAAATCCTCTGGGATGTAAAGAGGTATATAAATGTATAAATAAAATGTGTACAAAGCTCATCTTCACTGGGAAAAAATATTTAGTACATCCAAGCAAAATACTATACACCACTTACATTTCCCTAAATTATATGATAGGTATCGCTTTAGTTAAGTCAGGTTTTCACAGGGAAATTCAGGTAGAAGATTTGTGAAACACAAAAGAAAGAATAATTCATATGATAAATACTAAATACATGTAACATTGTATTGTATCCTACATGGATGTTAAGTCGCCCTCCATGGTGTCAATCCCGAATTTCACACTCTAGAAGGATGTGGCATATCATACAAGATCTCAGGCCACATAAGCAAAGGAAACGAACATAGTCCTCGAAAGGCCCTTTGAGACAGCGTCTTCATTTGCTCCAGATTATGGGAATTGTTTATTATAAAATATAAGAGGGAAAAGAAAAGTTCCTATATACCAAAAAGTTCCAGAGCTTTTGGCTGTTTCCCTGTGCATTCTTGGGAAAATCTCCTACTCTGCTATAGATAACCTATCTCTCCACAGAAACCTCTCCATAATTCACTCCGAACCTTCCTTTTCAAGTATTTCAGTTTTTTTTTCTTCGCAAACATCAGAAGGCTTTTTATAAATCTCCATAGCCAATTGTGCACACAGATTTCCCTTGGAAATACAGATCAGAACAAAACTAATTGGGCAAATGAGATATAACAGGGCCCAAGCTCCAGAACAAATCAATGAGTCTTATTCTCAGAGGAAGCTTTGGGAGAGAAGAGTTTTGTATATTCCTGTTGGCAAAGAGCCTTTTGGGAGAGCCTTTTGTTGAACTCGATTCTTCTTTGTGCCTATTGTGTTTTATAGCTGGTAAATCAACGTGGGAAATGAATTTCTTTGAAGCACTTACCTTGGACGTAGACGTAAACTACCGCAGCCGTGCCTGTATCCCTGTAGAAGCACTTGTAGGCTCCAGTATCATTTCCGATCACTTTCGGAATTGTGAGTGTCTTACAGAAGAAGCTGTCACTGCACTCGGTCACCTCCACTCTTTTCTCAGAACCACTGTGATTGTTGGGCCAGAGCCAGTCCAAGTCCCTCTGTCCTCTGAAAAATGAATTCCAGGGACGTATTAATGTGAAATGCCACACTATGAGGCTGTTTCTAAGAAAGCAGAAGTTTTGGTTCTCAAACTTATTAAACTTCTCCACAGAGTCATAGACTTCTACCAACAATGACCGGTTCTATTGATAAATGACAAAAAGCCATAGACTCAGCTTCAGAAATCACTTGTAGGGATCCTGAGTTTTCTATTAATTAACTCATTCATTCACACAACAAATATTACGTGCCCAACATTATTAAAGACTGGAGACAAAGCAATGAATGAAAAACCATGTCGTTATGGAATCTCAGTCCAGGTGGACCAGGAGACGGGCAATACAAAAGTAAATAAACCTCAATAAAGCTGACATCCTTAAAAAAAGTAATTAGGATGCATTTTTTAAATCGTGGTTACAAGTACTATGGACAAAATATAGACGATTCAAAAAAAAGAGTGAAGAGTTCTGGAAGAAGGGGACTTAAGGAAGTGGGCCATATGGATATCGGGAAGAACAGTATTCCCGGCAGTGGGAACAGCAAATGTAAAGGCCTTGGAGTGGGTATATAGGTGAAGTATTAGGGGAATGGCAAGGAAGCCAGAGTGGCTAGACAAGAGTAGGCAAGCAGGAGAATGAGAAGTGAGGTTAGGAAAGAAAGGATGTCACTAAGAGCCTCAGAGGAACCAATGAGGAGTTAAAACATAGATTACTTTTATTGCAGCATTTCTCTGCAAAGTCCCAAGGAAGATAGTCAATGTCAAGAAGAACGTAACATCATTGAGCCTTCTTTCAAAGAACTTGAAATTTCCATGAAGTTGCAGCTACATTCATAAATCAATACCATGAGTTCTTGCTAGCAAGTGAGAAGAAAGGCATTCCAGAATATCAGGTGCGAACATGAAGTTCATTAGCTGTGCATAACACACACTCAGTAACATTAATGGCTGAATATTAAGATGCTATTACAGTCAGAACTTTATCATGAAATAAAGTGCATGAAAAGGACTAAACAAATACCCAGGCAGCACTCAGAGTATTATAAATATGGCCTAAAACTTCTTCAACTCTATCCTTTAAGAGAATGTTCTTAATTTTATTTATCCATTTGATATTTATTGAGTGTCTACTACATACTATATACTGTATGCGAGGTGCTTTACTGATTATTAAGATGTGTGTGTGTGTGGTGCGGGGGGAGGGGGGATGTTGGCAGACGGCAATAGAAAATAAACGCCAGCAAAATCGTGCCAGATTTTTGGGAGAAGACCTTTCTCATTTTTTCGTTGTTACATAATTTCTTAGAAACCTCACTACTTATACACAATTACTATAAAACTATTATAATTCTGCTATATGGAAATTATTTTTAGTCAATCAACAATAAGTTACTTGACACAGGAAATATGAATCTAAAAATCAATCCTTACCTGCAAGTAATTTGAAGAGTTGTATTAGCCATAATTGTAAGGATGTCTTTTTGTATGCTGAGCCTTGGTGGATCAAGAAAAACACTAGGTAAACCTAGAAACAAATTAAATAAATAAATGTAGTTGCCACTGAGTCAGACCCAATAGGAAACACCTTCTATACACAATGCACACTCCATACTTTAAAAGGCCTCTTCAGCAATTCATTGTGGAAAACTGCGAATTTACTTTTCACCATTCCCAGTAAAAGTTCACAAGCTGTGTCATAACAGGAAGAATGGGCAGATGGTCATAAACCAACACAACAGTTCTGCAATTCACGGAGCTTGGGTGGAGTTCCTGTTTTCCTGCATTGCCAACTTCAAGGTCTTACAAAAGGATATGGGACATTGAAACCAAGTGAACCTTCATCTGATGATCTCACTCCCTTGGGAAAGGACCCACTGACATTTCTTATAAAACATAGGATACACACATTCGACTAAACTGCTGATTAATGAATACTACTTAGAGAGATTTTCTATATAGTTCATCCATGTACCCTGAAGGGGATGGCAGTATCCATGACCTTGCCTCATTTTCCTTTATCAATTTTCTAGTTCACTTCCTCTGCTAACTGAACTGCCAAGGTTCAAAGACTGTACATTAAACTAGTTGAGAAGAATGGAGTAGAATACCTTCCAGCGTGATATAATATACCTGTTAATATACTTTTCCTCAGAGAATGGGACTAGAAAAAGCGTAATGCTGATGAATTACAACTGGGGAATTTGAACTTAATAATCAAAGCTCTGAGCTCCTCCTGATACCAAGCTTGGAACACAAGAAAAATGGCTTTACCTAAAAATACCGTGGAACAGATTTCCTCACCCTGGGTTGCTCCACAGCAAGAAAACTGAGTTCTCTGTCAACTAAATGTGATGAGCTACCAGGTATTGAATAAACATCAGAGAAAGAAAAATTATCCATGATGCTAGGGTCTTAACTGATATCCAGATCTTCAAAACCCCACTTTAAAAAGAGATTGATGCTGGGCAAGCATCCAAGCTTAATATGATCCCTAACTCACATCTACTAAGAACAAATGATTCTCTAGGCCTAAAATGGCATTGACCTTGTTGGGCAAATAAGAGATTACTAGCAAATATGAGAGACAACAGACTAAACAGAGTATGAGCAAATATCCAGGGCAAATATCCAATGCATTGAATGTGTGGACCCCAACGTGAACAGCTGCAGGCAAAATGATCTGATCACAGATGTTCTCACACATTCACCCAGATATGTAAAGTAGGTTGCTGACATAACTGTTGATTTGTTGATCAATAGCATAGTAAAAAATATAATCAAAAAATACTTTAAAACCCTGGAAATTAAATTATGTCAGTAAATCTCAGAAACGAATTGGCTTTGGTACTCACTTGTGTTTGGGGCAGTGGTTCTTAGACTTTAGGATGTGTCAGATATTGCAGGCCCAATATTCCTGGGCCTGCAAATCTGCATTTTAACAAGAATTTCAGGTTACTGGATCATACATGATCTATGGGCCACACTTGGACAATTATTGGCCTGAGTGGTCAGTTAATTAGCACAGCACTTTTTAATAGGAAAGAAATAACTAGCCCCAAAGTAGGCAAACAATAAAGCAAAATGTTTAAGAGCAAAAGAAAAGCCTTCCCAGAATGGAGTCCCTCTTTGTCTAAGAAAAGGAAAATGAAAACAATTCATTTGGATGTGAACAGATATCAAAATTGCAAAACACTAGGTTGAGAAACATGTAAAAAAACAGTAACTTAATACGATTCACACAATGGTCCAAATGAGAAATAATCCATTATTTGAGCACATTCATATGGGGGGAAAAATGATAGTAGAGACTAAGCTCTGCCCACCCCACCACCAAAATAAGAGATTCTTGAAGCTCTCTCATAAATTATTCTACAAATAAATTCACACTCTAGACATACTTTCCCACTTAAAAAAAAATTAAGATATGCCCTCCATTTGTGGGAAGCCAAAACAACACCATGCTATTCTAGACACATCTACAACAAAAAAAATTATACAACAATGCTATCAATAATGGTAACTTTGAATTCGTTTCTGTAGACCGACACTCAATTTTTTTTCCATTAAGCTTCATTCATTTTCATTGGCAAGTTTGAGTTCTGCTCTTCAGAAAATTCTAAAGACACAACTATAAGAAGTACATTTGCTACTACTCAATAAAAAGCCCTTCTCTGTTCAAGCCCCATAACCAAAATTAATTTGTGCACTGTTACCCTTCCAGCTCAAAGGCAGGAAGGCAAAACAAGAGTGCCTCTGTTTCCAGAATTTGATGGCACCAATTATACCCAATCCAATTAAGCAAGTCACACACTCCAAAAGGGCAACCTCATCATTATATTCAGGGCAACCCGATTAGTTTACTACTGCTGCGCTATGAAACACCCCAGGCTTAAAAGCAACTCACTTCTTTGTGGGATACAGAACAACCACATGTTCCAGACCTTCATTCTCTCCCCATAAAGGCAGAGAGAAGCTTGTCAGGGACAAATGGGTGTCCATGGTGGAGCTGGCCCTGATGCACCAAGTCATTAAGAAAATTCAATCACCATAGACAGATGATCTTTTACGGTATATGTGTGCCTTTTTTAAAAGACCTAATTCTTCCCTTTTGATACAAGGAATTCTTCCCTGAATTATTTGACTTTTTTTTTTTTTCCATTCACCACCCTCTCCCCTTCTCACCCTCCAAAGAGTGGAAATCTGGAAATCAGCAAACTGTGGCTACAGAAAAAAAGATGGGGGTGGGGGGCGGAGAGGAAGAAAGAAAGGAAAAAAGAGAAGAGAATTTATGGCATCAAGAGCATGTGTGTTCCTAATCTTGCAGGAGATAAATATTTGGTGGCAAGGAGAGAGGCGTGTGGCGTTACATCTAGTCCCGCTAGGTAGGTTTTCAGAATGGGAACTTCTGACCATTCGCTTACCGCAAGAACCAAAGCTCTCTCTGAAAGATGTTAAATTGTTTTACATAGGAAGGTGACTGTTATTTGGAGACACTCTGGGACGCTCTCAAAACCCTGGGTCCAAGCCCCAGTAACTTTCCCTTCTCTACCAGGAGAGCGGCGTCCTGCGCCGAGGAAGGCAGAAAAGTTTCCCTCCCCCTGGACCCCACCGCATACGGCGGATGTGTCTGTGAGTTCGAATCAGACTGGAACCGCAGACACGCGCCGCCGCTCCTCCTCCAAAGGCAGAGCTGAGCGCACGTGCGATCCCCGCGAACTGGCTTGCGCTCCCCGCACCGCTGCCTACCCCGGGCGCAGATGGGGATGGTACGCGCAGCGGGACAAAGTTTTCCCGCTGGTTCCCGCCTGAGGGAGTAACTCCTTCCTGCCAGCCTGGGGCGCCTTCCCACCCTCCCGAGAGCCGGAGGGTGTGCAGGCTGCGCAGGACACTCTCCAGCCGAGACCCCTGTCCCAGACCAGAGTCGTGGAAAAGAAACTGGGCTCAGGACACCACCAACTCGCAAGGCAATCTTGGGCCAGTCGCCGAGCCTCAGTTTCCTCGTTGGTAAATGAAAGAACACAAAGTGTCAAGTCGCTTTCAACTCTCCTGCTATGTGATTCCGAGTTAGATCCGGCCTCCAGATCCTCTCCGCCACCCCATCTCTCTGCCCGCACCCAACCTCTCCGCCTTCTTTCTAAGGAGCGGGTTCCTTACCCACAGAGGCAGCCCGGGTCTCCACGCAGAACCACAGAGCGATGGCCAGCAGCGCCTTGCCCTCCATCCCGCACCTCGCGCGAGGTGCAGTGCCCAGAATTCGGGCGCCGGTTCTTTCTCCCCCGGCCCGCCCCGCGAAGAAGGCGTGGAGGTGCCACGCGTGCCGCAGGGCAGGACTACCGAGCGCGCGGGGCGAGGGTGCCCTGGCTCCCGCCGCGGCGGCAGGGGCGTCTGCGGGTGCTGGTAAGAGAGGATATCCCGGCTGCGGGACACCTCCGGGCTTTCTGTAGCGTGCAAGTGATGCCCCCCGCGGCAGAGGAAACACGACCAGGCACTGCGTGCTCTCCCGGGGTCCCGGGACTCAGTACAGGGTGGGAGCCGGGACCGAAACTCTAGAGCGCAGGGGCGGGGCGATGCGGGGCGGGGGAGGAGGCGGGGATCCCTCTCTGCGGCCTGCCCCACCCCTCAGCCGGGTACCCGGCCAGAACCGCCGGCTTCCCACGCCCACCTCACCATCTCGCCACTTGGCCAGGGACAGCGCCTGGCCCGGAATGGTCCGAGTGAGAAGGTCCCGGGCGCAACGACCCCGTTTCTGGCGGAAATAAAATGTAGCCCGTAACGGGTTCTAAGCCACTCCAAGGTTCAATCGGTTGCTGGTCCCCCGAGATATTGGGGAGCAATATTGGGAGCTCAACGAGGGACACTGCGCCCTCAGGAGGCGCGCGAAAGTTTGGAAAGGGCCTCAGCGCTGCAAGAGACTGAAGTGGCTGGGGAACAGGTTGAGGACCAGCAGCAGAGTGAAGCAACTAGGGAGAAGCGGATAGTGAGCCAAGACGAACTCAGGATCGCAAACTGGCAGTGATTCCAGCCAATACGAGTGTTTTGCTTGGCCAGCACAGTTGAAGTTTAAAAATCTGAATCTGAATGCTTTTAGTGACAATATACACCTGCCCCGTTCTTCCAAGTTCCCACTATTTCCTCATATCTGGAAGCTTCAAGTGTTTTTAAGTTACCTGCCTAGCCACAAAAGGCATTTAAATTTGAGACACCCCCACCCCAACCTGGCTTTCGCCAAAAAATCCAAGTCAGGCCTCCAGCTGGAGGTACTCAGGCTCTGTCTGTCCTGCGAGTGAGGCTCTCAGTGAGAAAGGGCTTTTGTCCACTGTGTTACCCTAGGAGGAGTCCCTAGCATGAGTCTTCTTGGGCCCTAGGCAGAACCCCTTTTCCAAGCAGACCTTCCAGCCAAGCTACCCTTAGGCAGAGGGAAAGGAGGCCCAGCAGCTGGCTTCACTGGAGAAGCAATGAGGTGAAAGGTTCCAGATCCTGGGCACCCAGAACACGCTGTACAAAACCTCACAATTCTCTCCGCATGTGTAGACTTGTGGCGCTGTTGGGAGGAGAACTCGAATTCCTTTCTGACCAAATTTGTTCCGTCTTTTCTCCCCAGTTCTCCCGACTCCTCAGGAGGGACATCAAATGCCCCCCAATTTCATTAAATAGGGATCGTCCGGATCCCTCTGTCTCATTCCCAGGTGCTTCTGAATGACAACTTAAAGGACCATTCTTCAGGGCGATGAAGAGGTAGAATTATTATTTCTACATCTAGTCCAAACCCCTCCTCCTGAAATACTCAATTAATGTAAAGTGTTGCTTTTGTTCCGCAATTTTAAAAATGTTTTACTGTATTTACTCTTCTACTTTGCCAGGTTGACAGTTGAAATACTTTAACTCTGAAATATGCATATATGTAGTCAAAAAAACATTTTTTAATAAGAAAAGGTTTAGAATGAAAAGCCTTTCCTTCGTCAGAGGCAAACATTTTTATCTTTTCTTTTTTTCCCCAAGCAAAAGCAAATTCTACACACATATAAGTACAGCTATATCACCTCCTTCCTTCCACAGAGTAACCTTGGTATAAATACCAAGGAGCGTATGCTTTTATTTTTAATTTAAAATGTAACTTGGAGATCATTCTACATCAACTCTCAGGCTCCATCTTGTTTTTTTAAATAGTGGCATAGTGTTCCACTGTATGTATGTACTAATATTTAATCCAGTAGTTATTTGTTTGTCAGGAGCAGGAATATCCTTAAAGAAACTCCCTGCTTCCTGCTAGTAAACTCAGCAAAGAAAACAGGATGGGCTCTGGCAAAGTTGGATAAGGGGGAGGGAGATGGAACCTGATTTGGGGAAGGCAATTTTTCTCCATCTATCTCCAAACAATTCTCCTCTCTCAGCCTTATTTACAATTCATGACACTTCCTCTTCCATGTCTCACTTAAGAAGATAGTGTCTCCTCTGAATGCAAACCAGAACCTGCAGGCCACGGTAATAGCCCCCTGTAGAAGTCTTGGAGGAAATGATGCGTCTTTGATGGCCACAAGACCAGAATTTGGCAGGGTCTCAATGAAATCAGTCTACCACATTCCCTCCCACACAGCGCTTAGAAGTGCCTTGTGCTCATGAAAAATGACAATGTCTGCTTTACAAAAAAAAAGTCGGTCCCCTGTGCAATACCATTATCAGGCACCATTGCAAAGGAGTGATTTCATGAGTTAATCCAGCAGTACAGGTACGACCACCACCTATCAAACTGCTCAAATATGTTCAGTGCTCCATAGATAGAATTCAGACACATTTGGAGGCAAAATAGCAGAGTGGTGCTACATGCACAGACTCTGGGGTCACACTGGCGAGGCTTGACTCTCCGATCTACCCCTTATGGTCCATGTGGTCTTGACCAATTTACTAGCTGTATATCTATGAAACACAAAAGATGATAACAGTACCTTCTTTGTATGGTTTTTGCAAGAATTACAGGAGATATTCCATGTAAGGCACTTAGACTAGGACTTAGCACCTTGATAAGCACAGGAGCCTAGCGCATAGTAAGCCCCTGATACACATTAGGAAGCATTCTGCAAAGCTTATTTATACTATAGTGCACCATCTCCTTCATGCTGCTGAGACCTAAACTGCAAATAGGGCTCATTCATTCAACAACAGTTTTTGAGCACCTACTATGTGCTAGGGAATATACTAAAGGCTAGGGTTACAATAGTGAAAAGTAAAGCAATAACAGCATAAATGAACAGTATTCGCAATAGCTCCACCCAGAAAATATGTAACTTAATCACAGAGTACTCTGTATGTCCAGCTACTTCTTTTGACTTTCTGTACACAGAATATACATTGTTCATATCACCAAAGAACACTGCATAAATTGTACTCCATGATGCCAAATTTGGTTCCATCACCAGCAGTATTTTGGACTTCGTATCTTAAAAAGTAAATGTGAACACTAGCAAAAGGCTAGGAATTGTGCAAGTTAGATGATGAGTACATTAGGGTTCATTTTACTATTCTCTTTACTTTTACATGTTTAAAATTTTCCATGATAAAAAAAAAATCCTGTTTTAAGTAACTATAATCAAAGTGATGTCCAGTCTAGTATATAATACTACTGACTTTTCCACTGTCAGTTCTTGATGTTACCCTGGGAAATGATTGAAGCAGGTGGATAGGAACTTGTCCTTTTGACTTCATATATGTCTATGACATTTTGTCAGAACAAGAAAGTGTTACTTTTACAAATCAAAAATATAAATCAAGATCAACTGTCTTCTAGTGGCTGTTATATTTTGAAATATTGCCATTTCTTGATTATATATTTTCATCTATATGTAATCTTGTCTTTTCTTCATTTAGTTTGTTTCCAATATTTGTAATTTGTTAATGCAGAACCTTTGACAACCTTGCCAGATGTGGGCTCCGTTTTATAGCTGGTCTGTACTCATGACTATTATGTGTTGAGAGATTATGAGCGTACACTTCCTCTCTCATTATCCATCTTCCTTACACACTGACATTTATTTTACTCTCTTTGTGATTTATATTTTTAACTTAAACTTAAAATATACTTGTATGTTAAAAAAAAAAAAAAAAAAGAAGAAGGCTAGGTCACCACAAAGCCAGGCTTGCCTTAGATGTGTCTATCTGTGTTTGGTTTTATTCATGAAGTCTTACATTCTAATAAATATAAAGCAAACTCCCTGTCCTTTTTGTTAAACAGATGAAACAAAACTTCGATACATTCACCTGCAAAAGAAAAATTTCAGTTGCTATTGGGGGGGGGGGGTCCAGTCAAAATGGTGGAGAAAGTAAACACTATGCTAGCTTCCTCCCATGATCAAATTAAAATTACAACTAAATTATAGAACAATCAACCTGGAGAAAGAACCATTTAAAGACTAGCTGTACATAAGTCTTATAAGTAAGGAAATAAAGAAGAAGCCACATTTAGACTGGTAGGAGGGGTGGAAATGCTAAACAGGCTGGTCCCACATCCATGTGTGGCTGTTGAAAATTGTGAGGGATTATTTCAGCTGCAGAGGTACCTCCTGAAGAGCAAGGTGTCCTAGCCCCATATCGGGCTCCCAATCGCTGAGCACCAATGCCGGGAAGAGGAGCCCGTACAACATCTGGCTATAAAAATCAGCAGGGATTCTGTCTATCCTAGAGAGACAGAAGGCTTCTGGAAAGGGCCTGTGCACAGACTTACTCGCTCACAGGTACTAACCCTAGGCTCCTGCAGAGGAATGTTGGCTTGGGAGGCATCAGGGAGAGACTGAGTTCTGTGGCTTCAGAGCGAGGCTGGAGAGACAGCCGCCATTGTCCCTGTGTTGAACCCTCGTCTCGTGTAGCCAGTGGGCAGGTGCCATCTTTCTTGTGTTGAGCCCTCCCCACACATGGCCAAATCTGAATCTGCACTGGCCTAATAAACTGTGCTCATTCCATCTTGGTGGCTCCTTGGGACCCCACCCCTCCTAATACGTGCAAAGCCTGAGGCTCTTTTGGCTTAGGCCTGAGCTGCAGTCTTTCTTGGAGAACTCTCAGGGGTCTGTGGACTCCAGCCAGGAGGTGGCTCTGTACATCTTGATGCATGGACCCAGGCTCAGCACTGACACCAAATCTGAGTCTGCATTAATCTGGTGAACACCACTCACCCCACCCATGTGACTCCCTGAGACCCCACCTCAACCAATTTGTGTACCTCAGGAGGCTCTTTCAGCAGTTGAGCCCCTCAGGCAGCTGGCAGGTGGCAGCAGGGCTTGAGGTGCCCTGAACCTTTTGCTGAGCTGCCCCAGGCCCGATACAGGTGGCAGCCAGCCTCAATTCACAGTATGGCCTCTGCCCCACACTTCCAGTATAGGCAACTACCAACTGAAGATCACTGTGTAGTTCCCACTGCGTAGCCCAGAGCTGGTCACAGGCAGTGCTGGCCTTGGCCTGAAACACAGCCCCTCCCAAGAGTCACCAAAACCAACAGATCCAATGGCTGGCTTCAGACAACAACAGAGCACCACCTAATTATCCCTACAAGCAGCACACCCACAGGGTGGTCTTGGCAGGCACCAGAGTGAGTGGAGTCCTGCTCCAGGGTGTCTACCCCCACACTGCAGCTTATAAGCTGTGGTCATGGCCAATCCTCACAGCCAGTCAGCCGGAGGATCATTCTTACCCACTGGTGTCCCAACAGAAATGAAGGCTCAACAACAATAGGAGGACACACACACAACACCCACATGGGACACCCCTGGAGCATCCAACTCAGGCAATCAGGGAGACTACTTCACTAGCCTCGTAGGACACCTGCTACCTAAGGCTATGCTGCCAAGACTGGGAGACATAGCAGATCTACCTAACATATAGAAACACAGAGAGGCAGCCAAAATGAGGAAACAAAGAAATGCATCTCAAATGAAAGAACAGGAGAAAACTCCAGAAAAAGAACTAAAAGATGGAGACAAGCAACCTACCAGAGACAGAGTTCAAAACACTGGTTTTAAGGATGCTCAAGGAACTTAGTGAGAACTTCAACAAAGAGATAGTAAGCATAATAAAGGACATAGAAGTCATTGGAAAAGAACTAGTCAGAAATGAAGAATACACTAGAAAGAATCAACGGCAGATTCAATGAAGCAGAAGATTGAATTACCAATTTGGAAGATAGCAGAAAACACCCAATCTGAACAGGGGGTAATAAAAACTAAAAAAAAAAAAAAAAATGAAGATAGTTTAAGAGACTTCTGGGAAAACATAAAATATACCAACATGCACATTATAGGGGTACTAGAAGCAGAAGGGAGAGAGCAAGGGATTGAAAACCTATTTGAAGAAATAATGACTGAAAACTTCCCTAAGCTGGAGAAGGAAATAGACATACAAGTCCACAAAGCACAGAGAGTCCCCCAAAAAGATGAACCCAAAGAGGCCCACACCACGACTCATCATAATTAAAATGGCAAAGGTAAAAGATAAAGATAGAATTTTAAAAGCAGCAAGAGAAAGGCAGTTAGTTACCTACAAGGCAGCTCCCATAAGACTGTCAGCTGATATCTCAACAGACACTTTGCAGGCCAGAAAAGATTTGCACAAAATTTTCAGTGATGAAAAGTAAAGACCTATAACCAAGATTACTCTATCCAGCAAGGCTATCATTTAGAATCAAAAGAGAGATAAAGACCTTTCTACACACAAAAAAACTAAAGGAATTTATCACCACAGAATCAGTATTTTAAAAAATGTTAAAGAGACTTCATTAAAAAGAAGAATAAAAGAACATAAATATGAACAATAAAATTACAACAACTACATGCTTATCTGTAATCACCTTAAATGTAAGTAGATTAAATGCTCTAATCAAAAGACATAGGGTGGCTGAACGGATAAGAAAACAAAACTAATACATACACTGTCAACAATGTACCCACTTCAGATCAAAAGACACACACTTACTGAAAATAAAGAGATGGAAAAAGATATCCCATACAAATGGAAATGGGGCAGACGAGTGGGGGTGGGGGAAGCCAGAGAAGAAATACTTAGACAAAATAGACTTTAAAACAAAGATATAACAAGAGAAAAGAAGGACACTACATAATGATAAAGGGATCAATCCCACATAAAGGGAGAGATCAATAGTAACACAACCATAGTAGGGGAAATTAACACACTATTGACATCAATGAATAGACCTTCCAAACAGAAAATCAACAAGGAAACAGTGGCCTTAAATAACACGTTAGACCATATGGAATTAATTAATATTTTTAGAGCATTTCACCCCAAAGCAGCAGAATATAAATTCTTTTCAGAGCACATGGAACATTTTTCAGGATAGACCATATCTTAGGCCACAAAACAATTCTCAATACATTTAAGAAGATTGAAATCCTGTCAAGCATCTTCTTGGACCACAATGGTACAAAAACAGAAATCAATTACAAGAAAACTGAAAAGCATGCAAACACTTGGAGGCTAAGTAACATGCTACTAAACAATTAATAGGTTAACAATAAGATCGAGGAACAAATCAAAATATAGCTTGAGACAAATTAAAATGAAGACACAACAAACCCGAATCTATGGTATATAGCAAATGCAGTTTTAAGAAAAAAATTCATAGCAATACAGGTCTACCTCAAGAAATAAGAGAAATCTCAAATAAACAATCTAACTTTACATGTAAAGGAACTAGAAAAAGAACAACAAAGACCAAAATGAGTAGCAGGAAGGAAATAATGAAGATCAAAATGATATAAATAAAATGGAGTCTAAAACAAATACAAAAGATCAACGAAACCAAGAGCTTGTTCATTGAAAAGACAAACAAAACTGATAAACATTTAAGCACACTCATCACGAAAAAAAGAAAGAGAACCCAAATAAATAAAATCAGAAATGGAGGAGAAGTGACAACTGATACCCAAGACACACAAAGGATTATGAGAAAATATTAAGACAAATGATATGCCAACAAATTGGAGAACCTGGAAGAAATGTGCAAATTCTTAAAAACATACAATCTTCCAAGACTGAATCAAGAAGAAACAGAAAATCTTAACAGACTGATTATTACTAACAAAAACAAACACACAAAAATCCTGGATCAGATGGCTTCACAGGAGAATTTTACCAAACATTCAAAAAAAAAAAAAATTAGCAACTATCCTTCTCAAACTATTCCAAAATATTCAAGAAGAGGGATAGCTCCCAAGCTCATTATACAAGGCCACTATTACCCTGATTCCCAAACCAGACAAAGACAATTAAAAAAAAAAAAAGGAAGGGAGGGAAGGAGGGAGAGAGAGAGACAGAGAGAGAGAGAGAGAGAGAGAGAGAGAGAGAGAGAGAGAGAGAGAGAGAGAGAGAGAAACAAAGAAACAAAGAAACAAAGAAACAAAGAAACAAAGAAACAAAGAAACAAAGAAATGACAGGCCAATTTCCCTGATGAACATAGATGCAAAAACACCCAACAAAATATTAGCAAACCGAACTCAGCAGTACATTAAAAAAATCACACACCATTATTAAATGGGACTTATTCCTGGGATGCAAAGTTAGTTCAATATCTGCAAATCAACTAATGGGATACACCACATAAACAAAATGAAAGAAAATCATATGATCATATCAATAGATTCAGAAAAAGCATTTGACAAAATCCAGAATCCATTTATGATTCTCAGCAAAGTGGGAAAAGAGGGAACATACCTCAACATAATAAAGGCCATATATGACAAACCTACAGTAAACATCATACTCTACAGTGAAAAGCTAAAAGCATTTTCTTAAGATCAGGAACATGACAAAGATATCCACTTACAAAACTTTATTCAACATAGTATTGGAAGTCCTAGCCACAACAATCAAACAAGAAAAAGAAATAAAAGGCATCCAGATTGGAAAGGAAGAAGTAAAACTGTCGTTATTTTCAGATGATGTGATACTATATATACAGAACCCTAAAGATTCCACAAAAAAACTATAAGAACTGATAAATGAATTCAGTAAAGTAGCAGAATACAAAATTAATGTTGAGAAACCAGTTGGACTTTTATACACCAATAACAAATTACCAAAAAGACAGATTAAGAAAACAATTTCTTCAAAAATTATAATATATATATAACTTAAATATAAATTATAAAATAAAATAAAATACCTACGAATAAATTTAATAAAGGAGGTAAAAGATCTGTATTTGAAAAATTATAAGACATTGAAAAAAAATTGAAGAAGACAAATAAATGGAAGTATATACCATGCTCATGGATAGGATGAATTAATATCCATTAATTCATAAGAACAAAGTTGGAGGTATCATGCTACCTGATATCAAGCTATACTATAAGGGTATAGTAATCAAAACAGCATGGTACTGGCATAAAAACAAACATATAGATCAACATAATAGAATAGGGAGCCAGAAATAAACCCACACATATATTGTCAATTAATATATGACAAAGGAGGCAAGAATATACAATAGGGTAAAGACAGTCTATTCAATAAATGATGTTGAAAAAACTGGACAGATACTTACCAAAAAAATGAAATTAGACCACCTTCTTACACCAATACAAGAATAAATTCAAAATAAATTAAAAACTTAAGTATAAGATCCAAAATCATAAAACTCTTAGAAGAAACCATAGGCAGTAAATTCTTTGACATTACTCTTAGAAATTTTTTTTCTGATATATTTCCTCAGGCAAGTAAAACAAAATAAAAAATAAAAAAATAAAAAATGGCGCTATACCAAACAAAAAGATTTTGCACAGCAAAGGAAATCATCAACAAAACAAAAAGACAACCTACTGAATGGGAGAAGATATTCGCCAATGATACATCAAATAAGGGGTTAATACCCAAAATTTATAAAGAACTCATACAACTGAATACCAAAAATACAATCCAATTTAAAAATGGGCAGAGGACCTGACTAGACATTTCTCCAAAAAGGACATACAGATGACCAATAGACATATGAAAATATTCTCAACATCCCTAATCATCAAAGATATGCAAATGAAACCACAATGAGATATCACCTCACACTTGTCAGATGGTTATCATCAAATCAACAACCAACACATGTTGATGAAGATGTGGAGAAAAGGGAACCCTCGTGCACTATTTGTGGGATTGTAAATTGGTGCAGCCACTGGAAAACAGTATGGAGGTTCCTCAAAAATTAAAAATAGAACTACCTTATGACCCAGCAATTCCACTTTTAGGTATTTATCCTAAGGAATCTAAAACACAAATTTGAAAAGATATATGCCCCCCTATGTTTACTGCAGCATTATTTACAATGGCCAAGGTATGGAGGCAACCTATCTGCTTATCAATAGATGACTGGATAAAGAAGAAGTGACACATATATACAATGGAATATTACTCGGCCATAAAAAGAATGAAATCTTACCATTTGTGACAATATGTATGGACCTAGAGGGTATTATGCTAACTAAAATAAGTCAGACAGAGAAAGACAAATACCATATGCTTTCACATATATGTGGAATCTAAAGAACAAAATAATCAAAACAGAAACAGATTCACAAATACAGAGAACAACTGATTGTTGCCAGATGGGAGTGGGGTTGGGGGGCTGGATGAAAAAGGTGAAGGATTAAGAAATACAAATTGGTAGTTACAAAATAGTCATTGGGGGATATAAAGTACAGCATAGGGAATATAGTCAATAATATTGTAATAACTATATATAGTGCCAGACGGGGACTAGGCTAATGGGGAGGGGGTCACTTTGTAAATTATATAAATGTCTAACCATTATGTTGTACCCCTGAAATGAATATAAAATAATGCTGAATGTCAACTGTAGTTGAAAAATAAATAATTTTTAAAGAAACCATAACATTTAATATTAGGAAATAAAAAAGATTGATGATCCCTGATTTAGGCCAGAGGACTTTGGAAAGTTATTACAGCTAACAAACCCATCCTTTCTTTTGACTTTTGAATAATTTTGTTTTATACTGTAATCTATCTATATTGTAAATTTGTGTCCTCATTTCTTCATCTGTAGAAGATAATAATGAAGACAATCTCAAAAGAATTTTTCAATTACTATAAATATGTATGCGTATGCGCCCTCCCAAACTCTCCTGTAGAGTTTTTGTTATATTTCACATAAAGATAAATAGAACAAATTTTGAATGTGGAAAGCATTTAGGGAATTTAAATAATCAACTTAAAATCCACACAGCAGCAGAAAAGGATTTTAGAAAATAATAAAAGTAGCCAATACTTATTGAGCACATCCTTTGAGCAGGCACTATTCTGAATGCTTCACTTCCTCCCTCCCTTCATCCTACAATATCCCATAAGGGTAGTAAGCACTATTATCAATTATTAGTTAAAAAAAAAAAAACAGACTAAAGACAAGAAATTACTTATTCCTACTTTAAGTAAATTTTCCTTTGCCTTCCTAAAAGTCTTGCAAAGAAAAGTTGTTTTATCTGTTTGCAAACAATTAATGCATAGTTTTCTCACTGTTAGTAAATGACATGATACTAATCAAAACACTCTTTTCTTTTTAAAATAATAATAATAAGAAGAATTGCAAGGTACTTTCCTTGGATTATCTTATTTTAATGTTCACAATAACTCAATGGAGAAAATACTATAATTTTTCTCTTGCAGGGGGAAGAGAGATGAGATTTAGAAGGCTTAAGTTTAACTTTTTCAAAGTCTCACAACTCTAAGTGGTGGAATCAGGATTTAATACTCGCAGAGAGGTAATATCCAAGATAGATCCCCCCAGCACATACAATTTCTTGTGGAGGACTAGTTTCTTCCAGGGGATGAGGCTGTGTGAATTGATGCCACTGGCTTCCTCAGCTTCCCCATGATAATCACTTCCATCTTCCAAGGTGGATTAAAGGCCAAGAGTCACTTAGGAGAATCACTTTGGGATGAATACCCAAGGAAGAATGAAAGGTAATTAGATCTCCCTTCCTCTCACCCCAGGAATTGCAACCCAACTGGATCTTCACCTTCTACTCAATCCCTACCCTACCCAACTAATCTTTTCCTCCAAAGAAAAGCAGTTGTTCCTATACAGATAGTCATTGTTCATTTGGGGAATTTATTTTCTGCCATGAATATTTTTTGTCCTTTAGTCTCCTGAAAAAATTGTATTCATCCTTCAATACCCAGCTCAAATGCCCTTTCCCAAGTGAAATGTTTTAGTTTTTTTTCAGCTCTCTTCTTCAACTGAGACCCTTCCAGAAGAAATAGGCAGAGATAAATCTTACCTGAGCAGGTAACTGGGTTTAGAAGGATAGTTGTTAAATTATAACAAGAATGGTGAAATGTATGATGATGATGCTTATTTCATAAAATGTATTTTGTACACCATAGGCATGTTATGATACGTCTAATTAAATAGAGCTATTGTCAAAGGTACTGGGGGGGTTCAATTGTATGTGCTAGTTATGTATCATGTACCTTAATGATCATTCTTAAATTCACATTTAAATAATAGTCTTATATTTAATAAATATATCCACAACTGTACTGAATTTACACTTTATCCTAGACAAATTAATATGGGCTATTTTGTTATTCACAGAGCTAGAAAATTACTTTCTGTTTCCTGTTCACTCAACACTTATATTATATGACAGATGATAGATGATAATATGTTTATGTGAATGATTCCCTCTCAAAAGCAAAAATTAGGTCAAATTTATTTTGTATTCTTAGTGCCTAACACAGTCTCTATGCATACTCACCTCTCAATACATTGATGAATTTCAAATAATTTTTGTCATTTCCTTTTCTGCTGCTCTCTGTTTCTCCTTCACTTCCCTCATTTGGGAATGAGGATGACATTGCCCAGAATTACGTCTCTTAGGTATCCATCAAAATTATATTTACAGAGAGCAACTTGTTTAAATAAACAGAACTATACAACAGCAACATATACACAGCTACAGTGAAAAAGAATGAGGATGACATTGCCCAGAATTACGTCTCTTAGGTATCCATCAAAATTATATTTACAGAGAGCAACTTGTTGGAATAAACAGAACCATACAACAGCAACATATACACAGCTACAGTGAAAGAGTTCTTAGTTTATTAATCAGTACTGATGGAAATATTGTTTTTTATTTTGAGTAATGAAGAAAAAGCATTTATAAGATTTGCATGTGCTATATAAGAAATGTGTGACCTGAGTTTCATGTCTATGCCTTTTGTAGATTGTAACCATTTTCCAGTGAATTAATACCATCTCCCCTCTTAAAAGCTTATCAAGTTTTCCAAGAACCAAATAGTGAAAAAAGAAAAATGCTTTTGTTTCCCAGAGAATTGTTACAAGTCACTTGCCCCTCACAGGAAGGATGTATACTAGTATACTTCTAGCTTAGCTGTAGTATTAGTTTGCACTTCTGTTCACAATTTTACAGAAAAAAAAGGTAGTGTTTCACAGTAATGTTGCTTCACCAGTACTGAGAGTTAGTCAATGACAGCAGAAAAGTTTTATGTTTTTGTATATAAATCTAGTCTCCAGAGTTTCCAAAACATTGGTGAGTAGTCCCTTGAGGCACAAATAAAAACTCTCTCTGGGAGTGTTTCTTAACATTCATTTCTAATACATCATTTGGTGCACTTAATAAAACCAAATGAAACAACTCACCAAGGAACACCTCACACAGAGAGAAATTTATAAATAAAATGAAAAATACAAGTTCAGATCTAACTGATAATCATCCAAAAATTGGTCAGGCTGGTTATAGGCAGATGAAAGGCCAGAAGGGAGTCATTTCATGCATTTGACCACATAATATAAATAGAAGTTCCAGATGTGGAGAAAATGAGTCCAGTAACAAAGCAACACATCAAAAATATTAGACATTAAAAATTGTCTTTAGATTGTATACAAAAACACATTTCTTTATCGTATGAAAACTTGACCCTACTTCTCCCTAAATCTACTTAGTTGTCTGTTACTTTTACCTTTCCTTCATCAGAAAAGTTCTTGAAAGAAGAGAAGCCAACCCTCACCTTATCTCCACAACATTCATCCCACTTTCTGCTTCGATTGAAACTCTCTGTTGCCTGACACTCATAACACTGTACATGCCTACTTATCCAGCCAATACCCTTCAGTGGCGAAGGCTCCTCTGTTCTTCCCTAAACATAGGGAATCTCCAAATCCATCCTTAATTATCCCTTATCTTCTTCCATAACTTTCTCAGGGACCCTATTCCCCTTTGTGTTTTCAACCATCTTCTTTGTAGGGATTCCTTGCAAAATTGTGCTTTCCAGCTTTGATTTTCTACCGTAGTTCCAGACTCTAATCTCCAATCCTTTCTGGACATCGCGATGTTTGTGTTCCATCAATCTCTTAAATTCAAAGCGTCCAAAATTGAACTCCCACACTGGCTCCTTCAGCCTTCTCAAGCGCAGAGTCGTTCCAGATGCTTATACTCCATCTGGAGTAGTGTTACTTGCAGCAATGTTACTACTCCCCTGCCTTTTCCCTTCCACCCAAATTCAAGCTTGCGTACATTATTTACATCTCTAACATCCATCCCCTATTTTCATTCATGAGACTGCCCTGATTCGTGACTATTTTGCCTTTGTTTTAGAATATTCCAATCCATCCATCACTCCACTGCCAAAGTTATCTAAAACATAAGTTTCATCTGTATTTATCTTTGACAGTTGATATTTGCACACAGCTTAAAGCTCCAAATCCAAAGGCTTGTGTTTAAAGGTTTCATTCCTTGCCTGGTTCCTGTTTTTCCAGCTTTCCTTCCAGTATACGATATACATACTTGATATTCCAGCCATATAGGGTCCACTGGCCACTTCCAGAAAATTCTTTATCCCCTCTTGATTACAGACTTATGCTCAATGTGTTCTTTGTTTAAAAGGTACATTATTCCAATATCTGCCTATGGGAAGCTGGCCTTCCTCTAAAACCAGGCCCCAAGATGTCTTCTACATCCCTACCCTTCCTGTCCTGGCCACCTGAATTATTCTCTCCTTCATACAATAGTCAGGATTTCTTGGGTTTTATGCAACAGAAAAATCAAATTGAGTTGACTGAAATGTATCGGATCATGTTGCTGTTAAGCTGTAGGCTGGCTTCAGCTCATTTTGTCCAGAGTCTCAGTGTGTCATCCTGTTAATTTTCTCGGCGATTTTCTCAATTCTTCCCTCAGGTTCTCCTCATAGTAAGAAAAAAAAAAAAGACTATACATCCTCATACTACATTGCTCACAGAAAAAAAAAAAAACTCTTTGCCAGAAGCTCTTGAGAACAAACGAGGAAAACTCTTTGTCTTCAGCAAACATCTCCTTGCATCTCATTTGCTCATCTCTACATTAGTTACCAGGGGGCAGTGTCTTCATCTGTTCAGCCTGAAGTAACAAGATACTACAGACTGGGTGACTGATCATCAACAGAAATTGATTTCTCACAGTTCAGGAGCCTGGAAGTCTGAGATCAGGGTACCAGCGTGGTCAGGAGAGAGTCTTCTTCTGCAGACTTCTCTTGTATCCTCACATGGCAGAAAGGGTTGGGGAGCTCTGTCGGTTCTCTTTTACAAGAGCACTAATCCCATTCACGAGGCCGTTCATCTTCATGGCCTAATCGCTTCCAAAGAGTCCACCTACCAAGACCATCTCCTGTGAATGTTATGATTTCTACATATGAATTTGGGCAAGGACACAAACAATCAGACGATACCAGGTAGGAACAATGCCAATAGATTTAGATCAATCAGAGTCTAGCTCTGAAATTAAGAGTGCAGCCAATAACACCAAAACAACATTACTCAAATGAGGAAAGGACTATTTCTCAAAGAAAAATCCAAAGGTTTTTGTAGAAACCAAGAGAAAATGGATGTTAAGGAGACAACCAGTCAATGACCACTACATTCCCCACACTCCAAGAACCCATTATTCAATACCTGTTGTAACATATATGATATTCTGCTTTACATCAGATTTATTTGGCTATGTGTGTCTGTCTTCCTCATTATATTATGAGACAAAAAGCAGGTTTAGTGTCATTTTCATAATTGTTTTCCCTAAACTTCCAATTCATTGAAAACTACAAGTTTTCATTCCTCTTTTCTTTCATCCGCTGGTATCATCATAACAATAACTAACATTTATTGAGCTACCATGTTGTGAGCATTTTCCATGTGTTGACTCCCTTAATCTTCACCACCAACCTACAAAATAGGTACTATTATTATCCTCATTTAACAGATGTGAAACTAAGGCCCAGAGGGGTTAAGTAACTTGGAGCTAGGATTTGAGCCAAGGAAGAATGAATCCAAAGCTACACTCTAAAACAGACTCTTATGTGGGTTCGTCTCTCATTAAAATATCCTTCCTGGTAAAAACAGTCTCTAAAAAGCTAATTCTTGTCTCTCAGCCTTCCCAATCACAGCATCACTCAATCTTGCCAATTCTTCTTTCCTAACATCTGTTCTTTCTAGTTTGTTCTTGTATTAAATCGACCATCCAAGTTCTGACCATCTCTTGGCTAGACTGCAGAAACATGTATTTGAGAATTAATCCTCTATCTTCAGCCAAAACTATCTTCCTAGCCTCAAGACTCTTCTTCCCGACCTGATCTCTAACATCAAATGTTTAATGTCTTTCAGCTCATAATCATAAGAGAATAAAACCATGAGGAACTAATGTTGGGTCATATTTGGAGTTGTTCCTGACAATAATTCTTGTGGGACAGTGTGTCAGTTAATTCGTTGATGCTATCCTTCCTAAGATGGAACTCCTAGAATTGTAGGAGACCCTCGAGAGATAATATAAACCAGTCTCCTGTCTTCAATCAACAAGTCGTTAGCCACTAAAGACAGATCTTGATTGTTTGCATCTTGAAAAAGTATTGAAAATATTTTCCACAACTACACTTGGCAACACAGAATTTCTTCTAGCAAGTGACTATGACAGACTCTTTCCAAAATGTCAACACCATGAGGTTTGGCCCCACATTCTGTACCCAGAAAGCTGCTGTAGTGCCAGAGGTCTGCTCCTTAAGTACAGGTGGCAGATTGCTGAGCAATCCCTATTCATTCAGCAATTTATTAATGTATTTTTTAATAGCAAGGTAACTGTGGTATATCTATTCAAACACCAGAATTTTAGACTTTTAAAAGGTATTACCCATGGACTAGATATACTGTTCTTGTTTTGTATTAGAGGATTTATTAGACACTTATTATTTCATTTAAATTTTAAATTTTATTTTATTGGTAATTTATTTATTAGAGAATTCATTTATTAATGTTAAACGAGTGGTTCTAAATCCTGGCTATACATTAGAATCTCCAGAGTTTGGGGGAGCTTTGAAAAAATACTGGTACCTGGCACCATCCTACATAAATTAAGAATCAGAATCTCTGGGAGGAAAACCTAACCAACAGATATTTCTTTGTGTTCTAATGTGATTCTAATCATATTAACCTCTTGTTAAACTCTCGTGCATGAGAATAAAAAATATTCTTCCAAAAATTAGAAATGAAGACATTTATCATAGCTCCAGGACTATTTCATCCATTGTGTACTATTGTCACCATGAGCTTTCTAAAGAGTACCAAAAATATGTGAGAAAATTTAAAAGAACAAAATAATTTATTCTTAGAAAACTCAAAATCACTAAAAATGCTTTTAAATATTTTTTTCAACCAAAACCATATATTTAATGTGAGTTGTGAGTTCATTTTAAAGTATTTGCCATGACTCAGGGTAAGTCTTCCAAAAGTAAGAGTACCTACAATACAAAAAGGTCTTATAGCATCCTCGAGTATTTCAAATTACAGTTCGATATTTTTAGTCTGAAATGGTCCCATCTACTACTGAAGAAAGTGTCAAGGAAGTAAACAAGTCCAAGGTCAACAGTCTGTTAACAACAATTCATTTTGATAGAAGTATTTACCACTTTCTAGGTCTTAGCCTCAAACAGAAGATAAGCTTTTATGTTTATTGAAGCAACGCTCCCATTTTTTCTGAGTTAAGCTTTTTGCTAAATGCTATTCTGAATGACAGAACTGCTTGGGGGAGGTTGGGAGGGAGGAAGACTCCAAAATTGAGTTTCGAGAAACATGAATCATTTAAATCAGTTTTCTAATCTGAAATCAGTGTAGTACATGACGTTGTTTTTCATCCTTCCTAGCTCCTAAAGTCAAAAGACAGAGTTGGAGTAATATGTAGAGCTAGCTCTTATATCCAGTTACAAGAAGCTTTTATGGCCTAACATGAGGACCCCAGAACTACAACCATCCTTAAAATTCTTTATGAGCATGTTTGAGAACGTTTAAAAACATCTGTAGGTGTATGCTTGTGAACAGAAATAGACTAAAAACATATACATCCGAATTTAACAGTGATTAATCCTTGGTGAGAAAAATATGGATGACTTAAATTTTCTACATGAGTCACATAATATTTTTTTATACATATATGCAGAGAAGAAGGGGAAGCTTAAAAATAATTACCCCTGAGGATTAGGGTTAGGATGGGAGGGTAGAACAGATTTCATTTATTACTCTATACTCTTTTATAGCTTTGAATATTTTCATTGATAATTTGAAATCATAATTTAAATAATAATAAACATAACAAATTTTGAATTTTTAAAAAGCTATTAAAGGCCATACGTGACATCTCATTTGCCCAGGTGGATAAGCAGGTGCTTGGCCTTCTCTCTCCCGCTTACAGAGCTTGGAGTAGCTCTCTTATAATACTCTCTGCTTCCTCATGTGTTTCATGGTACTGCCGACACATGATCTTGAGAAGTCATAAGCGATCAATAATAATTCATTTTAAAAGCTAAAATGTATTAAGCCCTTACTGTACAAAATGTTTTCTTATACATTATCTCATTATCTTTTCCAAGCAATCCTATGAGGTTCAGAAATTTAAGCATCATTTTTTTAAAAATTAGTTTCAGGTGTACAAAACAATGTAAAAGTTAGCTATTTATACCCCTCACAAAGTGATAACTCCCCTTCCCCAATCTACTACCCCTCTGACATCGTATATAGCTGTTACAGTTCCACTGACTCTATTGTCTATACTGTACTCCACATCTTGTAACTATATACCATGTTTCCCAGAAAATAAGACCTAGCCGGACAATCAGCTTTAATGCGTCTTTTGGAGCAAAAATTAATGTAAGACCCAGTCTTATTTTACTATAATATAAGACCGGGTCTTATATAATATAAGACCAGTTCTATAATATAATATAACATAACATAACATAACATAACATAACATAACATAACATAACATAACATAATATAAAAGATGGTCTTATATAAGACCGGGTCCTATATTAATTTTTGCTCCAAAAGATGCATTAAAGCTGATTGGTTAGGTCTTATTTTCGAGGAAACATGGTATATATATTATATATAATATAATATACATAATACACATTATTATATATATTATATATATAATTATAGTTGAAATTCATTATTATTCAACTTCAGCTTCAGGTGCACAGTGCAGTATCAGGCATCTACACCGTCTCCATGAAGTGGTCTCCCTAATAGGACAAGTGTCCATCAGACACCCTACAAAATCTTTGCAACATTACTGATTATATTCCCCAAACTAATTTAAGCATCTTTGACAGTTCACACCACTAGTAAATGGAAGAGCCAGGATTAAAGATACATCTTTCTGGCTTCACAAGACAATGTACTCAAATGGAAAAAAATTCAAGTTGTGAAACAATCAGGAAATTGGAACAATAACTGGATGTCAGTGTAAGCTAGATAATATTTCTGCTGACATAATCTCTAAATGACTTTGTAGGTCTTTTACAACTCTTCTTGAGATTCACTCTATTAGTCAAAGTCCACATCTAAAAATCTCTTTGAAATAAGTATTTGTTTACCTTGGGTTTGTACTGAGACTGCTGTGGAACCGTGCCCTTAAAATTTCTGAAAAGCCCTATTGTCCAATTGAATAAGCTCTGAGACAATATCTTCAACCTTTCTGCTAAAATGTCTGCCTCCAGTGTTCAATATTTTCCTTTAAGCCCACACTGGTAGCCTTCTCAAATGCCATTACGCCTTTGCTAGTAATCTCAGTATTCTATTTAAATACAATTTCTCTTACATATATATATATATCTATATAGATATAGATATATATATATTATAATGGTTTAATAAAAATTTTATGTGGAGAAGTTTTAATATACAGGGTTTGGTCCATATTATATTTTTTTATTTTACACTGATTGGTTGAATTTTTTAAATTGATGCTTGTTCAATTCTTCAGTATAGGTCCTTTCTTCATAATAAGCTCTTTAATAACTATCCCCATGACTGGAAGAGGGGAAGGATCCTTTAAAATATATTCCATGTAACTGTGAAGGGGGAAGGATCGTCAAAACACAGGGAATTCACATTACCTTACATGTAAAGGCTGCTATTATTATTTTTTAAATCAATTTCCTTTGGAGTAAAATAGGTGGTATTTAGTTTCAAATGGCCTGTCTTAAAGACATTTTCCTCTTCTCAGTCTTCCATATTTGTTTGAAAGGAAAGAACAGTACTGTAGTAGAGGGGTGGGAGCTTTGGTGCCAGACTAACCAAGATTAGAATCTCAGCTCTGCTACATGGGCAATTTTAACCCTGCTGAGCCACAATTGTCTCTTCTCTTCTCTTCTCTTCTCTTCTCTTCTCTTCTCTTCTCTTCTCTTCTCTTCTCTTCTCTTCTCTTCTCTTCTCTTCTCTTCTCTTCTCTTACTTTTGTTTGTTTTATTGTATTAAGAACACATATCCTCTATATAGATTTTTAAGTGTATAACAGAATATTATTATCTACAGGCACAATACTGCACAGCAGATCTCTGGAAATCATTCATTTTGCATAACTGGAATTTAATTCTACCAAACATTTAAAGAAGAATTAACACCAATCCTTCCCAATCTCTTCCAAAAATTAAATATGAGGGAGCACTTCCAAACTCATTTTATGAAACCAGCATTACTCTCATACCAAAACCAGACAAAGATACCACAAGTAAAGAAAACTACAGGCTAATATTCCTGATGAACATTAATGCACAAATCCTCAACATAATACTAGCAAACCTAACTCAACAGCACATTAAAAGGATTATATGCCATGACCAAGTGGGATTTATCCCTGGAGTATAAGGATGGTTCAACAAATGAAAATCCATCAATATGATGCACCACATTAACAGAATGAGGGGTAAAAATCACATGATCATTTCTCCAATATTCTTTAGGCTTTTATTAACATGCTTCTCAAAGTCCTGGCAGCCTCTTCTGACCACTCCATTCAAAAGTGATGACTGCATTTTTAAATGTTCAAGAAGCACCTCATTTCCAGGTACAAAATACTGTGTTAGTTTTCTATTACTGTGTGAAAAATTAGACCAAAACCTAGTAGCTTCAAACAATAAGCATGTATTCACAGAATTTTTATAGTTCATGAGTGTGATGCAGTTTCAAGGACCGTTTACTAGGTTATTCTCATTCCAGGTCTCTCATGAGATTGTGGTCAAGATGTAGGCCAGGGATTCGATTGTATGAAGTTTTGATTGGGGCTGAAGTACTTATGTCTAGTGTGACTCACTCACATGACTTTTGACAGAAGTATTCAGATCCTTGATAAACACTGGGAGTCTCCACGGGACTACTGAAGTGTTCTCATGACATGAAAGTTGGCTTCCCTAGAGCAAGTGATCCAAAATAGCAAAGTGGAAGCCATAATGTGTTTTATGACCTAGAATTAGAAATCATACACTATCATGTCCACAATATCTTATTACACAGTTCAGACCAACTTACTGTGGGAGGACGTCAATACCAGGGTTTGAATATCAGAAGACAGGGGTCACTGGGGATCATCATGGATTTGACTATAATTTCTCTCATTAGTACTTAATAGTTTTCAGCATCTAAATTTTGACCATATTTTGGTAGATTTATCTCAAAATATTTCATGTTCATTGATGCCATTGTAAATGGTACTATTTTTTTTAAGTTTTAATTTCCAATTGTTTTGTGCTACTATATGACATACAGTTTTTAAAAATTATTTATTAAATTTATTGGGGTGACACTGGTTAGTAAAATTATGTAGGTTTCAAGTGTACATATTGTCCTTACAATCTGTGCCCTTGCAAAACTCACATATTAGTTCTAATAGCTTTTTTGGTAGATTCTTTGGGATTTTCTATGTAGATAGCCACATTTCTGTAAATAGAGACAGTTTTATTTCTTCCTTTCCAATCTTTATGCTTTTATTTGTTGGCTTATTACCTAGAGTAAGATCTCCAATATAATGTCAAGTAGAAGTGAAGAGTGAACATCCTTGCCTTATTATATCCATGCTTGAGAAGAAAGCATATAATCTTGTTTCATTAAATATAAGAAGTTTTCATAGATTCATTTTATTGGTCTGAGGAAGTCCCCTTCTATTCCTAATTTAATGGAAGTTAGTATGAATGAATGTTGAATTTTGTCAAATACACAATTTTCCAGAACAACCATATAATTATCTCAATAGATTCTTGTTCTGGAAAATTGTGTGGATTGATTTTTCAATCTTGAACCAACCTTGCATTCCTGAGATTAAACATCACTTGGACTTGATGTACTATCTTCTTTATATATGGCTAGGTTTGATATGATAACATTTTGGTAAGGATTTTTGAATTGATGGTCAGGAGGGACATTGGCCTATAGTTTACTTTCCTTGTAATATCTATCTCTGGTTTAGTTATCACGGTAATGTTAGCCTCATAAAATTAGTTAGGAAATGCCCCCTTCTCTTTTATTTTTCTGGGTCATATGTATTTATAGGTGAAATAACATTATTACCTTGGATTTGCATAAAAATAATTTGCAGTAGATTTGGGGAAAAGCCCAAGAATTTGCATTTATTACACGTTCCCAGGTGATAATGATGATGCTGGCCCAGTAACCACAAGAGAACTTCTGCTTCAATATAAAGCCTAAGATTTGAGAAATTTCAAACTTCTCACAATTTAAACCCTGAGTCAATCCAAATAGAATATTCTTTAGTTCACCAGCTACACTGACTCTGCTGTTTATTTCAGCAAACTTGTGTGGACACCTACTAAGTACCTGGCCCTCTGCTAGCCTCTGAAGGTACAAGGATCTATATTGATGCATTGTCCCTGCAACTGAAGATTTTATAGTCTGACATCATTATCTTTAGTCCTATTTATTTATTTTAGAAAATATTTTGTTCAATTCTAAGCTGTTTTATTTGGAATGGATTATTTTTAACTTTGCTTCTGTAAAACAAATTAACAGTTGAGCTCATCTTGTAATATAAAATGTTATGGTATTTTTATACATCTTGGTCTTATACCATAGTCCAAATCCTCCCAAGTTTCCCCCAGAAGGGACCTTAGAAATCATCTCATTCATCCATCCACTCCCATTTTACAAAGAGGAAACAGAATCCCAGAAAAATGACTTGACTTCCCCAGGATTACTAAGCTAGTAAGTGACAGGGCTGCAACTAAATCCAACTCATAATATAATGCTCTTTCCATCACATCAGACCTCATGCTTTAAATTCCACCATCAAGGAAAATTATGGATTCCCATATATATGAAATATTCCACAAATTTCAATGGAATTTCACGATTACATTAAATTGATTGAAGATCTTTGTGAATTAAAGGATGAAAGGTGGAGAGAGAAGTATGAAGGGAATAGGATAGGGGTTGTGGTAGCCATAGTAAAGGTATTAGTAATAGTAGTAAGGTAATAATAGTAGAAGTAATCGATAATTTATGTGCTATGTACTGTGACTTTCTTAGAACATTCACACTTCTCAGTAACCTATGAGATGTGTACAATTATTATACCCATTTTATAGATGAGGAAACTGAGGCACAAAGTTTAGTAATTTGCCCAGAGATATGTGGATTTTGTACTAAATTCCATCTAATGGCCTTAAGTAAAATTAATTCCCCAAATGTAATCAAATTCTGCTAGAAGGAAGATGTAAATAACACTCAATCTTTGTGTAGAGTTGCAAAGTTCTTCAAAGCCCCAAATCCTTTTGGGGGAATTTAACAAATCTCATTGAGATGGTTGAAAATAGAAGGAAATGTGAAATTCTTTCTTTCATGCCTGCTAAAGCAAATTTAAGGTCTGTTCTTCTGAACAGGTCAAATATTAAATAAAAAGTGTTCTTTCAGCAATTGAGATTCATAAAGAGGTCAACAGGTTTTACTGGAGTGGAGTAAGCACCAGGTACACATACAGATACAGATACGTACACACACACACACACACACACACACACACACACACACACACCCTCATTCAATTTCGTGTATAAGCAAACATTACTTATACCCTTGGGAATTATTTTTCACTATCTTTAAGCCAAACTGGTTTCACTTGGCAGACTGCAACACCTACAGGTGGTACCTATTCTCTGTGAAGTGTTTCCTTTTCCCAGAACTGAGACATTGGCACCACATACCTCCTTGCCGTTCTTGACATCTGTGTCTACTTACGTGCCAGCTAAGGCCACCTGACCCATGAGGGGAAACAAAACAAAGGTTCATGGTCATTGCCTACCAAAATGTCTTGTTTTGGTCCACCGAGACCCTGGAAACACAGATCGGGAAACTCAAATGGGATGCCAAGTATTAGTCTACCTTAGGAAGGGACTGTGGAAAAAATATTTCCCTTATTCATGTGTTGGTGTTGAATAGAAAATACGGTAGAACTCTAGAGTCTAAGGAAACCCATTTAGAAAGTGACTACATATTGCACTATGTATTGCACTGCAAATTGCTGCAGGGGGGCTACAACGAATACAGAGGTATAAAGCTTGCCAAGAAGAAGTTTATGAGATTAGCAAATCACAATATGTACATTAGAAAAATAAACATATAAGGCTAAATATATAGCATGTCAAATTTACAGGACAAGCAATAAATATCATAGGCATTCCTTAGAAGCAGCAGAAACCAAGGGCTGGGATGATAGGAAAACCTCAGTGGCAGGGAGACTTAAAGAAGAAAAAATTAACTTATTTTGTGACAAGTGAAATCACTTCCTTTTAAATACTATGCCAGCATGAAAATTACCAAGTCACCTCTCTCCTAAGAGCTGAACTTCATGCCATCCAAGAAAATCCTTGTCCATATTTCCTAAATATATTCCTTTTCTGCTTGTCTTCTTTTCCTATAGTCAGCTTTCAATTATCTGTAGCTGTTGAAGATAGAAACCAAAGAGGATCAATCTAGGGAGATGTCATACCCTTTAGTTTTGCCTTCAGGCTCTGTTTCCAATTTTCAAAACTTTTACTAGAGTTGTAACAAACACGAAAATATAGTGATTTGAAGATATACATGCACAAGTCTATGAAGTTACCTATGACAATAATATTCCTTGCAATAAAGGATGATTAAAAAGGTTTTCAAAATGTGAACAACCTTAATATCTATCAATAGGGAATAGTTAAATATATTGCTAGTGGAAAAGAGCAAAGTGCCAAGCAGGTATGTCTTGTATGATCCCATTTAGTTGAAACAAAAAAGGACATCGTGCCTCATAAATGCACCTCATGCACAAATCAATTCCAAGAGGCAATGTGAGAAATAGTTAAGAATGTCGATATTGATGAGACTGGCAGCTGACTTTATTTTTTATTTTATTACTTTCTGTGCTGGTGGAGATTTTTTAAAAGATATTACATTTATAATCTTCAAAAATAATCTAATTAATATATAGATAGGTATACACCAGGATATATAATATTTACATTTTTGCTTTTCAGATACCTCATATTACCAACAAGTAACCTAAACACATACACTCAAAGTGAGGTAGAATATTAACAAAAGGGCCATAAAAAAATCAACCATTAGGCATGAAGAATGGTCATTACACACAGTTTTTTATTTAAGAGTATTGGTCATTGTCTCACAGAAACTCAAATTTTCCTCACGCAAGAGACGCATGAATATTTTGACTCTGGAGTGCTAATAAGTAGTCCAAAGCCTCAGAAGTTTGAATTTCAAAGCTGAATCAACACATGGTTCATGGAATTGATCATAAATTGTGAGAGGCTAAAGGCTTATAAAGTGAAGAGCATGTTGATATGATGCTCTTTTGGCAGATGACATTCTGTGACAGCTGCTATCCTGGAGCAAGACTCAGGAGTTCAAGATGTCCCAGTGGCCTTTCTTCTCTTTGCCTGTGGGAGGGAGCCCCAGGCAGAGCGGCCAGAGGGCTGTAAACCCTGTGTTTGGGATCTGAAGGTAAGTGGGAGAGGCTCAGCCTGTTACGCTGATGCGCCAGTTTGGGAAAGTTAGTTGACGCAGCCCTTTGCCTTCCTCTTGGCTTGAATAAAATCAGGAAAAGTGGGTTAGACTCAGTACTTTCTCTGCTCTCCTCGGGGTCCACGTGTTTCCTGACCTTTGATCTTTTTTTCTGTCCAGGGGCAGTCACCTGCACCTGGGCTTAGCTGACAATGACTTCCTGCCTAGCTCTGTCCTGGACCCATCATTGTGCTTCATCAGTCTGCCCGTGTCTTCTGCAGATGATTCGCTTCATGTCCACCACCGTCTGACCACACCATTTCTTAACCATACCGTCAAGGTGGTTTTCTTGTTTAATGGGAATGGAAACCTTTAAAATGGAAGAGTTGGAGTCTCTCTGTAAAAATCAACTAGGTAATTTATAGAGTTAAACATAACCCCAAGGAAATTATGTAGCTGGACCTCCATAAATTTTAAGGAGAGTATAATGGCCACATCTTTAAGGCTGATGATTGCAACATCTGCTCAACACTGGCTGTTCAGTCCTTTCTCTCCTTCTAGATAAAGGTATACAAATTGGAGGAGCTCCATATACAGGGATGAGTCAGCACCCTGTGTCCATCTGTCTGGTTATATCCTATAGGAAGCTAAATGTATATCATGAATGACACAAGCCCAAATCTTAATACAGTGCAAAGAGCACTGAACCGAGAGTCAGAAAACCTGATTTCCATACCAGTTCTGCCACTGATAGAGTTGAGTCCTGTTTCTTCATTAGCAAAATAATGACAAGGATCACTAAGGTCTTCTCCTTGTTATGAAATGTTTGATTCTGTGGTTCAGTGGCCAGCTGAGTGCAGAGATTGTACTTGGTTGTATTTTTCTACTCCATTCCAAGATCTACAATCAGGCTGTCACACAAATGTTCTGGAATGAGGCAAACCTCCCCCACAGTGGTAAAGAATCAGGACCAATTACATTACCTGTCAATTGTGCTACCCTCTGAAAAACCTAGTGTACTTTCAGAAATTATATTATACTTCAATGATGTAAATGGAAAGCTGGGTTTAATTTTCTCCATGATGACCTTAGAAACATAGTGTAGCAAAGATATAGATAGATTGGAGAGATAGAGAAAGAGAGAGAGAGAGAGAGGTGGTTGTAAGAATTAAATAGATTATTCATGTAAAGCTTTTAGCATAGTGCCAGACATACAGACATAAATGTTAACAATTATAATTATTATTACTTAGGAAATAGTATGTATGTTACTCCTTCACCATCATTCTGATCACCAGTCTCCCTGCCTTACACACAAACCCAGAGGTAACCAGTGTTAGAAGTTTGGTGTGTGTTTTTTCCTATTACATCCATAGATATGTACACAACACACACACACACACACACACACACACACACACACACACACACACACACTCTTAATGTTATAGCTTCCAAAGGTGGTTGTAAAAAATATATTGTTTGGGTGGATTGTACAAAATATATTGTTTTGAGACTTGACGTTTTTTTTTTTGTTTAGCAATATGCTTTGTAGAGTGTTCCATATCAGATATAGACATTATCAATACACCAAAGTATATTAATTCATGTTCCTACTGATGGACATTTAAGTGGTCTCAGGTTTTTCAATGGCCATCTTTTAATATTTCTTTTCCTCATGTGTGACTATTTCTGTAAGACAGATTCCTATCTTGCTGAGTCATAAGGTATGGGCATTTAAATGTCTTATATACACTGCTATATCATCCCCTAAAAGGACATTATCAATTTATACTCCTATCAACAATTTAGAAGATTATTTGGTTTTCCACAACTTTACTAACACTGGATATTGTTAATATTTTAAAAGCTGCCCATTTGATTGGCAAACTATGGTATTTTTTAAAGATTTATAAGTTTCTGATTAGTTTTGAGATTAAACAGGCTTTGTGTAAACCTTTACTCTGTTTCACCTTTTCTGCCAAATATTTATCCGAAAATGTTGCCAGGAAGTGTGAACAAGGCACTGCACAATATCCAGCTGGTCAGATGATGGCGATTCTGGGTACCCATTTCCTCATGTTAACATGAGGGAAGGTTAGAGAAGAGGAGAGTAGTTTTTTATTCGACTTGTTGCATCCTTATTCTCGTTATTTTTTGTTTTGTGCTTTTACTATCGTTTGACTTGGAAATCCAAAATTCTAAATTGGTACTATTCTAATAATACTGTCTTATGAACAGTTTTCTCAATTACATGGGAAAAAAATCTAATAAAATCTGTAATAGCAAATTTCCTTAAAAATCTTAACATTAATACTCACTGCTAATAGGAACGTGAGGGAAAGCAGTAAAGCAGTGCTGGTAGAAATCCATGTGCTGCAGTCTTTAGGGAAAGCAATCTGTTAAAGTGTCTATTAAAGTTTAAAGTATGTACACACTTTTGTCCCAGAATTCTACTCCTTGGAATCTATAGAAACGATAGCACTAGTAGGAAAGGTTGTATGTACAAGGTCAGTGTGCAATCTTCAATGTCAGTATGACTCTCCTGGGGATCTTGATAAAATGCAGATGTGAATTCAGTAGGTCAAGGTTAGAACTTGAAAGTTTTCATATCTATAAAACTTCAGGTGATGCCAATGCTGCCACAGACCACACCTGAGTAGCAAGGATATTTATTGTAGTGTTGTCCATTAAAAATTAAATTAAAACCCAGAAACAATGAACACTCATCCACATCATGAAAAATAATATCCACATCATTGAGATTAAAAAAACATCCACATCACTGAGAATTATGCTGACATTTAAAACAATAAAATAAAAGTATACTGGTTGATTAGGACGGAATTCCAAAAGCAACATGCAATAAAATAGTATAACATGGTTTCCTTTGCTGTGCAGAAGCTTTTAAGTTTCATATAGCCCCATTGATTCATTTTAGCTTTTACTTCCATTGCCTTTGGAGTCAAATTCATAAAATGCTCTTTGAACCCAAAGTCCATAAGTTTAGTACCTATGTTTTCTTCTATGCAGTTTATTGTTTCAAGTCTTATGTGTAGGTCTTTGATCCATTTTGAATTAATTTTGGTACATGGTGACAGATAGCAGTCCAGTTTCATTCTTTTGCACGTGGCTTTCCAATTCTCCCAGCACCATTTATTGAAGAGGCTGTCTTTTCTCCATTGTATGTTTTTGGCTCCTTTGTTGAAAATTATCTGGCCATATGTATGTGGATTTACTTCTGGGTTTTCAATTCTATTCCATTGGTCTGTGTGTCTTTTTTTTCTGCCAATATCATGCTATTTTGATTATTGTTACTTTGTAGTAGAAGCTGAAGTCAAGGAATGTGGTACCACCAGCCTTGTTCTTTTTTCTTAAAATTTTTGGCTATTCGGGGTCTTTTGTGATTCCATACAAATCTGATGACAAAACAAAGAGGCAACCAACTGAATGGGAGAAGATATTTGCAAACAATGCTTCCAATAAGGGGCTAATATTCAAAATATATAAAAAACTCATACAACTCAACAACAGAAAAACAAACAATCCAATTAAAAAATGAGCAGATGACATGAACAGACACTTCTCCCAAGAAGACAAACAACGGCCAACAGATACCACCTTCACTATTAGGAAAATGCAAATCAAAACCACAATGAGATATCACCTCACACCAGATAGAATGGCTATCATCAATAAGACAAATAATAACAAGTGTTGGAGAGGCTGTGGAGAAAAAGGAACCCTCATACATTGCTGGTGGGAATGTAAATTGGTACAGCAATTATCAAAAAGAGTATGGACTTTCCTCAAAAAATTACAAATAGAATTACCATATGACCCAGAAATCCCTCTCCTGAGTATCTACCAAAAAAATCTGAAAACATTTATCAGTAAAGATATATATATACTCTGATGTTCATTGCAGTATTATTTACAGTGGCAAGACATGGAAATGACAAAAGTGTCCTTCGATAGATGACTGGATAAAGAAGATGTGGTATATATACACAATGGAATACTATTCTGCCATAAGATAAAATACTGCCATTTGCAACAACATGGATGGACTTTGAGATTATTATGCTAAGTGAAATATGTCAGACAGAAAAAGTCGAGAATCATATGACTTCACTGATTTGTGGTATATAAAATTGAAAGCAACAAAGGAACAAGACAAACAAACAAAGAAACAAAAACTCATAGACACAGACAACAGTTTAATGGTTACCAGAAGGTAAGGGGGGAGGTAGATGGTAGAAGAGGGTAAAGGGGTCGAATATATGGTGATAGAAAGAGAACTGACTCTGGGTTGTAAGCATACAATGTGACATACAGATGAGGTATTATAGAATTATACACTTGAAACCTATGTAATTTTATTAACCATTGTCACCCCAATAAATTAATAATAAAATAGTATAACATGATCCTATTTTTGTAAAACAGTGGTAAAAATTCCATTTGTGTGTGCATGTGTGTGTGTGTGAAAATACTATCATAGAACAAATATGATAGTATGGTTTTTAAGTTGCTAGTATTAATTACCTTGTGGAGGAAACTAAGGCAATGTGGAAGGGAGAAAGAACATAAGCACAAGAAAGAGAAGGGAATTCCCAAAGTTTACACTAAAAATAGCATGTTTGTAATCATACTAATGGAAATTAATGTACATGTGTGACTACGTGTATAAAGAAATTTAACTGTTTAAAATAAAAAATAAAATTTAACACAAAGATCAGACACTAGGCTCTAATCTCCAACTAGCTTCTTAATTTTGGTTAAGTCACTTACCTGCCCTGGAACAGTTATTAGAGATGAATTGAACAACTCTAGTAATTTCCCTGGTTCCATCTAGTTCTAAATTTCTATGACTGCAGACATTTTGGAAAACAGTCTGGCAGTTCCTCAAAAAGCTAAGCATAAAGTTGCCATATGACCCAGAGATTCCACTTCTAGGTATATACCCAAGAGAAATGAAAACACGTGTCCATACAAAAACTTGTACGAGATATTAATCGTAGTATTATTCATAATTCCCAAAAAAGTGGAAACATCCCAAATGACCATTGACTGATGAATGGATAAATAGAAAGTGGTGTATCCACACAAGGGAATATCATTTGACAATAAGCAGGAATGAAGTACTGACACAGGTGCTTCAGCAAACCTTGAAAACAACATGCTAAGTGAAAGAAGACAGTCACAAAGGAGCACACATTGTATGATTCCATTTATATGAAATGTCCCTAATAGGCAAATCTATAGAGAAGGAAAGTAGATTAGTGGTTACCTAGGGTGCGGGGGTGGGGAAATGAGAAGGTTGTGGGGTCGGGTGATGGCTAAAGGCTATGGATTTCTTTTGGGGAAGATAAAAATGTTATAAAATTGAATGCATAATGGTTTCATGTGTCTATCAATATGCTAAAAACAATTGAATTGTACACTTTAGATGGCTGAAATGTATGGTATATGAACCATACCTTAATAAAGCTGTTTAAAAAAGTCTATGACTAAAAATAAATTTCTAATGTGAAAAAGCAAGTAACTTCTTTTATTTCTTGAGATTTTTCCTAATATTGGATTTAGAATTATTTTCCTAGAAAAGTATTAATAAAACTCCTAACTTCTACCTTACCAGAAATTTTTACTCATTTTTAATATAGCTTCTTATGTTCATCATACCAATCTAAAAAATGTATACAATGGTTCTGCTCTAAATTAATGCTCGCCAACCTTAAATGACCCAAGCAATCCTACTATTTTTTTTCTCATTCTCCAGGAAACCTACTCTAAGCCTTCCTCACTTCCTTTAATCCCTTTACTCCAACATTATGGAAAAAAGAAAAGCCAGCCATCAGTAGGAATGCCTCATCTCCCGTTATCTACCATGTCAATCTACCTACAGCTGTTCCTGTCCTATTTTTCTTTCTTCTGATCTAAAAATAATCTCTTCATCTGTGTTTTGGAACCCATCCTTGCCACCTTCCTAGGACTCTAAGACTAATAATAATCCTTTCTTACTCCTGCAGGTGTTTCAATGCCCACTCTGCTTCAATGACCGTCAGAATGGTGCCTATTCTCATTGAAGTTTATGATGCGTGCCTTACGTGAATAGTGTGGTGTATATCTTTTTACACTTATACAATATAAATACACTTACCATACTTAAAGCTCTCAACATTGTATTTTACAAAATAAAAGGGATCATAGAGTTGACATCCTTTTAATAGTTGTATAATATTCTATTATATGAATGTGTTATAATTTAGTCAATTATTCCTTGATAAGTTATTTGGCTTGTCTACAGTGCACTGGTAAATAAGTCTGCAATAAATATCCTTGTAAGTAAATCCCTATGTCTAGTGCTTTTATTTCTTCATGCTAAATTCATAGACATGTACTGCTAGCTCAAAGCCTGTGTCAATTTAAATTTTAATGGTTGTAGATATGTTTTAGCAATTTCTTAAAAAGTTTCAGCAATTCATCTCCCAACAACATATGAGTATCTTTCCCTCCAGCTCTGGCCTATATTGGATGTTGTCAATATTTTAAACTTTGACGAATCTAATGGGGAAAAAACAGTTATTGCATTGTTATTTGTATTTCCTAAGTACTAGAGAAGTTAAAAACATAGACGTATGGCAGATAATGTCTCTAAGTGTTACCTACAGGTTTTCCACGTTCTCTCAGTGGTACCTTTCAACTCTGATGGCTATTTTTCTATCATTCCAACCTCACCCCCATTCTAAACTGAAACAAAGACTCAAAGAAACCTCAGGCCTAAATGCAGAACAGGAAGACTTTTCCCAAAGACTATGTACGACTGTGACTCCATGTAAATTGGAGGCAGAAGATCCATCCTAACTGGGGACAGAGAAAGCAATGGAAAGACTACGATTCTAGATCACAAAGCAGAAAGGGAAAATATCTTCTGTATCTTCTGCCAAGAGGAGCAGGAAACAGCAGCATGAAATCATTGCCAGGTAATTCTCAAGTGTGCACTTTCAACGTCTCACTCCGCAGCCACTGACAATCCTCCATCAAACAGTCCGGGACCCACTGCACAGACGATAAGGAACTTAAACATCTTGAAAGATTATAGAGGTGGTGTCAGAAAGTAGGGGGAGCAGAGAAGAACTTAAAGGAATAGCTTGGTTCTCTGACCAAAGTGAAACCAAACAGAAAAATTGGGAGTTTCCCTAAAAGCCTATTAGCAGAGTACGCATTGCCTCTGTTACGTATTTATTGACCATTTGCATTTTATCTTATGTGAATTGGCAGTTTATATCAATTATCCATTGCACCATTTCCAGGTAAGAATTCAGTTTGGGGCTGACGTTGTGGGGAGAGACACTGGGAGCAACATAAACCTACCTTGGTGATGAGGTAGAGGGAGAAGAAACACACCACGGGAAGTGTTAACATACAGAACAGCCCAGGGTGGGACACAGCACAGAAAAGCAGGTCCCCTCCACCCACTACTGTGAGGAAGCTCTCTACCCCCTACTCAGGGGCTAATTGTTGAGCTTTTGATTTTGCTTATGGTATCCTGTCAACAGAAGTTGTTATTGTTGTTGTTTTATGTTGTCAGATCAATGTTTTTCCTTGATTTCTTCTGGGATTTCTGTCTCGCTTAAGAAAATCTCTCTAATTTCAAGATTATATAACCATTTCGCCAGATTGTCTCCCTATGATGTAATGAAGATGATATTTTATACATTTAGATGTTTAACCCATCTGGAATTTAAATTTTTATACAGCATAAACCAGGTAACGATCTAATTTTATTGCCTGGGTTCAAATGCACCACTTTTTAGCTGCGTGACTTTGGACAAGTTATTAAACATCTCTGAGTTTCAGTTTTACAAATGAGGATAATAATGCAGATAATTTCTATCTCAAAGGGTTGTTATGAGGATTGAGTTAATACATAAAAACCTCTCAGAATAGCATCTGGCACATAGTAAATACCCACTAAATGATAGATGTTAATGGACTTAGTTGAAAAGTTTTGCCACCATTTTTTAAACAATTTTTTCAATCAAATATGTCCTTTTCAGCAATATAAAATCAGCATATATACTTGGATCTGTTCCAGACTCTCCTGTATTCCAGTGATCTGTTTACAAATATTACATTGTTTTATCATTAGCTTTATAGCAAATTTTTAAATCTGGTTGAGCAATTTCCTCTCCCTAATCTTCTTTTTCAAAAATTTCTTGGCAATTTCCCATAGTATTCATCTATATAAACTTCAAAATAATATTGTCCCATAGTATTCATCAATATAAACTTTAAGTAATTTTTTTTAAAGTTTGGTGGAGGAATGGAGCTAAGACACCAGCTCCACCCTGTCCGGCAGGGAACTAATACCAAACTAATACAAAACTAGTTACAAAATTGGAGATCAAGTGTATTGTGATCCACTCAAAAGTGCTCACAACTTTTGGCATGAGGATGCAAACTCCAGAAGCTTTTGGGTGGGTGAGGAGTTATTCATTCATTCATTCATTCATTCAAATAAATTCCACTATTTCACTATGTGTTCCAGTATGGAGATCTTAAAAGCTTACATCTACAAAAGGAAACATGGTCAAAACAAGTCACTGAAAGGCAACTATTGTACCAAACTGTCCTAAATGTGAAGAAGTGTTAGCTTTTCCCAACACTCTACCCATTTGGCACCGCAGAAGGATTCTTGTGTGTTTACTTTAAACTGTGTTTGGCATGTATGCTTTCTAGGATAAAATAGTTTATCTGGACTTGCAAAATCATTTCCTGTCATTCCAAGATCAAGCACCATCTTGACTATAAACATGTACTCTTCTGTCCACACAAGCAGCTTAAAGGGCACCAATTCAGGTTTCCCTTCCGATCGTGACCAGGAAGAGACCCAATAAATATTTCAAACATAAAAGGATTGTTATAACAAAGGGGTCTTAAAATTCTCCTGGGTTATCTGAACAGCTTTCCGTTTCATTTTGTTTTCACCACTCCCCCCGCTGAAATTGGAAGAATTTTATTTTATTTTTTTTGCTTGGGATGAAAGTTTATGCTCAGATGGGTTGAGATTAGAAAGGAAAATGGACAACAGCATCAAAAAAAAAAAAAAGGGACTCTCATAAGTGAAGCTATAAATATTAAGCGGGAGAGAAAGCTACCGGTAGACAATCTGACCACAGGCCAGCCTTGGTAATCCCCATTCAGGATGCATCTCCTGATAGCAAGCAAGTCCTGCCTCAGTGACAACTCCATGTGTTATAAACACAAACCTATCAGAGCACGTATTATACACACCTTACTGTGACATGGCAAAGAGTGCCTGGTTTCCAAGATAAGCTTTATGGAGACTGAAGAGGAAGGGACAAGAGAAGTAGGTGAGAGGCCCAGAAAAAAATACTTCCCTTAATCTTTTGATGTCACCAAAGTGATCGGTGATGAAAGAACCATCATTCTTACTTTTCTCCCCTTCTGCACACTGAAAATAGAGGCTAGCTATCATCCAAGATCCTCTTGTTAAGGAGACAGTTTTCTATGAGCCTCAAGCCAAATCTCAAAGCAAAGGACAGTGGGTGTGTTGGCGAGGCATAATTGCAAGGCATTTCTTCTGCTTTATTTCTTCAAAATCGCTCACACTGAGTGTCATTTAGAATTATCTCTAAGAGACTTTATTCCTTTCTTATACAGATTAAAGAAGTGGAGTGATAACCCCCTGGCAATTGTTACGAAAGCTTGACAGCCAAGGTAATTTATAAGAGATATAAATTTACAAAAACTACAAGTTGACAATGGAGAATTTAGCTAAATTAGGGATAACAGTATCTGGCCCAATAGAAACAAATTACAGTACAACAAAAGCATTTGGATATTATGTAATGACTTTGGACTCATTTCTGTGAAAGACATTGGGTGGAGGGGCATAAGAGTGAGCCACACAACCTCACCCCACTAAAGATTGTCTTTCTTGTTAGAATACTATTTAGGCAATAATAGGAGGCACTATATGATTAAAACTATGCAGAGACCATACATGCAATTGGACTTCCAATAAGAGAGAAAATCGTTGTTTGGATTTAATAGTAATGAGCTTATAATGTAGAACTCAAACTACAGTGTCAGTTCTTTATAAATTACTCTAGTTAAAGTATACTTCTTTTTCTTAAAATACAACTTTGGGCCTTTTCTTCCTCCAAACTCATTTACATAGTTGTTTGGGGAAAGATTTTTCTCTCTTCAGAATTCTAAAGTTTATTTACACATTTAACCTATTTAATTTTCTTCAACTATTAGAAAATAATCTGATTTGAAATCATGTAAGTAATAAGATTATATTCCCTCCAAATAAAGTTAGTCTTAACTTGAACTATGAAACCGCACATTAAACCATCAAATAGTGTTTAAATACAGTTCTAAATAAGAATGAATTAGGTGTAGGAAACAACACAGAAACAAAGCCAATTATTCATAACACAGATGTTTTCCACAGTAAAATAAGAAAAGGAAGATTAACAGACAATTATGGAGAAAATGAAGTGGACAGCAGAAGACGTGTTAATAATAATATAGCCCCAAACCTCCCAAAGCCATTAACAGTCATGTAGGAGGTTCATGTTACTCAGACCAGCTGTCCACACTGAGCAAACCATACAGAGAGTTCCTTTCAACAGGAGTCAATCAACAAATAGTTATAGAATTAAGCTAAACAGTCGACTCTCTACTTTAAGCAGTTATACTCTAAATCATGAGCTGAATCAGACAGCACATAGAGGAATGAATTTTAAAATCAGTTATTAATACCTAATGTTCATACAATACTTGATCTTTCATAAAGAAGTTTCACTCAAAGAAA
Source organism: Rhinolophus hipposideros (assembly GCF_964194185.1). NCBI lineage: Eukaryota > Metazoa > Chordata > Mammalia > Chiroptera > Rhinolophidae > Rhinolophus > Rhinolophus hipposideros. The sequence goes on from NC_138047.1 coordinate 39,811,690, forward strand.
TTGCCTCATTTGCCCCACAACAGAACCCTGGGAGGTAGCTAAGATGTTAGTGTAATCCTCACATTAATAAAGAAAAAAACTTGAGTCTCAGAGAAATCAAATGACTGTATTCCCCTGAGGTCACTCCACGAGTGAACCCAGCTCTCTGACACTACCACCCAACGCTAGCTGAGTTGCAAAAGCAGCCCTCAGTTTTCACACCCTGTGCATGTGTAACTGTTGAGTGAAGACTCTTAATTCATCAGAGCTGCATATACCACATGAAATGGTTTCACTTTTTCAAATAACTGCTGCCAACTGTTCTGTGGACAACCTCCCCCCTCCTTTTTCTGCTGGAAAACGTCTTCTTTAATCACTTCTCAGCCTGACTCCATAACTTCCCATCGCTTTTTGGTAACTAAAGCAGTCTCATTTCCTTTAGCTTCCTTCCTTCCCGGAGCAGGCAGTCTCGAGTGGCCCTGGACTTGAACTCGGGGGGAAGGGTGGAGGGTGGGCATCCCTGCCTTCGCACGGCGAGGTGGTGGTGCCTTTTCATGGGCCGTCAGGGCTGCGGGTTGCTGGGACCTGCTGGAGGCCTCGACACACCGTGCCTGCCCAGGGCTCTGTCCTAGCGGCCCGGGGTGGGTGCCCCAGAGCTACAACCGACAGCGTCCCTGTGGGCTGGAAACGTGCCTCTCCAGCTCGGCTCCCGCAACGCCCCGCAAAGCCTGCAGGCCCGGCTCCGCGGCTTCCTAGCGCAGGCCCCTGCGGCCCTCCTCCTCACTCCTCACCCCCCGGCCGCGCCTTCACTCCGTTTCTCCCTGGGCTCTGGCACTGCTCCGGGCGGTGCACGTTCACCCACGCTTCCAGTCCGGGGAAAAAGGCGTCAGTCTCGCCTTCTCTCAGACACCCACGAAATTCAGATCGAAATTTTTTGGAGACTCACGCTCACTCCCTAGGCTTTGGGAAGAAGGACCCACTGAGGATGTCTGCCCCCTGCCTGGATCCCCTTTCCCACCGGCCCCATCAACCCCGAGATGTCCTCGCTGGGCTCCCCTCACCAGCTGGGGACAGTGCCACCAGCTCGCCCGCCCTTGGGCAATTCGAGTCTGCATTGCTTCTGAACGCAATACTGATCTTTATCCTCTGTACACTGGCACTACCAGGTATTCTCTGAGAGGAGAAAAAGGTCTCCGAAAAGGACCCCACGTCAACCATATGCTAGTGTGTGAACATGAACATTGGCTGCAAGGTAGAGGTGCATACCTTCCCCCATTTATTGTTGTAGCTTTGTTTCCAGGCCTAGTAATGTGCGTTGCACAAAAGTGACTCTCAACACATTGTTATGCTTTTCTAATCTACCTGACCTTTTTCTAGGTGAGTTTTATAAAACCTGATTTTGAAGAACTTGACATAATTGCATTCATTTTTTACACTCTGCATTTTTATACCTTTCACTGTGGATTTGAAGTGGCCCTTATAAACATGAGTAAACTTTTCCAACTTTGTAAGTTAAAAAAGAATTGTATTAGTTCTCATTAAAGTTAGCATAATGTAAACCACAAGCTCCAGGGTATGTATACAGTCTTAATGCAAATGACGAAGTCATAAGAACTGTTAACAATTTATTGTAAGAATAGTATTATAACCTTTCACTCCTAGAGTCTTTACTGTGTGTCAGGCTCTGTTCTAAATGTTTTAGAAATGTTAAGCCAGTTATGTGTGTTAATTCATGTAGTACTTCTCAGGATCTCTTGGGATAGGCAGCCTTAGGTCTCCGTTTTCTTTTCCACAGACAAGAAAACTGAGGGGAGCAAGATTTGGCTCCAGGCTTTTGCACCACTCTTATCCACTATACGATATTGTCTCTCTGACTTTGTTTCTGGAGAATACAAAAACAATATCTTACATGGATTTCTGTCAGCTCTAGTCATAGAACTGCCAGCGCTTACTAAAGCTTTACACTTTTTCACAACTATTGTGGAAGAGCTTTAAGAGCATTGTATCATTTAACCTCAAATTCTGCCACCTCCCAACCACACAAGTCAGATGTGGAAACTGCAATCGCGTTTTACAAATGTGGAAGCTCATTTCCAAGACATTAAGTTCCTTGGCTAAGGTCATGACATTAGTAAGTGTCAAAGCCAAGCCACAAACCTAGGTCGGCCTGACACCGGAGTCTGTGCTCTAACCCAGGACACTTTGGGTTTTGTTCAAAGTGAACTAAACTAGCTTTAAACACAACCCCAAATCCAGCCACCTGGCACAATCACTGATGCTATTACCAAATCAGAGGTTGCAAACTGAGGCCTTCTGGGTTTGCTGCTCCTCTGTGAAGCACGACGGACCTGGCAGCACAGGACCCAAGCTGCCCTTCAAATTGGGGCTGAACCATAGCAGCTCCCTTTAATCATGCACCCAGGGGCTCAGGCCCCATCCAGGTCTCCTCACCCAACCTGCCAGCTGCCTGGCCCCAGCGGGCATTTAAGTTTTCAATCCCTAATCTAGGGATGCTCAGGCCAGTGCTGAGTCTTATCTGACCTTTGCAAACTGGTTAGAGTAAGAAACAAATTCATGCCAACTGAGCATGGTTTTCCTGCAGTGTAAATCTAGACATTTGAAATTGGGAAGGTCCAGTTTCAGTGCTCTCTTGGCATCAGGCCAACTCTACGTTACAATCCCATATCAAGATATGGCTCTTGGTAGCAGATGGGTGGCATTAGCTGTGCTCTCTGGGGAAAGTGATCCCTCTAACACAGGGCTAAAGTCAACCTCCATTTGCATTTGTGGTCTCAGCAGTCTTATTTCTGTGTAGATTGCCTCCACACATCTGCTTCACCTTCTCTTCTCCTCGGGACCTGGAAGGTAAGGGCAGTCCGTAATGGCCGTCTGAATCATGTGCTCATGTGGGGAGATGCTCCTCGGAAAAGAGAAACTCGGCTTCCACAAAACTTCAAACAAGAAATGGGGTGTGGAGTGCAAAGACAAGAGAGAGAGGAGGGACACCGAGTCTTTGCAAAACAGAGATACACTGGACACGATGGAGGTGGACAGACAGGGGATTAGCACACGGACACTGGCTATCTGAGCACCATGTCAGAAACACATTTGGGAGCAAGGAAAAGAATAACAGTATTTCTCATCCTGACATATTTTGGAAACTCGCCAACAGGGAAACAGTCTCATCACTGAGATATTTTTCCTTGTATAACGCCATGAAAATTAAAGACTATTGTGACATTTTATTTCTATAAATTTATATCTTGATATAGAATACTTAGATTTCAAATTACTGAAGATTTAAAAAGCTCAAACCTCCTTAAACAAACAAAACCATGACTTTATTTGTTCACATAACAAATTATGTCTTCCAGTATGGCTGGATCCAGATATTCGTATGGTGTCATTAGGAATTAGCATCCATCTCTGGCTCTGCTTTCCTTTATGTTGGCTTCCTTCTCTGGCAGACTTTCTTTCTGTGGTAGCAAGATGGCCTCCAGCAGCGTTAGGTATACATTGCGCCCGTTTAGCAATCCAACAGAAAGAAATGATCTCTCTCCTAAGAATTTGAGCGACAGGCTCGGGATTTAATCCGGTCTGTTTAATCCAGTGTTGCTCAAGGACCCACCCCAGAATTAGTTACTGTGCCCAGAAGGATGTGGTATTCTCATTGGTTCAAGCTGAGTCCCTTCTAGCCAGGGGGTAGTGCCACTTCTATCCACACCATGAGATAAGTGTCTGAGAGATGTGATTCTCCAAGAAAGAGATGGACTGTACGTGTAGTCAAAGGGTTGGGCAGGCCGACCACAGGTGGGCACTATCACGTACTTCATTCAGAGCTTTGGGGAGGCCTCATTGATTCATTTTCCTCCTTATCCTTTTTCAGTATTGAGTGCCCTAGCTTCTGGGTTCAACCCACAAATAAACCAGAAAAGTAAAATTATTATTTTCATTGGATCACTGCACTAAATACAATAAAACCGGAGCCAATATATCAACACAGGAACTTCTTTCATGAGATTTCCTGGCTAGTCTTATATCTCTAGGTAATATTAAGCATCAAAATGTTATTCACCCAAACTCCCACATATTAATTCTGAGGCTCCCACATTAATAGTATAGAGCCAACTCTAATTATTGAAGGACATAGAATATGGGAAACCATGGATAAAACCCCGGCCTCTTTTCCAGATAAACCTTCACCCCAGCTGCAGGGAGCAACACCAACTAATTTGACTTTCACATCTGGTGGAACTGCTCCCACACATGCCTTGTAGGTCATACGCTCCTTGACACACCTTCACAGAGTCTGATTAATTCATATCAACTTATCCCAAATTCAGAAGGGGAGCATTTTATCATTTTGGCAAAAAGATTCAATTAACCAAGAACTCAAAAAGCCAATGGTGAAAATCAAGTACAAAAATTGACACTTCAGACTGAATTCCTTCCTGTCCTGCCCCCATCTCCAAGGTAGCAAAGGCTCCCAATCATCTTTCCTGCCATCCTCATAACATAAAACTTCTTCTTTCTCATCTACCCTTCATTATTCTGTAAGTTTCTGTAACTACCGAAGCATAAACAGATGGCCACAGAGAGACTGTCGATGAGAAATGGAAACTGTTGAAGATCCCCTCTTGAAGGCAGGAGGATGTAGAAGAGCCAGTTGAGTAAGCCGAGGAGTAGTCAGAGAAGCTGAGCGGGACGTGGAGGGGGTTTTACAATGGAGGCCAACTTAGACGGGGCTGGCCAATGGTGTCAGGCTCATGTCAGGTTGCATTCTCACCCCACTCACTCCAATTGCCAAATCACCTCCTTTAATTAACAAGAAGCCTTCTCTCCACTCTTTTGGAAATTCTCACTTGGGCTGCATACTGTACCCCATGTGCTTGCGAACTGCCTGTCCAGTCTTGATGGTGGTTTGTGCTCCTACCACTGCCGCCTGCTAACATTGACTCAGGCCTCCTGTGTGCCCATCACAGCGTCAAACACTGGGCATGAATTATCTGGTTCAATCCTCACAATAATTCAGAATGTGATACATTCCAGATGAGGAAATTTCATTTAAAACAATAAAATAAGTTGCCCAAGGTTGACCCATTAGTAAGTAGCAAAGCAGTGACATGACTCAAAAATGGAGGAGAGAAAAAAGAAACTTAGAAAATCCACACATGGCTCAATCAATTGTTCTGTGATCAGACGGTTTATATTTTTAAGAAAAGCTATGATTCTCTTTTTAGAATGTCTACTGAGCAAACACTTGATAAAAACTGTATAGACTCTATTCTTTAATGGAAGGTATAGTAAAATGTTAGGAATAATTAAAATTATAGAAATCACTTTTCAAGACCAACATATTCTAGTAACATTGAACTCCAAAGATGTATATATATATATATATATATATATATATATATATATAGAGAGAGAGAGAGAGAGAGAGAGAGAGAGAGAGAGAGAGAGAGAGAGAGAGAAGCACAAATCCCTCTCTTAACTGAGAACAGAGACCCTGTGGTAGTGACTGGCTTGGTGATTTAAGCTTAAATTCTGAAGAAGAAACCTTGCAATTACAGTACTAAAAGCTAGCACACAGTGAAATGCACATAGAAAGTGGAGCCAGGAGATTAGGGTTGGGATTTCATGTACTGATTAGCTGTGGAATTCAAGACAAATCTCCTAACCACAGTGGGTTATGAGGACAATCATAACACATAGGCACTAGATTGCTATGAAGGTTAAATATGATGGTGAACGGGAAAATACACTTGGCATCTAGCAAATGCTCAACAAGGAAATTTAACTGAAATTTCAAATACACCTAGCCTTTGACCCAGCAATCCCACTTCTAGCAGATTACCCCTCCAAATGGAAAGCACAACTGCATAAAGATATATGTATAGGGATGTTCATTAAGCATTGAAGATATATGTATAGGGATGTTCATTAAGCATTGAAGATATATGTATAGGGATGTTCATTAAGCATTGAAATAACAAAGGATAATTAGAATGGCTAAATAAACTGTAGTCAATCCATGGAATATTGGCTGCAAATGTGAGGGATGGAGCTGATTTTTGTGTGTGTGATACAGCCAAATTGTCTGAGTTGCATTAATGTTGCATGATCCTGGGCAAATTACTTAACCTCTTGAGGCTCTTCCTTCTGTAAAATGGGAATGATAAAAGTGGTTACCTCATAGGTCGTTGTGAGGATTAAACTGAGTTAATACTTATAAAATGCTTAGAAGAATAAACAGTACAAACTAAACTTTGCTAAATGTCAACTATTTTGTAACCATTTTTGAAAGGTTCTATGTGGAAAATCTAAGTAAAACGTAGCGAATTGCATCTCATTTTGTTTAAGAAAGTAGGTACTGTGTTTCCCAAAAATAAGAGTAGGTCTTACATTAATTTTTGCTCCAAAAGATACATTAGGGCTTATGTTCAGGGGATGTCATCCTGAAAAATCATGATAGGGCTTATTTTCTGGTTAGTTTTTATTTTGGGGAAAACACGGTCTATATAGTTGTAAGTCTAAGTCTAAGTCTATATAATTGCAGACTTAGGAAAAGAGAGGAATATACACCTTTTTTTTTAGTGTTAACTCTGGGGCATGGCATGACAAAGGTGAAAGAAGATACTCTTTTTATATAATTTGTCTAAGTGATGGTATCATGAATAATTTTTTATTTTTCATCTTTTAATATTTTTCCAAAAAATAAAAACATTAATGGTGCTTGAATGTGATGCTCCATAGGAAAGACACTTTCTTCTTTCCTAGGAACCCCTGCAAAACAGATGCTGTGCTGCCTGGTCAGCTAAAGGGTCTGAGGAGATAAAAAGAGGGATTCTAAAAGTGTGTTTCAACCTTTCACAAAGCCAAGAGAAATCATGCGTTTGCTGGTGATAAGACTGCTTAACACAACTAAAGCAACGTGTGTCTTTGCTCCTACCTGGAATTAATCTTTTCAGTGTCATTAACTCTGATTTCCAAAGGCTGATAAGACATTCAAAAGCGTAGTTTGGTTTGTTTGCTTGTTTTTTTTACAAATGATGGTTAATTATTTTTAAAGAAACAAAACAATTTTTGGCTTAGTAAAGTCTGTTAATCATGCAAAGGCTTTCAAAGCAGAGAATTCGGTGGTTTAAAAGACGGACAGTAGCAGTTTTTGTCAATTAACAACTTGGTGGTCTCCAGGTCCAATGTAACCTTGACATAATCTCTCATTTATTTTCACCACACAGGGAGTAGTAAATAATACACTTCCGCTAATTGGGCTGCTCTGTCCAGGTTTCATAAGTTACCTCTGGCCTCCTCTCTCCAGTGTGGCCCATGGCTTCAGCCTCTGCCAGTCAAGCCCAGCATGTCTGAATGTTTAGTCATCGCTTTGGAGCCACTCTTCCAGGAAAAGGCTATTGTTCCTGCATTTCCTGATCACTTACTTCCTGTCTTTTTTTTTTTTTTTCCAAAGGGGAAAGAATAAAGACCATTCTAAAATCACAGTGGATTCTGCTTAATTTCACAATTATAGTTCATTATATTATAATCATTTACTTGATTTGGAGGCTATCTAAAAATACACCATCACTTGCCTAACCTCGTCGATAGTGCCGCTGAGCCATGGGCAATGGCACATGAGTTGCCTGGTTCTCATGTACAAGTCTATGTGGCCTGCTACTTATTTTGTGCCAGGGGGTCAAAGAAAGCTTGTAAGAGTCTCCACCTTATCAATACCGCCCTCTGACCCATCTGATGAAGATGATACTCAGGTACAGAGAGAATCAACATCTGACCCAGCTGGAGAGGAAATGGCTGGCACAGGATGACCTGGAAATGCCTCCTTTCTGCTCTTGCCCTCCCCCCAACTCACATAAAGATAATAACTGGGTCAGACAAATGGTGTCCTGCTGACCTGAGGGGACTGAGTCACCAGGAGGGGGAGAATGAAGAGGTGGGAGATCAGGAAACTAAGAACCTGGGTTTAAGTCTTCACACACACACACACACACACACACACACACACACACACACACGAGCTTGCTGTGTGCCAGGCACTGTGCTAAGTATTTACATACACTATCTTGATTAATTTTGACAGCTACCCCTCCCCCCCAGCTCCCATGAGGTAGGTAACTTTGTTCTCCCCATTTTATGTATTAATATACTTATCCAAGTTCACACAGCTGGTATAGTAGTTCACTCACACTTGTCTGACAGCAAAGCTGTCCCATCCAACCCTCTATTTGCTGGCTGTGTGATCTCTGTGAGTCACCTAATCATGCTGAACTTCAGTGTCTTCATCTGTAAAGTATGAAAATCTGCTTCTACAGTGTGTTCAGAATTAAATCAATGTATGTATTTAAAGTAGTTACTGCACCCAAAGGTTCATTTCTCCTTCTTATCGCAGCTTTGGTTTGCTTCTAGGTAAAATGATGCTATCGCTGTGTTATTGTAAGATTTAAATGAGACAACCCATGAACATCCTTTGCAAACCATAATTTGCTACATAAAATTCATCATTATTATTCTCATATATATTTTAAATAAATATATATGAGCAGGTAGTCTAAACTAACCATATAGTTTGCCAATTATCAGATTGGCAAAGATAAAAATGTTTGGTATTACACTGTTTTGAGGGAGTTAAGGGAAATTAGCTTGCCCGTACGTTCCTTATGTGTTTGAAAATTGTCGCATCCTCTAAGATAAACTTCACAACACTTGTCAAAATTGCAAATTTGTCAAAAATGTAAATAAACATTCTTTGATTGAGTTTTTCCAACTGTAAATGTGAAATACAAGTATACAAGGCTGTCGATTATAGCATCATCTATAAAAATTGAGGGAAAAAGTGGAAACAACCTAAAGGTCCCCCATACGGGGCTAGTTGTATAAATAGAGTTTTATACAACAGAACCATAAATAACGTTTCAAAATCTATTGACGCAGTGATGTGAAATGATTTCCAAGACATATTGCTAGGTGGAAAAAGAAAGATGCAGAGCAAAGTTTGTATTATACCACAATACATGGCTGTGCACACACACACATACACACACACTCACACACACACACACCCCTACACAAAAGTGTAGGTATGTATACTTATTTCTGTATATACCAGCACTATCCAACAGAAATACAATGCAAGCCACAAATGTGAGCCACATACGTAACTTTAAATTGTTCAGTAGCTACAAAAAAAAGTAAAATGAAAGAGGTCAAATGTATTCAAGATATCTAAAATAATTCAAGTTTATTGGGGTGACAATTAAAAAAAGATATCTAAACTATCACTTCAACAGGCAATCAGTACAAAAGTTATTTATGAGATATTTTACAGGCTTGCTTTCATAAGTCTTTAAGTTACGGTGTACACATATAGCATGTCTCAATCTGGGCTCGCTACATTTCATGTGCACAGTGCAGCTATCCACACCCTGGCACACATGGCAGGCAGCTACCTGACTAGATGTAGCAGGTATAGTTATCGCCACAAGAAATTGGTAGTTGCCTCTGGAAAGAAGAACCAACCTCTCTGGGAATGAGGATAAAAGGAAGAATTATTTTTCATTCTATACTTTTTTGTGCTTGCTTAATTTCTTGGCTTGTGCATGTATCACCTTTACAGAATAAAATGAATAAAACAATTTTTACAAGTTTTTACAGTAACTTCTTATTCATCCTGTCAGACAAATAGGGACAAATGATTCATACAATGTGAAGACAATTATCAGCAATGAATGACTCTTTCCTATTCCTTTTACTCTTGGCTTTGTTTAGTAATGTAAAGAATCTGTCTCACCGAGGTGACCGCAGAGCAATGGTTTGCCACTGAGAGGATGGAGTCAGGCTGGAGAAGTATTTCTAAACTGTGCAAATCAGTCAAATCAGAAATGGGGTTTTATAAGCAACTTATAGCTGAGTAAGTGGAATATACAATGATCCTACCTGGTGGGCATCCTCTCAAACATTCCCACCGTAAGCTCAGAGAAGCTTCCATGGCAGAACACAGAGCAGGAAATTGTGGGGGGCACATGAAGGCAAAGACAGGAAGAAGGGAACAGGAAGGACAGGTGAAGAAAGATGAGGTTTCCATAAACAGGAAACAACCGTATGGCCTCTTTACCGCTTACATCTTATGTGGAGACAAGCGGGGAACCCCACTCCTAACCAGGCTTAATCCCGGTAAATACTCAACTGAACTAAAGTGAGGTAAATTATCTTCCTCTGATTCATTCATTCTGGGGTTAGGTGGGGTTCCTGGGATGGGGGGAATATGAGAAAAGCAGGGTAGATTGTTTGGTTAAAGGGAAGGAGACACTGAATGTGCCAGAGAGAAAATTTCACAGAAGTCAGGGGGACATGGGATCAAAGAGAGCAGTAGCCAAGAAATGGGTTATGGCTGTGTGCAAAGATTTAGCCACTAGGACATTTATCAAAACAATGTTCATGACCCAGAAACACTGAAGACAGCTCTAATGTTTTCATTTGAAGATTATTTGTGATATAATTCAGCAGCTGGAAAAGCAATTACAAAAACAACAGGACACTATAATTCCACTCTTAAAAAAAATCATACACACACACACACACACACACACACATAAATACACCTACACACATGACTGGGTGGATATTTATTAAACTACAAAGGGAAGTGGTGGGACTATAAATGTTATTTAATTTTTCCTTTTAGCTCACCTGTATTTTCCAGCGTTTTCAACAATGAGCATACCTTCATTAGCAATAATATAAAGGGAATCACAAGTTTACCTCACAACCATTGGATATACAGAGAAGAGGTAGTTTCCTTATTTGATATGTAATTAATCCATTCTTCTTTACTCACTTGTTAGAGGGGAAACATTAACTTTTCATTTTTTCTACTTTAAAATATAGTTCAATCCAACACATGAAATAGTTCCTCTAGAATATGCACTGTCCAGTATGGTAACCACTAGTCACTTGTGGCTATTTGACTTTAAATGTTAATTAGTTAACATTTAAAATTCAATCCCCCACACATTGACATTATTTGATTTCCCTTTTGATTCTTTAAAATCACTCTCAGAGAGGTACAAAAGTTTTCTCTGTCTTTACTCAGAAATATTTTAGCTCTCTTCCTAGGTATCCTCAGAGGTAAAATAATTAAAAATTGGTTTTTATCTTGTATGTATTCTGTGATTTTAAAAATGTACACTAGAGATATGAGAGAATAAAGACTCAAAGAGAAATCATGAATAACTTTATGTTAGGGTGTAAGGATTATGAGTGATGCTGTTTCCTGTTTTAAATTTTCCTTTAATGTTGTTATATTATTTTTTACAATAAAAAAATAACAGCTAAAATTGAAAAGAAAAATTTCAGTTCCTCAGTGTCACTCGCCACATTTCAAGTGTTTAGTGTCCACACATCTGTCTCATGGCTACCACATTGGATATTTAGAATGTCTGCCTCATTGTAGAATGTTCTGTTGGACAGTTCCGCTCCAGGTAACGCACAATTTTAGCCCTCCAGCCCGCTCCCTGGCTGGTGGGGTCTCGGTGAGGTCTGGAGGGGATGTTGCTGTGTAGAGAAAGGAGTCTGGCTTCCCTTCTGCCCGGCTTGGGAGGGCAGCACCTGTGGCCGGGTGGTCTTTAGTGAGCTCAGGCTGCCTGGACCTTGGGGCTCTTCAGTGGTCTTTGGGTACCCATGCAAATATCCCTCCCTCAACTTCCTGACTTCAGAGGCCGATTCTCTATTTTTTCTACCGACACTGTGTCTCTCGGCCCATGAGCAGGCCTGAGGAGGGCAGGGGGGAGCCAACAGGCTTCCCTCGCTCCCACAGCTTCTGTGACCTACTCTGTAGTCCAGGCCCAGAGGATTCTCCTGACCTGTCACTCTGGCCTCAGCACCTCAGGAATCTGGGAACTCTATTCCATCAGAAACGCCCTCAGCCATCTCTGACCTTAAGTCCACAGGCACCCAGTTCTTCCAGAGTCTGATGTATTGAGGGCCTCTCTAGAGAGATGACAGTTGTCCCAGGCTGTGCCCAACAAGTAGGGTCAAGGCGCAGCCCTCATACTCCCTGAAACTTCTCTGGCTGCTTTTAACACATATCCTCCCTTAGAAATTTCAACTCAGAGAGGGACAACCCAGACCCCACCAGCCAGGGAGGGGCTGGACGGCTGAGAAATTTGAGGTTGAGCATTATCTGGAGAGGCACCATCCTAAAACAACATTATGCAGATGTTCTAAATATCCAATAGCCTAGCCATGAGCCATGTGCGGCCACTAAACACTTGAAATGTGGCTAGTGCCAGTGAGGGATTGAATTTTTCAATTTTAGCTATGATTTTTGATTGTGAAAAACAATATAACATTGCCTGCTTCTCACCTCTCCCCTCACTCCTTTTTCTCTCCTGCCCACTTCTCTTCTTCCCATTATTCCTTGGGGTTGGAAAGGGATGGGATATTTGTTTAGTAGCCAGTGTTGTATGGCAGTGCCATAAGCCTAGTAACCAGCCTATCTCATCCCTATGGCTTGAGAAAACAAGCCAGTTTCTTCAGTGTATTGTAGGGGGAAACGAAGGAATTTAGAAAATCCCTCCTCAACACAATAGCTGTTTTCCGGCAGAATGCAATTTTGTTTTCAACATCGGGAGGGATTATAATGTGTACTTTGTCTTTGCATTCTATATGTAAGATTTCTAATCTCCACACCCTCCCCTCATATTTTCCCACCCCACCCACTCAGGCAGATGCCCTGGTCCCTCCAGGGCCAAGGTCATTTCCTCAGAAAGATTAATCTGAAAAAGCACATGAGCAAGTTCCAAATCATTATACAAAGAGGGGGAAAATCTTCATTTAAAAACTTTTTTGTTACAAGAGTTGGCTTAGACTAATTAGAAACTGCTTTTAGAGAGAAGGTAACTCCTGAGGTCACATTTTTGTAACATGCAATTGGAGACGGGGGTCAAATGAATGTTAAAAGAGTTGACACCCAAATTCTCCACTATACTAGTACTAGGTCTATGACATTGAGTAAGTTGCTTTACTTCTCTTTGCTTACCTCCATTCGCTCATCTATTAAATGGAAATAACAATAATGCTACCATACACTACTGCAAAAATTAAATGAAGTTGCATGTGTAAAGCAAAATGTCTGCAACACAGTAACCACTCTGGAAATATCCCATGATAATACTACAACTAAAAAGAGTAAAAGCAACATTACACGGAGGAAATTTTAAAACAGAGTAACCATAATAGCCTAATTCCTGCTTTTTTTGGCCCAGGATTAGTTTAAAATGGTTATAAGTGTAACCTTTGAATGGTTTTATCTCATTGAATCTCAAAATGTAGTAGACTGGCAAGGATGAAAGAGCTTTATAGATCATTAACTCAGCACCCCATCAAACCTTAGTTATCTCCCAACAGCAGTGACCACCTATTCTCCAACCTTGGATATCTCCAGAGACAGTGAACTCACTACCTTAAAATGCAACTGATATTTTTTCTTTTGAGTTCTCATGTTTCTAATTCTTTTCTGATACTATGTTACTTTGTCTCATTACAACATTTTCTCATTTACTCTTTTTAAAAAGCCATGATAATTCAAACAATGCAGAAGTATGCAATGTGAAGTGTTATAAAAGTTTGTAAAGTAAAACATTAAAGTTCCCCCTCTTAACAGTGGTTGCTTCATTCTAGTTACTCAGACATTTTCTCTGTATACACAAGATTACATATGTATGCATTTTTACATAAATGGAATCAGATTCTATATATACTTGTGCCATAGCTTTCTAAAAATGTATTAGTGTATCATGGACATGGTCCCATATCCTGATATCACTCCATGGACGGGCCACGATTAATCTAACACATTTCTCATCCATGGGCCTCTCACTGGCTCTTGTTTGGCCTTCTGGTGCCACTTGAAGAGTCTTGATGGTTTTAAAACAAACTCAGCTATCACGTGAGAGCTTTCTCTAAGCTAAACATCTCTAGCTCCTAATGTTGCTCCTCATATAACATAGTTCTAAATGTCTCTAAATTGCTGGAGCTTCTTTGCATTGCCAGAAGCCAACAGCGTGTCCCAGATCGCTGCTCGGGTCAGTGCCGAGCACGGGAAACCAGGCCTTCCATTCTGCCGGAGAGCTTAGGACGTTACAATAATATTCAATTGCCAGGCAACCAGTTTTCCTCATCATTCATACTTCAATGACCATATAATTTATCTTCCAAACCTGACACTTTCAAGAGTGGAAAGTACACTAACTGGATGGGATATGAAGAAACCAGGTCTATTCAAGGTGAAATAGAGAGTTTTTCAGGAGAAACCTGAAGTCAATTTAAATGTTAGGGCTTTTCTTGTTTATACCAACTGCTTTTAAGCTGAGCCCCAAAGCTACAGTTTATTCATTAGAAACAAATTAGCCTCCACTGGGGGTAGAATTGATTTTCAAAAAGAGTAAATTTTTATCAGATAGAGCACACACGACAGACTACTCTAACTTTTTTTATGGATGAAGAATTAGACCCAGAGAGGTTAAAAGATTTGTTTAAGATCACTTGGTTACTGACATCTTTTTAAAGAGAAAAAAAAAAATGTATTGGTGACATGGAACCAAAATTCTGACCATCAACTGTTATTTGCCAGTCACCCTGCTAGGATTTTTTAAACATATTTTTATTCAGTTAATATTAACTGAACATCTACTATATGCCAGGCCCTGTGTTATGTGCGTGGGAGGCAATCACTGTCCTCAGTTACTTCACCAATCTATTGACTCATAAATCCTGCCAACAAACCACCAGAGTCAATATTCTTATTGCGTTTTAGGATATATGGGAACACACAGGAGGAAGATGTAGCAGGTCCTTCATTACCATCGTTTCGTTTGCCATCGTTTCATTATAAGGTTGATGAGCTGCCATAGAAACTTAACTTGTGTATATTAACTAGCCCATGGTAAAATTGATTTCTTTATACGCTGTTTTGCTTAAAGTTGCAGAATCTACCAAAGGCATTAAGTGAGGACTTACTGTATATACATAGGAAGAAATGGAGGCTCAGAAAAGTGAACATATTCACATGACAAAGTTACATGACAAATAAGTGGGAGAGCAGGATTCTAACCTCCTGCCTTTCTCCCAGGAATCACACCCCAGCCTGTTCCTTCCTAGCGCAGAGTTTGGCACTGGGCAGCCTTTCCTTCTTACTGTTGCCTTGGAGATGATTTAAACTATAAGGGCACGTTCCATGCATGGCTCTCAGGCTGAGTCCCATCAGGGCAAACAGGCAGACGGACTACTCAGGTTTCCTTTCCTTGGTGTTTTCTTATCTGTCTCCCACCAATGGCTTGGCCTCTATGGGTGACTGGGGTCAGGAAGTGGCATACGGTCTCTGCTTTTATTCTCTGTGTGGAAATTTTCTAATTATAGGTCACACCGAAAGTTTCCATTCTCCCCCATGGCACTTCACTCTGTTTATGTAACTTAATAAGCCAAGACCCAGACCTTTTTTTTTTCCTTTTTTTTTTTTTTTGACTTAAACCATGAAGCTTTTAATGAGGAATCAAACTCATTCCCTTATCTTCTGACTGGTGAATGGCTGATGTCTGTTATCTGCTTAGTCTGTAGCTGAAATTATGGTCTCCTCTCTGTTCAGGATTTTATAGTCTGATTATGCCTTAAACTTCCTGTGTAAGTCATCAGGGGAAGTAGGAACCTTAACTCCCCTCACTACCACCACCAAAAAATAGATTCAAGCACAATCCTTTAAAATTCCAGCCTTCACAGAATAAAGAGATGACACTACAATATAAAGAAACAAGAGTTAAGAGTTCAAGATGGATAGATATGTCATGGCATCTGATGAAACAAAGGCACCGTTTTAGAGCATAAACGGGAGTGAGATTTTAGACAATTATGTGCTTTGGAAAATAGAAAGTAAGAGCCAACACTTAAACAGTTTCATTCTAATCATGTGCATAATTCTTCTCTAACTGCCTAAAAAGAAATCCTCCAAGTTATGCCATCTCAGTCTAGGATCGACTGGAAATGTAGTCAGTAATAGTAACTTTTAGGCAAAACCTGAACAGTAGCAATAAACTGCTCCTGTATGACAAAAGGAAAAAGAAGATCCCGCGTTTACGAGGCATGTTTAAGCCAAATTTTTTAAAGTCAAAAACCAGCTACGTAGAAAAGGTCCTGTTCTCTCTTTCTCTCTGCCAGCCGTGTGTAAACAGAAATCTCTTTTGCAGAACCTCTCAACAATGGAGGCAGAAAAGGAAATATAAAAGATGGGATTTCGGTAAAAGACCCTGACCCTGAAGATCTACTCTAATATTAACTATTATAAAATTAACCTTTTTAATTATCCTCTAGGGGCTGCAGAACACACCTAAATGCAAGGAAACTAATTTATGGAACAGGCTGCCAAGTAAGAGCAAGGAAGGTGCTTGCTATGCAGGAAGCAAACAGCACCAAAGCAGGAGTGCAGAGCCCAGATAGAAAGGAGTCAGCTGAGCCCAGGGAAGTTACCGATGGAGCACAATGGCAGCCTCGCCAACCACAACTTCTTACCTACCCACCTCCTCAATGTGGTGTGTTCCTAGCACAGAGCCGGGCACAACATCAATGCCATGGCCATTATGGTTATCGCTGTTATTTGGGGATTCCCAAGCAATGTTCGTTTAGGAGATATATGAAACCAGATAAACAGCCATTTTCCAGCCTTTAGTTTTCTTGGCTAATTTTGTTTTAACCCATGTTCCGTTTTGATAAACGGAAAAAAATCTTACCCCGATGTCTCAATCAGATTTCAGTTTGTTCCCCTGTGTGGGAATATCCCTAGGAGGCCCTGAAGAGTCTGTCTTCTGTGTAGGGTCACCAGCCAGGAAGAACTTACTGAGCTTTACTTTTTTGTTGATCATATTATGAAAACAGTACGTATTTTCTATGGTTTGGCATAATACAGAATATTTCATGTTTATAGTATTATGTGGCTTTATGTGATATTACTTATATATCATTATATTGAATATGTTTTTCCCAAGCATACACAAGCTACTTTCTCCTTTCCCCGACCCCCTCACCGAGCCCTTCATAAAAATCACAGCTTTACGACTTAGTCTAGGAGAATTATTCCATTTCCAATACATATTACAGGGTGGTTTTTCTGAAAAAAAGTGCAACTTTGAGAATTTGCTGAATTCCTCGGAACTGAAGTAAAAACATGTTCAGGAACATAGGCGAATACAGAGAAAAGACGAGGATGAGATTGATTACATAGACAAGTAAAAATAAATCTTATAGTCTTTAGCCCCTTCAACAAAGTGACTTGTCACCTGAATCACCAGATCCGTAACATGAATGCATCCAAATGTACTTCAGTGTAATCACCAGGTCCACTGCCAGCCCACACGGGGCTTTTAAGCAAATTACGAAAAGGAACGCATTCTTCAAGGCACTTTCTTTTCATCTTCTGAAAAATCATTGTAATACGAGTATACTGATTTTGTTTTTAAGAACAAGAAACTTGAGACAACCAACTGAATGGGAGAAGATTTTTGCAAACACCGCCTCTGATAAGGGGCTAATATTCAAAATATACAAGGAACTCATGAAACTCAACAACAAAAAAACAAACAACCCAACTGAAAAATGGGCAGAGGACCTGAAGAGACATTTCTCCAAAGAGGACATAACAAATGGCAAATAGACATATGAAAAAATGCTCAACATCACTAATCATCAGAGAAATGCAAATAAAAACCACAATGAGATATCACCCCAGTCAGAATGGTTATCATCAACCAACAAGACAAATAGTAACAAGTGTTGGAGAGGCTGTGGAGAAAAAGGAACCCTCATACACTGTTGGTGGGAGTGCAGACTGGTGCAGCCGCTATGGAAGGCAGTGTGGAGGTTCCTCAAAAAATTACGAATAGAATTACCATATGACCCAGCAATCCCTCTCCTGGGTATCTACTCAAAAAATCTGAAAACATTTATCCTTAAAGACATGTGTGCTCCAATGTTCATTGCCACTTTGTTTACGGTGGCCAAGACATGGAAATAACCAAAATGTCCTTTGATAGTTGAATGGATAAAGAAGCTGTGGTATATATACACAATGGAATACTATTCGGCGATAAGAAAAGATGATAGAACATTTGTGACAACATGGATGGATCTTGACAGTATGATGCTAAGCGAAATAAGTCAGACAGAAAAAGCAGAGAATCATATGATTTCACTGATATGTGGTATATAAACCAAAAACAACAAAAGAACAAGGCAAACAAATGAGAAACAAAAACTCAGACACAGACAATAACTTAGTGGTTACCAGAGGGAAAGGGAGGTGGGGGGTGGGAGATGAGGGTAAGGGGGATCAAATATATGGTGATGGAAGGAGAACTGACTCTGGGTGGTGAACACACAATGGGATTTATAGATGATGTAATACAGAATTGTACACCTGAAATCTGTGTAATTTTACTAACAATTGTCACCCCAATAAATTTAATAAATAAAAATAAATGGGCAAAAAAAGAACAAGAAACTTAACTCCCACCTGCTTAAAAAGTGCCTTATAAAGTTGTTCAAGTCTACATTGTCGGTGATGTGAATGATGCTCCACAGAAGGTCCTTGGTCCAGTCTGTAAGTCAAGCTCAACGACACAGTTTTCCCCGGGAATCGTTTATTTAATGCCTGTTCACCCAACCCAGAGGAACTGTCTGTTTAATGCGTGGGTTCGTCTAGCTCAGTCTTTGGCACCTAGTATATTCTCAATAGATATCAACTGAATGACTGAATGAATGAACAAAAGGTCCTACTTTGACACAAAAATGTACTGCAAAACTGAAAAATAAGTATGGCTAATGTTTACTGAGCATCTTCCCTATGCATCAGGCCCTATGCTAAATACATACTGTGTTTCCCTGAAAATAAGAACCTAGCCAGACTATCAGCTCTAATGTGTCTTCTGGAGCAAAAATTAGTATAAGACCCGGTATTATATTATATTATATTACATTATATTATATTATATTATATTATATAATATTATATTACCCAGTATTATATTATGTTATATTATACCCAGTCTTACATTAAAATAAGACCAGATCTTATATTAATTTTTGCTCCAAAAGACGCATTAGAGCTGATGGCCCAGCTAGGTCTTATTTTCGGGGAAACACGGTATGTGCATTCTCAAGAAAACTGTGAGGCAGGTATTATTACTCTCCATACCCCTAGAGGCTTAAAGAGCTTAAATAACTTACGGGAGTCGTTCCACGGATGTGTCATACACCACGTGACCACCATGGTCACTCCTAACCACTACACTGGCCAGTCAGTCTGTACCTGCATCACTCCAAGAGGCTGCTACACCCATTGGAAACACAGTTCCATTGTGTGGTCAATCCAAGGGAAAGAAGACACCAGAAGCTCCACTTCTGTCTATAGAAACAGAGTTATCATCGGTAATGAGGTCCCACAACCTTCCTGGTCCTAGCCAGCATGCCCAGGACTCACCTTTGAAATCAGTTAGCAGCAATTCATTCAGTTACAAAATAGCAGGCCCTTAAGTCACCTGCGGGGGCAACACCTAGACTAATAGCACACTCTGAAATGTCCTGGCCACTAGATGGCACCGAAGCTCAAATGTCACAGAACTATTTGGAAAACTTCTCCCGCCATATTATTATGGCAATTATGGTTAAGAAAATAATAACAATAACCATAATAACAGCATAATAGACACTATGTGCCAAGTCTCTACAAGCATTATCTCATCTCATGTTCACAACAACTCGTTAGGGTAGCTCCGTCACTATCTCCATTTTACAGATAAAGAGACTGACCTTTAGAAAGTCAAGTATGTTGACCAAGGTCACACAGCTACTAAGAGGCAGAGCAGGGATTTTAACCTGGACAACCTGACTTTCCACAGCCTAATGTTCTTAACTGCTCCACTGTTCTGTTTCCTTTTACGCGGTCACTGTCCTCACAGTTAGCTGCTGAGCACAGGTTCAGGGTGACCACTGATTATTTTTGAAACTCTTTTTGGAAAATCCTCTCTCACGGGGGAGAAAGAAAAACTGCATTCAGGTCACAAAAGTACGTCAAGCACTAGCCAAGATTCAGATGTACTGGAGTTACTTCCTCGAGGGTACAACCTCATCATCCTAGCAATGAAAACACTGGGTCACAGCCTGTGATGCAGTGAAGCAAAGTAAGCTGGATCTGGCTGCAAAGTCTCACCTTAGATGGAACCCCACCCAGATGACTTGAGGGGGAACCCTGGCTCCCAGTTACCCACCATTGGATCTAAAAGAAGTCCTTAGCTTCTCAAGCTTCTAGCACTATATCTGTTAAAAGGGGTAAATCATGCATGCCCTGTCCTTTTTACCAGGTAAAGGTAAAGCATGTAAAAGTGTTCACTGTTGTTATTTAATGGTAAAGTACAATATCATTATATGCCTTCTCTCCCTGTTTTCACCTAAGCAACCTCTTCTTTCACCTTCCCGCCCCCTCCCTTTTCCTTTTTACGACCCAAGTCTGTTTCCAGAGAACAGTTCTTACAACACAGATTTTACCCAACCTGCTCCTCCTATTCCCAGACATTGATTCTAAAACCAGTTCTGAACATCGTGGTTAAGGCCTTCCATTGCTCACTTCCAATCTGCCTGTCTTTCCTCATCTCTCCCAACTTATTCCCTCCTTCACCTTTGCTACGCTAAAATATTCTCCTTATTTCCCTAGTGCTCTATGTCTACTCATCTATTCCCTCTACCTGTCTGTGGTTTATGCTGCCCAACACCCGAAACATTGGCCTTTGATTATAGCTCATGATCTTCCGTTAAGGAATGACTCCCCCGGCAGTACATTGGGCAAGAGGTGCATGAGGTAGATGCGTGATCCAAGTCATACCTGTCAGGCCCTTGTGGCTTGAAACCTGTACCTGAGAGGAGTGACCCAATCCAGCAGTGTTAGAGTTGACCCACCCTGTAGAACATGCTATAAAGAAAAATCTGCCACCAGTTCTGATACATCAACTCACAATGCCTACATTCCTTCAGAGGTTCAGTTTTTATTTCAATTTGGGAGCTATTCCCACAGTACCCATAGATTCCCCTCTGTTCCCTTCCCCTCCACCTTCAATTAGCTGGAATCCATCCCTGCTGCTTGCAGCCACTAAACAACCCTTCAAGGTTCAGTTCAAATGGCAACTCCTTTAAAAAGCCTCACTTCAAGCACATTGTACAGCAGTTATTTGTATGCATCTTTACTTCCCCTCTAGATTGTTTATTCCTTAAATTCAGGGACTGGGGCTTATTCATCTTTGTATTCCCAACAGCCCCTATTGCACCTAGCACATGGTCATTTCTTGATAAATATTTGTTGATTTGGATGGCAAGCCATTTAAGAAGCCATTAAGAGTTTAAAGTAGCTTGTAGGATTTGATGGTATTTTAATTCTGTATTCTGCAGTGTTCCTACATGTTGTTAGCTAATTGAATTTGTTTTACTACAGGAATCATCTATCCAAATTCTACAACCATTACCACATTTTCAAGAAAGCTCAAAGGCAACAGTGAATTTGAGAGTGCTATTTAGATCCAAAGACTTCCAACTCTTGCCCTCCTTCTCCCTGCTGAAATGTCAGGCCTCTGGCAGCTGCCCCCATCAGATCCCAAACAAGCCTGTGAATAACAATGGGAAGTGTGACAATTCCCTAGGTTTTTTTTTTTTTTCTTTTTTAAAGCCTTTACAGGAAGAGCTTGACTATGGAGAAATCTATGTTTAGACTGTTGTTTTTCGTATTTAGTTTAGAAAACTGCATTTCAAGGCCCTTAGGATGCAAGTTATACTCATTATACGCACAAACAATTTCCCCTTCAACATGATTTTCACGTCAGAATGATAAAGGGTAACTGAGATGTGGGAACCATCACAGTACAAGATTTACCCACATTGTAAAACCTTAAATGAGTACAAATGAACTGTTTGTTGAAGCATATATAGATAGATAGATAGAGGTATAGGTACAGGTATATAGATGATAGACGTGTATATGTATATGTATACTATCAAACCAAGCACGATTTTTGTTATCTTTATCATAACTTTTCTCTTTCCAGATTTGAGATCATTTTGAAACAAAGAAAAGAGAAAGATATAAAAGAAGGGAAGTTGACAAGCTTCTGGAGCCTACTGCTCCTTTCCCTACCCACCAAGAAGTCAATTAATTAAAGGCAGTCCTGTTGGCAGCAGCCATTTAGCAGAAGTGCAGGAAAAGTTTTAACTCTATTGTAAAAAGTTTAACTCTATTGTAAATATTCACTAAATTAGGCACCCTGCCCTAAGTTCTATGGCTTGTCCACTTCCAATAATTACTTACTAAATATGCATCATGACAAGAATGAAAAACCATCACAAAAAGCTATTCCCCAGCACACTGCATATTTCCAAAGTTTGTCTCTTAACACAGCAAAATATAAGATGAGCTCAACCTATGCTCCAAGAGTAAAATCCAAGGACATCACCCACACATAAAAGCAGAATGTACAGACTAGTAAGATGGAATAGAAATACTTTTCCCTATTTTTCCCATTAACCACAACTAAAAACCCAGACATTATGTATAAAACAAACATAAAAAGATTCTGAAAAAGGGAGAGAAGAAGGTAGACTGAGAAGAAAGAAAATAATAAAGATAAGAGTACAAATCAGTAAAATGGAAAAACAATAGGGAAAATCAACAAAACAAAGAGCTGGTGCTTTGAAAAGATCAGTAAAATTGATAAATCTCTAGCAAGCTGACAAAGAAAAAAAAGAGAAGACATAAATTGCCAATATAAGTATCAGAAATGATAAACGGATATCACAGAGCTTGTAGGCACTGAAAGGAGAACAAATAAATACTACAAAAAAAAAAAACCCTCTACACACATCACACATGTTTAACAACTTAGACAAAATGGACCAATTCATCAAAAAACACAAATTACTACAACTCACCGAATATGAAAGAAATAATTTGAATAACCATAAAATTATTAAGGAAATTGAGTTCACAATTTAAAACCTCTAAACAAAGAAATCTCTAGGTCCAAATGGTTTCACTGGAGAATTGTACTAAACATTTAAAGAAGAAATTAATACCAATTCTATACAATCTCTTCTAACACAGAGAGAAACATAAATGTTTCCTAATTCATTTAAAAATGCTAGCGTTACTCTGATATCAAAATGAGAAAAACAGTACAATAAAAGAAAACTACAGACCAATATCTTTCATGAATAAATGCAAAATCCTTAGCAAGCAGAATTTAGCAATATATAAAAAGAATCATACATCATGTCCAGTTAGGGTGTATTTCAGTGATGAAGGCAGGTTTAATATTTGAAAAATCAATGTAATCTACCGTATTAACAGGCTGAAGGAGAAAAATCACTTGATTATATCAATCAATACAGAAAAAGCATCTGACAAAATTCAATACGTTCATGTTAAACCCTCTCAGAAAAAGTAAAAAAGAATAGAGTGGAATTTCCTCAGCTTGATAAATGCTATCTACCAAAACTTGCAACCAGCATAGTTCTTAATTATGAAAGAAAATACTTTCCCTCTAAGACCAGGAACAAAGCAGGATATCCACTAATACCACTCTTACTCAACAGTGTTGGAAGTTTTAGTTAGAGCAATAAGGCAAAAAAAGAAATGAAAGATATATAGACCATAAAGGAATAAATAAAGCTGTTGTTTTTTATTTTCAAATGACATATTTGTCAACATAAAAAATCTCAAGGAGGGTACAAAAAAAATTCTAAGACCTAATTAAAGGTGAGATCAGGGGCCGGCCCGGTGGCTCAGGCAGTTAGAGCTCCATGCTCCTAACTCCAAAGGCTGCCGGTTTGATTCTCACATGGGCCAGTGGGCTCTCAACCACAAGGTTGCCGGTACTTGAGTCCCGCAAGGGATGGTGGGCTCTGCCCCCTGCAACTAAGATTGAACTCGGCACCTTGAGCTGAGCTGCCGCTGAGCTCCTGGATGGCTCAGTTGGTTGGAGCGCGTCCTCTCAACCACAAAGGTTGCCGGTTTGAGCTGCACCCTCCACAACTAAGATTGAAAGGACAACTTGACTTGGAAAAAAGGCCTGGAATTACACACTGTTCCCCAATAAAGTCCTGTTCCCCTTCCCCAATAAAATCTTTAAAATAAAAAAAAAGGTGAGTTCAGTAAGGACGCAGGATACAAAACAAGCAAATTAAACTCAGTAATTTTTCTATATATTAGTAATAAACACATGAACAATGAAATTAAAAATGTAATCCATTTACAATCACTCAAATAAAATGAAATGCTTAGGTGTAAATCTAATAAAACATACAAAACTTGTGTGATAAAAACTACACAACATTAGAAAGAAATCAAAGAAGATCTTAATAAATAGAAAGATGCTATGCTCATGGATTGGACATCCCAACACAGTCAAGATGTCAATTGTTCCCAAATTGATATACTGGCTTAATAAAATTCCTAGATTGTTTTGCAGACACAAAACTATTTTTAATTTATATAGAAAGGCAAAGGAACTAGAATAGCTAAAATAATTTTGAAAAAGAAGAACGCTGAGGGTTCAGTACACCCAATTTCAAGAATATAGCTACAGTAATAATGTAAAGTACTGGCAGAGGGATAGACATGCAGATAAACGAAACAGAACAGAGAAACCAGAAACAGGGCCATACAAATATACTTACTTGGTATTTGACAAAAGTGCATAGCACTTCAATAGAGGAAAAGTACCCTTTTCAAGAAATGATGCTGGATAAATTGGATATCTGCAGGCAAGAAAGAGAGAAAAAAAAGAAGGAGAAGGAGAAGGGGAAGGGGAAGGAGAAGAGGAGGAGGAGGAGGAAGAGGAGGAGGAGGAGGAAGAGGAGGAGGAGGAGAAGGAGAAGAAGGAGAAGGAGAAGGAGAAGGAGAAGGAGAAGGAGAAGGAGAAGGAGAAGAAGAAGAGACTATCTTGACCTAAGTCTCGTACCTTGTATGAAAATAAATTCAGAATGGGTCACAGACTTAAATGTAAAAAAGAAAAAACAGAAAACATGGAGGGAACCTTTGAAATCTAGGGCTATGCAAAGAGTTTCTAGACTTAATACCAAAAGCATGAGCCATAAATGGAAAAATTGATAAATAAGACTTTATCAAAACTAAAAACTTTTGCTTTGTAAAAGACCCTATCAAAAGGACATAAAAACCATAAAAAAGAACCAATCAGAAATTGACAATACAATAACTGAAATGAAGAATACACTAAAAGAAATCAACGGCAGATTAGATGAACAGAGGATTTAATCAGTGATTTGGAAGACAAGGTAGCAGAAAACACCCAATCAGAGCAACAAAAAAGAAAAATGAATTTGAAAAACAATAAGGATAGTTCAAGGGCCTTCTGGAACTACATCAAGTACACCAACATTTGCATCATAAGGCTACCAGAAGGAGAAGAGAGAGAGAGCAAGGGATTGAAACGCTATTTGATGAAATAATAATGGAAAACTTCCTTAACTTGGCAAAGGAAATAAACACAGAAGTCCAGGAAGCACAGAGAGTCTCACACAAGATGAACCCAAAGAGGCTCACATCATCATCACAACCCAAGACACATCATCATTAAATCATAATTAAAATGCCAAATGTTAAAAACAAAAAGGGAATATTTAAAGCAGCAAGAGAAAGGTAATTTTCTATGAGTGAGCACCCATAAGACCATCAGCTGATTTTTCAACAGAAACTGCAGGCCAGAAGGAATTGTCACAAAATACTCAAAGTGATGAAAAGTAAGGACCTACAAACAAGATTACTCTACCCAGCAAGCCTATCAATCAGAATCAAAAGAGAGGTAAAGAGCTTCCCAGACAGGAAAAAGCTAAAGAAATTCATCACCACTGTATCAATATTACAAGAAATGTTAAAGAGACATCTTTAAGAAGAATAAGAAAAAAAGAACGTAAATATGAATAATAAAATAATAATAACTACATGACTATCAAAAATCACTTTAAATGTAAATGTAAGTAGATTAAATGCTCCAATCAAAAGACACAGGGTGGTTGAATGGATAAGAAAACAAGATTCATACATATGCTGTTTACAAGAGACCCACTTCAGATCAAAAGACACACACACACTGAAAGTAAAGGGATGAAAAATATATTTCATGCAAATGGAAATGGTAAAAACAAAACATGGAAGCAATACTTACATCAGACAAAACAGACTTTAAAACAAAAGCAAATAACAAGAGACAAAGAAGGATACTACATAAGGATAAAGGAATCAATCCAACAAAATGATATAACTCTTGTAAACATTTACCCACCCAACACAGGAGCATCTAAATTCATAAAGCAAATATTACAGACATAAACAGAGAGATCATCAGTAACACAATCATAGTAGGGGACTTTAACACCCATAGACATCAATGGACAGGTCTTCCAGACAGAAAATCAACAAGGAAACAGGAGCCTTAAACAACATATTAGACCAGATGGATTTAATTGATATTTTTAGAGCATGTCACCCCCAAGGCAGCAGAATATAATTCTTTTCAAGAGCACATGGAACATTTTCCAAGATAGACCACATTTTAGGCCACAAAACAAGTCTCAATAAATTTAGGAAGATTGAAACCATATTAAGTGTCTTACCTGATCACAATGGTATGAAACTAGAAATCAATTACAAGAAGAAAACTGAAAAACACACAAACACATGGTGGCTAAATAACATGCTACTAAACAATGAATGCATTAACAATGAGATCAAGGAAAAAAAATCAAAAGACACTTGGAGACAAATAAAAATGAAAACACAAAGACTCAACAATTATGGGACACAACAAAAGCAGTTCTAAGGGGAAAGTCATAGCAAAACAGGTCTACCTCAAGAAACAAGAAAAATCTGAAATAAACAATCTAACCTTACACCTAAAGGAACTAGAAAAATAAAAACAAACAGAACCCCAACTGAGTAGAAGGAAGGATATAATAAAATAAAATACTAAAATAAATAATTTTTTTATCACTGAAAGGATAAACAAAATTGATAAACCTTTAATCAGAGTCATCAAGAAAAACAGAAAGAGAACCCAAATAAATAAAATCAGAAATGGGAGAGAGTGACAACTGATACCACAGGAATATAAAGGATTATAAGAAAATACTATGAACAATTATATACCAGCAAATTGGACTATTTGGAAGAAATGGATAAATTCCTAGAAACATACAATCTTCTGAGACTAAGATGGAGGCAGGTAGAAACAGAAAATCTGAACAGACCAATGATTACTAATTAAATTGAATCAGTAATCAGAAACTCACCAACAAACAAAAGTTCTGGACCAAATGCATTCACAGGTGAATTTTCCAAACATTCAAAGCAGCACTTATAGATATCTTTCTCAAACTATTCCAAAAAATTCAAGAGGAGAGAAGACTCACAAGCTTACTTTACAAGGTCAACGTTACCCTGATTCCCAAACCAGACAGATATCATAAAAAAAAGAAAATTATAGGCTGATATCCCTGATGAATATAGATGCAAAAATCCTCAATAAAATATTAGGAAACTGAATTCAACAATAAATTAAAAAGATCATACATCAGGATCAAATGGGATTTACCGTGTTTCCCCGAAAATAAGACCTAGCTGGACAATCAGCTCTAATATGTCTTTTGGAACAAAAGTTAATATAAGACCTGGTATTATATTACATTATATTATATTATATTGTAAGACCCGGTCTTAATAAAATAAAATACCTAGGAATAAATTTAACAGAGGAGGTAAAAGACCTGTACTCAAAAAATCGTAAGACATTGAAGAAGATACAGATAAATGGGAGCATCTACCATGCTCATGGATGAAAAGAATTAACTTTTATTTATTTATTTATTTATTTATTTATTTATTTATTTATTTATGTATTTATTCATTTATTTAATGGAGCCTATTAAAATATGTTTGCATTAGTTAATGTTATGGTACATGCTCATAGTATGCTGTTAACTGAATAAACTGGCTATAAAACATTATTTACAGCATGATTATAAATTTGCTTTAAAATATTTTAAAAATTATATTGCAAAGCATTATAATGTTGGCATTTTTTTGCAATATTTTCTATCAGACACATATGTTATGTGTATTGTCATAAGAAATAAAAAAATAAAAAGTACATTGGTTTGGGATCTGTCTGGTTTTCAATCTCATGAAGCAATTAAAAATTGTGGTCATTTTAGGTGCTTAGTTTCATTTGAAATTAGTGTTGGTTGATATATATATATATATATGTATGCATGTAATTATATATATACATATATATATAATTCATATAATATATATTCATATAATATATATATTCATATATATGTATATATATGAAGGTCAGACAATTAAGTTCGTGAACTCATCCTAGAAAAAGTGCTACATCCCTCATTGCTGAATATCACTATAGTCACCTTCGAAGTACTCCCTTTGGGAAACTATGCACGATGCCAGTACCTAGTCCACCGTTCAAAGCAATTTTGGAACTCTTTTTCTGGAATGGCCATCAGAGCTGTTGTCGTATTATTTTTTATGTCCTGAATGTCATCCAAATGTCTTCCTTTCAATATTTCCTTTATCTTTGGGTAAAGAAAGAAGTCATCGGGGGCCAGATCAGGTGAGTAGGGAGGGTGTTGCAATACAGTTATTTGTTTACTGGCTAAAAACTCCCTCACAGACAGTGCTGTGTGAGCTGGTGCATTGTCGTGATGCAAGAGCCATGAATTGTTGGTGAAAAGTTCAGGTCATCTAACTTTTTCACACAGCCTTTTTAGCACTTCCAAATAGTAAACTTGGTTAACCGTTTGTCCAGTTGGTACAAATTCATAATGAATAATCCCTCTGATATCAAAAAAGGTTAGCAACATCGTTGCAACAAGTTCTCAACTTAATTGTCACACCTCATGTGCATCTGTGTGTGTGTGTGCGTTTTAAATAAAATTTTTTTAATTGGAGAATATTGGGGAACAGTGTGTTTTTCCAGGATACATCAGCTCCATGTCAAGTCTTTGTTTTCAATCTAGTGTAGAGGGCGCAGCTCACTGGCCCGTGTGGAACTCTAACCAGTGACCTTGGTGTTATGAGCACCATGCTCTAACCATGGAGCCAACTGGCCGCCCTCTGGTAACTCAGCTCCAAGCTCAAGCCGTTGTTTTCAATCTAGTGTAGAGGGCGCAGTTCACTGGCCCATGTGGGAATTGAATCAGCAACCAATCGAGCCATCTAGACACCCGATTTAATTAAAATTTATTGGGGTGACAATGGTTAATAAAATTACATAGGTTTCAAGTGTACAAGAATTAACATCTTTAAAATATTTATACTCCCCAAAGCAATCTGTGGATTCAATGCAATCACTATTAAAATGCCAATGGCATTTTTCACAGAAATAGAATAATCCTAAAATTGATATGGAAACACAAAAGATCCCGAATAGTCACAGCAGTCTTGAGAAAAAAACAGAGTTGGAAGTATCACCCTACTGGATATCAACCTATAATGTAGGTCAATAGCAATCAAAACACCATGGTACTGGCATTAAAAACAGACACATAGATCAGTGGAACAGGATAGCGAGCCCAGAAATAAACCCACACCTGTATGGTCAATTAATCTATGACAAAAAAGACAAGAATATACAATGGGGTAAAGACAGTCTATTCAATACATGGTGCTGTGAAAACTGTACAGATACATGTAAAAAAAAATGAAACTGGACCACCTTCTTATTTTATATACGAAAATAAACTCAAAATGGATTAAAGACTTAAATGTAAGACCTGAAACCATAAAATTCCAGAAGAAAACATAGGTAGTAAATTCTTTGACATTGCTCATCATAATATTTTTTCTGATAGATCTCCTTAGGCAGGGAATACAAAAGAAAAAAATAAAGAAATCAAACTACAAAGGTTTTGCATAGAAGAGGAAACGATTAAAAAAACAAAATGACAATCTAACAATTGGGAGAAGATATTTGCCAATGATACATCTGATAAGGGGTTAATATCCAAAATTTATAAAGAACTCACACATCTTAACACCAGAAAAAATAAACAATCCAATTTTTAAAAATGGGCAGAGGACCTGAATAGATTTCTCCAAAGATGACATACAGATTACCAATAGACTTATGAAAAGATGCTCACCATCACTAATTATCAGAGAAATGCAAATTAAAACCACAATGAGAGACCATCTCATTCCTATCAGAACAGCTGTCATCAACAAACAACACGTGTTGACGAGGATGTGGAGAAAAGGGAACCCTTGTGCACTATTGGTGGGATTGCAAATGAGTGCAGCCACTATAAAAAACAGCGTGGAGATTCCTCAAAAAATTAAAAATAGAACTACCTTACTTGTATGACCCAGTAATTCCACTTTTGGGTATTTATCCAAAGGAATCTAAAATACTAATTCAAAAAGATATGTGCACCCCTATGTTCATTGCAGAGTTATTTACAATAGCCAAAATATAGAGGCAACCTAAGTGCTCATCAATACATGATTGAATAAAGAAGAGGTGGTACATATACAATGAAATATTACTCAGCCATAAAAAAGAATGAAATCTTACCATTGTGACAACATGGATGGACCTAGAAGATATTATGCTAAATGAATTAAGTCAGAGAGAGAAAGACAAATACCATGTGATTTCATTTATATGTGGAATTTAAAGAACAAAATAAATGAACAAACAAAACAGAAACACACTCATGGATACAGAGAACAAACTGATGGTTGCCATGTGGGAAGGAGGTTGGTGGGGGGCTGGGTGAAAAAGTTGAAAGGGATAAGTAGTACAATTGGTAGCTACAAAATAGTCACAGGATTGTAAAGTACAGATAGAGAATATAGTCAATGATATTTTAATAAGCATGTTGTGGTGCCAGGTGGGTACCAGTCAAGGGGATTAATTTGTAAATTATATAAATATCTAACTAGTAAACTGTACACCTGAAACTAATATAAAATATATTGAATGTCAACTGTAATTGAAAAATTAAATAAATAAAAAATAAAAACCCTGTCAAAAGTATGAAAAGACTAGCTACAGATTAGGAAAGAATGATTGCAAACCACAAATTCTAAAAAGGACTAGTATCTACAAGATATAAAAAACTCTCAAAACTCAACAGTAAAAAACCAAACAGAAAAGGGTAAATGGGAAATTACAGAAGGGGTAAAACACATGGAGATGCTTCGGAGAAGATAACACAAATGGCAAATAAGTACATGAAAAGAGGTTCAACTCCAGAGAATGATGCTGAGTGAAAAAAGCCAAACCCAAAAGGTACCACATTTCCATTTACATAACATGTTTGAAGTGACAAAATTATACAAATGTAGAATGATTAATGGTTGCCAAAGGGTAAGCAGGGAATGAATGGGGACAGAAGAGAAGCGGTGTGGCTATCAAAGGGCAACAGGAGAGATGCTTCTGGCGACAGAAATCGTCTGGATCTCAGTTATATCAACATCAATATCCTGCTTATGATCATTGTACTGTATGATCATTGTAGTGTATGATCATTGTAGTGTATGATCATTGTACTGTAGTTTTGCAAGCTGTTACCATTAGGAAAAATGGGTAAAAAAATATACAGCGTTGTTCTGTATTATTTCTTATAACTGTCTATGAACCCACAGTTATCTCAAATAAAAAGGTTAGTTACATTTTTTTTACACATTTTATTGGGGAATGTGGGAGGACGGTGTGTTCTCCAGGGCCCATCAGCTCCAAGTCGTTGTCCTGCAGTCTAGTTGTGGAGGACACAGCTCAGCTCCAAGTCCAGTTGCTGTTTTCAATCTTTAGTTGCAGGCGGTGCAGCCCACCATCCCATGGGGGAATTGAACCGGCAGCCCTGTTGCTCAGAGCTCACGCTCTAACCAACTAAGCCATCCAGGCGCCCCATAATTTTTTAAATAAATAAATAAAATAAAAGGTACTGCATAGAAGGAAAACACCAGAGGAAGTTAACAAAATAAATTCAATGCAGTCTCTGTTAACTGTCATATATGGTTTCTACTTTTTGTTTTATTTTTAAACTACTAAAACTCTTTTCTGCAGGATAAAACAAGAAGACACAACAAGAGGGAAATTTTTGAAGGGGTTTTCCAACCGGTTGGTTAATCATAACATGGAAAGAGTTGAAAGTTATAGTAGAATAGGATGTAAAATAAAATAAGAAAATAAATCATGGAGCCAGTGAAAGTAAAAGTATCTCTCTCATTCAAATAGTTACATGTGGCCTGTGAGCCTACAAGGCCCGCAGGAGACATTTATCACAGTCAAAAGAACAGATAGTAAAACAAATATAAAAACAAATATTTTTAATTAATAGATTTAAATGGAGAGAGAACAACGAAACCCAATTTCAGATTGGTATTTGATTCTCAGTCTTTTCTACTCTTGGCCTTCACACTTTCTGAGCATTGTGGTTTCGCAATTTGAAAATCCC
This sequence comes from Rhinolophus hipposideros, assembly GCF_964194185.1. Lineage (NCBI taxonomy): Eukaryota > Metazoa > Chordata > Mammalia > Chiroptera > Rhinolophidae > Rhinolophus > Rhinolophus hipposideros. The sequence goes on from NC_138047.1 coordinate 39,844,264, forward strand.
AGGTCATTCTCAAGACTATGGCAGGCAAAAGTAAATAGGCTCTCATGTCCAGAAAATGTGTTGCTTTCAAAGAAAGATTTTTTTAAAATTTTATAGTCAGCTTCGGGAAAATATTACTGTTGGACTGTAAAAAAAAAAAAAAAAATCACCAACTATGCATTTCCCAGACACACCAATTATAGATATGATGCATCTAATAAAGCTTATCTTAAATAGTGCATTAATCATTAGTCACAAAGCATCTTTTTTATTTGTGACTTTGCTAAAATTTAACATAATTTCTCTAGGCCAATGGTGCAGCATTCATTCACATCACAATTTATGTGGTGGAATTTTCTTTCAGAATCCAGACAAAACCTGTCATAAAAGCATCTATAAATTCCTTCCAACAGACTTCATGAAAAATGTCTTTAAAGGAAAACCAAATATTTCCTGTAAAGCAAGAAAAAAAACATCAGTCACAACAGATACAATTAAGAACACAGCCACAGTAGGGGGACAAAGCAAATGAAGAAGAAAATGTATATTTAGTAAAACTATTTTGATTTTACAGAGATGAGACAGTCTTAGACACAACAGTTTAATTTTTAGTCTTGATATAGCCTCTGAATAAAGCAAATAATTTTAATCAGTATTTATTTTAGGTTTGGTCTGAATTATATTTTTGTTTCATATTGTGATGCTCAATTAGTTTGATTTTTCTATTTCAAAAAAACTGAAAAATAAATATCTGAGTCATTGTCTTAGAGTAATTGTTCCATAAATGTTATCTATAATATTTTATAAATGTTTTCAATGCCTTACTTTGTCATATATGAATCTAATGGAAATTGGATTAGATTTTACACATATAATTTAATATCCATCAGGAGAAATTTCTCTTCATGTGGTAGGACCAGATAAACCTGAAAGATTTCATTGGAGTGATTCATGGTCAATCATTATTAATAACACATTGTATAGAATCTATGTTCTTTGACCCTTCACATATTTTAAAATAAATAGAGACTAATAAACAAGTGAAGAAAATAGAATTAGCTTGAATTTCTGCTCTGCATGTCTGTTTGATGAGTAAAAAGAAAAGCTGATAATTATTCAGGTACTTTTTTAAATTGCCATTTTCTCAGTGTTATTTTGGGCTGTATATTTAATAAAATCTCATGAAAAACACATAAATATGTCCAGGTTTACTAGTCTTTCACATAAAAGAAGTCCATAGGTAGGCAATTTAGTGTCAATATGGGAGTACCAGATTCCTTACATCTTTCTGCTCCACTTTCCTTGGCACATGACTTTCATGGCTGTATTATTGTTCTCCATGGAAAGAGAATTAATACGGTGTATGTATAATCTATGGAGGAGGGGATTTTAAGGAATTGGCTAATGTGATTGGACTGGCTCACAGATTTTGGCAAGTCCAAAATCTGTAGGGTAGGCCAGCAGGCTGGAGACCCAGGAAAGAACTGATGTTTCAGCTTGAATACAAAGGCAGACTGCAGTCAGAGTTTCCTCCATTTTGAGGGATGCCAGCTTTTTTTCCTCCTAAGTCCTTCAACTGATTGGATGAGGCCCACCAACATTTTACAGAGAAAGCTACTTTATTCAGTCTACTGACTTAAATATTAATCTAATCTAAAAAAAATACCTTCAGAGTAACATCTAGACTAGTATTTAACCAAATATATGGATACTGTGGCCTATTCAAGTTGACACATAAAATTAATCACTACAATGGTATAATGAACCAATATGGCTGTTGAGACTCAGTCATCATTCCTCATTCCCAAGGAATGAGGTAGTGGGCAAGGGCAAAGGGCATGTAACAGTGTCTATTTCTTTTAAAGAATTTTCCTGTCAATCCAAATGAACAATTTCTGCTTACATCTCAATGGCCACCCCTTATTGCACAACAGTCGGAAAATTGTAATATTTTATTATGTTGGTGCAAAAGTAATTGTGGTTTAAAAGGTTAAAATTGCAAAAATCGCAATAATTTTTGCACCAACCTAATACTTGTGTAAATAAGCCAAAATAACTAATTCTGATAATCAAGGCCCCAAAGTGAATTGCACTTATTCACTTTGGGGGTCCATTGCACTTTTTGTATCTCTGGTATGATATCTTCCATCAGTTTCAGGGAACTCTAATCATTATTTAAATATTGCTTCTACTTTATTCTCCCTTTCCTCTCCTGGCACTCCAATTACACATGTTACATCTTTTCATTATGTCTCTGTATCTCTTACATTAGATTTTGTATTTTCCATACTTTCTTCTCTCAATTCTTTAGTCAGGATATTTTCTTCTGACCTATCTTCCAGTTTCTTAACTTTTTCTTTGCCCTGTCTAATGTGCTCTTAAAGCCATCTATTGAATTCTTTTTTTTTTAATTTACTTTTTTATTAGTTTCAGGTGCACAAGACAAAGTAATACTTAGACGTTTATCATTTATATGCCTCACACTGTGTGAACCCCCCTCCCCCATCCACTATCCCTCTGACATCGAACAGAGCCATTACATTTCCACTGTCTCTATTCCTAATGCTGTACTCCTCTTCATGTAAGTATATACATACATATATATATATATATATATATATATACATATATATATATATATATGTATATATAATTATAGTTGGCATTCATTATTGTTCAGCTTCAGGTGTACAGTGCAGTGATCAAGCATCTACATCATCCCTGAGGTGGTCTCCCAAATGGGACACGTGTCCATCGGATACCCTACAAAATCTTTACAACATTATTGATTACGTTCCCCAAATTAATTTTCAAAACCCCGTGGCCATCTTGTGGTTACCAATTGTTTTCTAATCCCCTCACCTTCCACCTTATCCCCAACCCCCCCCCCCCGGCCAACCAAGCAACCCTGTTTTTCCTCTTTGTTTCCAAAACTGTTTCTGATTAGTTCATTCACTTATTCTTTTCTTTAGATTCTGCATATAAGTGAGATCGTATGGTATTTGTCTTTCTCTGTCTGACTTATTTCACTTAACATAATGTTCTCCAGGTCCATCCATGTTGCTGCAAATGGTAAGATTTCTTTCTTCTTTATGGCTGCATAATACTCCATTGTATAAATGTACCACAGCTTCTTAATCCAGTCATCTACCGATGGGCATTTGGGTTGTTTCCATGTCTTGGCTATTGTGTATAGTGCTGCAATAAACATAGGAGTGCATACAGATTTTTGAATTGGAGTTTTGGATTTCTCCAGATAGATACCTAGGAGTGGAATTGCTGGATCATAAGGTAGTTCCATTTTCAGATTTTTGAGATACCTCCATACTATTTTCCATAGTGGCTGCACCAATCTGCAATCCCACCAACAGTGCACAAGCATTCCCTTCTCTCCACATCCACGTCAGCACTTGTTGTTTGTTGATTTATTGATGATAGCCATTTTGACTGGGGTGAGGTGGTATCTCATTCTGGTTTTCATTTGCATTTCTCTGATGGTTAGTGAGGTTGAGCATTTCTTCATATGTCTGTTTGCCATCTGTATGTCCTTCTTAGAAAAATGTCTCTTCAAGTCCTCTGCCCATTTTTTAATTGGGTTGTTTGTTTTTTTGGAGTTGAGTTGAGTGAGTTTTTTATAGATTTGTGATATTAACCCCTTATCAGATATATCACTGGCAAATATCTTTTCCCATTCAGTAGGATCACTTTTTGTTCTATTGATGGTTTCCTTTGCTGTGAAAAAACTTTTTACTTTGATGTAATCCCACATGTTTATTTTTTTCTCTTACTTCCCTCGCGCGAGGGGATATATCAGTAAAAATTTTACTCCGGGTAATGTCTGTGAAGTTTCTTCCTATATTTTCTTCTTGGTATTTTATGGTTTCAGATATTACATTTAAGTCTTTAAGCCATTTTGAATTTATTTTTGTATATGGTGTAAGGAGGTGGTCCAGTTTCATTTTTTTTGCATGTGTCTGTCCAGGTTTCCCAGCACCATTTATTGAATAGATTGTCTTTACCCCACCATACATTCTTGCTTCCATTATCGTAGATTAAATGGCCATATAGGCATGGATTTATTTCTGGACTCTCTATTCTGTTCCACTGATCTATGTGTCTGTTTTTATGCCAGTACCATGCTGTTTTGATTACTGTAGCTTTGTAGTATAATTTGATGTCAGGTATTGTTGTACCTCCCACTTTGTTCTTATTTCTCAAGATTTCTGAGGCTGTCCAGGCTCTTTTATGGTCCCAAATAAATTTTAGGATTATATGTTCTATTTCTGTGAAAAACGTCTTTGGTAGTTTGATAGGAATTACGTTGAATATGTATATTGCCTTAGTATGGACATTTTAACTATATTAATTCTTCCTATCCATGAACATGGTATGTGTTTCCATCTATTTGTATCTTCTTTCATTTCTTTCTTCAGTGTCTTATAATTTTCTGAGTACAGGTCTTTTACTTCTTTGGTTAAATTTATTCCCAGGTGTTTTATAGTCTTTGAAGCAATTGTAAATGGGATTTTTTTTTAATTTCACCTTCAGATGTTTTATTATTGATATATACAAATGCAACTGATTTCCGAATATTAATTTTGTATCCTGCTACTTTACTAAATTCATCTATCAGCTCTAATAGTTTCTTGGTGGAGTCTTTAGGGTTCTCTATATATAGTATCATATAATCTGCATATAATGACAATTTTACTTCTTTCTTACCAATTTGGATGCCTTTTATTTCTTTTTCTTGTCTGATTGCTGTGGCTAGAACTTCCAGCACTATGTTGAATAGAAGTGGAGAAAATGGGCAACCTTGCCTTATTCCTGATTTTAGAGGGAATAGTTTTAGCTTTTCCCCATTGAGTATGATGTTAGCTGTGGGTTTATCATATATGGCCTTTATTATGTTGAGATATGATCCCTCTATTCCCACTTTCTTAAGGGTTTTTATCATAAATGGCTGCTGGATTTTATAAAATGCTTTTTCTGCATCTATTGATCGATATCAGCCTGTAGTTTTTCTTTTTTTGTGGTGTTTTTGTCTGATTTTGGGATCAGGGTGATAGTGGCTTCGTAAACAGTGTTTGGGAGTCTTCCCTCCTTCTGGATTTTTTTGGACGAGCTTGAGGAGAATAGGTGATAATTCTTTTTTGAACGTTTTGTAAAATTCACCTGTAAACCCATCTGGTCCAGGGCTTTTGTTTGTTGGGAGATTGTTGATTACTGATTCAATTTCCCTGGTGGTAATCAGTCTATTCAGGTTTTCTGTTCCTTCTTGAGTTAGCCTTTGAAGGTTGTACACCTCTAGAAAATTGTCCATTTCTTCCAGATTGTCAAATTTGTTGGCATATAGTTGCCTATAGTAATTTCTTAAATTTTTTTGTATTTCTGTGGTGTCTGTTGTCACGTCTCCTCTTTCATTTCTGATTTTATTAATTTGGGTCCTCTCTCTCTCTTTTTTTAATGAGTCTGGCTAAAGGTTTGTCAATTTTGTTTATCTTCTCTAAGAACCAACTCTTGGATTCATTGATCTTTTGTATTTTTTTTCTGGTTTCTATTTCATTTATTTCCGCTCTGATCTTTATTATCTCCTTCTTTGTGCTCCCTTTGGGCTTATTTTGCTGTTCTTTTTCCAGATCCGTTAAGTGTGAAGATAAACTGTTGATTAGTGATGTTTCTTGTTTCTTTAGGTAGGCCTGCAATGCTATGAATTTCCCTCTTAGGACTGCTTTTGCGGCATCCCATAGATTTTGGGTCGTCATATTTTCATTTTCTTTTGTCTCGAGATATCTTTTGATTTCTTCCTTGATCTCCTGCTTGACCCATTCATTATTTAGTAACATGTTATTCAGCCTCCATGAATTGGTGTGTCTTCCAGTTTTTTTCCTGTAGTTCATTTCTAATTTCATAGCACTGTGGTCAGAGAAGACAATTGGTATGATTTCAATTTTCTTAAATTTATCGACTTGTTTTGTGGCCTAACATATGGTCTATCTTGGAAAATGTTCCATGTGCGCTGGAGAAGAACGTGTATTTTGCAGCATTGGGGTGAAATGCTCTGAAAATATCGATTAAATCCAAGTGTTCCAATGTATCATTTAAGGCTATTGTTTCCATATTGATTTTCTGTCTGGAACACCTGTCCCTTGTTGTCAGAGGTGTGTTGAAGTCCCCTACTATGATAGTGTTACTGTTGATCTCTGTCTTTATGTCAGTCAATATCTGTTTTATATATTTAGGTACTCCTATGTTGGGTGCACAGATGTTTACTAGGGTTATGTCTTCTTGTCTGATCGATCCCTTTATTATTATATAGTGCCCATCTTTGTCTTTTAACATGTTCTTCATTTTAAAGTCTATTTTGTCAGATATAAGTATTGCAACTCCAAGTTTTTTCTGATTTCCATTTGCATGAACTATCTTGCTCCAACCCTTCACTTTCAACCTGTATGTGTCTTTTGATCTGAGGTGAGTCTCTTGTATATAGCATATACAAGGGTCTTGCTTTCTTATCCACTCAGCCACCCTATGTCTCTTGATTGGAGCATTTAATCTGTTTACCTTTAAAGTGATTATTGATATCTACATAGTTATTGCCATTTTTTAATTTGTAGTGAGATTGTTTTCATCTTTCTTTTATTTACAGAAGTCCTTTTAGTATTTCTTGCAATGCTGGCTTGGTGGTAATAAATTCCTTTAGCTTATTCTTTTCTGGGAAGCTCTTTATCTCTCCATCAGCTTTAAATGATAGCCTTGCTGGCTAAAGCAATCTGGGTTGTAGGCCTTTGTTGTCCATCACTTTGAGTATCTCTTGCCACTCCCTCCTGGTCTTCAATGTTTCTGTAGAAAAGTCATTTGATAGTCTTATGGGAGTTCCCTTGTATGTAACCCTCTGTCTTTCTCTTACTGCTTTTAGGATTCTCTCTTTGTCTTTAAGCTTTGCCATTTTAACTATAATGTGTCTTGGTGTGGACCTGTTTGGGTTTATCCTGGTTGGAACTCTCTGCACTTCCTGGGCTTGTATGTTGGTTTCCCTCATCAGGTTACGGAAGTTTTCGGACATTATTACTTCAAATATGTTCTTAATCCCTTGCTTCCTCTCTTCAGCTTCTGGTATTCTTATGATGCGCATGTTGTTGCACTTGATGTTATCCCAGAGGTCTCTTAAAGCATCTTCATTGTTTTTTATTCTTTTTTCTTTCTGTTGTTCTGTTTGGGTGATCTCTGCTAACTTGTCTTCTAAGTCACTGATTTGATCCTCTGCTTCATCTAACCTGCTGGTCATTCCTTCAAGTGAGTTCTTTATTTTGGTAATTGTGGTCTTTAGTTCTAACAGGTTGTTTATTATGATTTCTACATCCTTCTTTATGTCGTCTCTAAGCTCCTTAAACATTCTTATCATCAGTGTTCTGAACTCTGTCTCTGATAGGTTGGTTACCTCTGTTTCATTTGATTCCACTTCTGGAGGTTTCTTCTGTTCTTTTATTTGGGACATGTTTCTTTGTTTCCCCATTCTGGCTGACTCTCTGTGTTTGCTTTGATGTATTAGGTAGATCCCCTAGAGTTCTTAGTTCTTACTGGGTTATCTTATGTAGTATGTGTTCTTTATATTTGACTTGCACTACTTCGTTCTTCTCCTCTGCTCCATAGGTATGCTCCAAAGGTGACTCTTGTGTTGTGTATATTGTCCTGTTAAAGAATATCTTTAATTGCTTTTCGCTTGTGAGTAGGTGGGGTTAACTCCTAGGCCGACTAGTTGTGAGACTTGGCTCTGCCCACCACAGGGTGTTCTGCTGCATGAGGGTTGACCACTTAAATGTGGTTTGGCCTCTAGGGGCTCTTGTGCCCGTACAGAATTCCCTCTAGGTGTGTGACTTGTAGGTCAAACCAAGAAGTACTCTGGTTTGGTCTGGAATTGGCCTCTGGATGTTGAATCTCGTGCCTCTTAAGCTGGGCCCTGGTAGGGTAATTTCATAACAAAGCAAATCACCAAGCACAACAACAACAACAACAAAGAAAAAATCAAATACGTTCACATGTAAAAAGAACCGACAACTCCCACTCAACACAGGCAAAGATATCAAAGATATAAAGACAAAACAAAACAAAACAAAACAAAACAAAAAGCGCGCCAGTCTTGGCTTAAGCCCACCAAGTAATCTCCAGGTTGTCCTCTGCTGTACCCAAGAGTCCCCCGTGTATTGTGCAGGCAGAGCCAGTCACCTGATGCCCAGAGTGACGTTGGGCATCAGGTGATGGGCAGATGAGATGCGTGGGGCAGATTAGACGTTGGGCAGATTTAGATGCGTGGGGCTGAGGGATCTGGATGGTAGTTTTTACAAAGTCAGTGCAGTTTCTGTCCTTTCCTGCACAAATGCACGCTGAGAGTAGCACCACCAGCCCTGTGTCCAGTTCTCCTGAATTTTAGGGCACTTATTCCGTGTGTGTGTGTGTGTGTGTGTGTGTGTGTGTGTGTGTGTGGCTGGCGGGAGATTTCTGAGCTGCTGAAAGCCGGGAGCTGCGTCTGCCACTTACTGCTGATTCCTGGGAATGCCTCCGCAGTTGTAATTGCCCCGCCCTAGGCAGGTCAGAAAGAGTGGGGGCTGGGGATGGAGGGGTCATCTCTCTCCCAGCCCAGCCATGTCACACTCTTCCCGCAGGCCAGAAAAGGTGGTGGCTGGGGGTGGAGGAGTCTCTTCTCTCCTCACCCAGCCAAAATCACACTCTTCCCAGCCTCTTCCCTGGGTCAGAGCTGCCTGCCAGTCTTCCCAGAGCCTGAGCACTAAGGCTCCTCTGTAATCTGACACTACTCCTCAGTTCAGGGGCCAGTTTAAGTCTCTGGAAGGGTGGGTGTAGGACTGGAAGAGCAGGGTGGGGCCCAGGTATGGAGTTTGTATCCTTTGTCTGGCATAGGGCCCAATTGAAGGACCCAGCTGAGGTTATTGCCTCAAATGCTGGATATGCTGCCCTCTCAGTGGGAGAGATCAGCTGTGGGACGCAGGGAAAGAGCCCAGCTCCTGGCTTTTGTGTTCTCTGTTCCATCCTGGGATCCCCTGCGTCTCTGCAGCTGTGGATGCCGGCCGTGTTTCCACAGCCGCAGATGTGGGCCGCATCCCCACAGCCATAGGTGTGGACCGTGTTTCCACCTCTGCAGATGCAGTCCACATCCCCACAGCTGCAGATGCGGGCCGCATCTCCACTCTGCTCCCTTCCCTCTTCCCCTGCTCACCCAATTTGCCCACCTGCAAGTAATCCTTGTACGAGCCACTTAGCTGTTCTGCATGATGAGCAGAGTCCTTTGATGGTTTATGTGTCCCGTTTGTGATAAGATCCGGAGGAGAACTCAAAAAGTGCTCCCCGCTGCTGCCATTCCTATGATGTCACTCTCCATCTATTGAATTCTTAATTTCAAGTAGTGAAATTTTCAGTTATAAAACTACTCTTTAGCTTTCTTTCATGGTTTCCAGTTCTCTGCTGAAATTTTCCACCTTGTCATTTAATCTCCTGAACATATTATTTTAAAGCCATGTGTCTGCTATCTCAAACACCAGGATATTCTGTCAGTCTATATCTATTGTCTATTAGGTTTTTTCCCCTTGATTTTTGATCATTTGGCTTTGTCTGCTAGTATGCCTGGCAAACTTCTATTACATGACAGACATTGAGGGTAAAAAGCTATAGAGATAATTTGAGGCTGTGTGTGATATTAGTCCTCCAGAGATGATTTACTTTTTGCTTCTAGGAGTTAAAACAGATCACTATAATCCAATCAATCAAGAGTTGAGCTGGCATGAAAAAGGATTTCATTTTTTTTGTGTTATCTTTTTCTATTTTATCCTTACTCCTAGGTGAAAGTCTGGAGAGCCCCTCCTTCTTGGTGGGCCCCAGGTTCCAATATTGTTCCTTCAGCTATATAACATGGTAGAAACTCAGCCTCTCAGCCACCATTTCTGTTCAGCTTCATGTTTCATCCCCCAGTTGTGAACCACCCAATGCCTTGAGAGAGAAATTGGCAACAAAAAGTTGGGTCCATTTTTGTATTTTTCTTTTCTCCAGTACCTTGGTCCCTCAACCTCTCTGTGTCTTGGTAACTCTCAGATGCCTTCAGAGATACATATTTTTAAGCTTTATCCATCATTTATAATGGTTGTCAGTTGAAGAACTGATTTGCAAGTTTCTGATCAGAAACATCCTGATGAAACTCAGCCATCAAGCCTCAGGAATGAGGTAGTGGGCAAGGGCTAAGGGCATGTGACAGTAGTATAGAAAATTACTGTCTCTATGTGGAAAGACATATAAAGGAATATTCATACTACAATGTAGTATCTGTTGTATTAGCTATAAGATATATGCTACACTCGTAAATCACATGTAGTTAGTAACATAACTATGTATGTGATATATACGATTAAAGTGATCAGTTATGTCTGCCTCCCTGATAGATTAGGAACTCCTTAAGAGCAGGAATTCTAGCTTTTCATTGTCAGCCTCAGCTTCAGGTCTGCAACATAGCAAACCATTAAAGAATGAGATCTTTTGAATACACACACACACACACACACATATATGTATATATACATATACATGTATATATATATTGAAAGTCCTTTTTGCCATGTAAATTATATTCATAGGTTTTGGATATATATATAACTGGTCAAGACAACAAATGTTCTAGGAATTCACAGGAAGATAGAAAATTCTGAATTAAGATCACTGAGTACAAACATCATGAGGATGCAGATTAGAGTAGACTGCCACCAACATTTGAGCTAAATTAGATAGGATTTAGGTAGCCTGCAATATGGGGTAGGATGTTGCATTAGTTTCCAATTGCTGATAAAACAAATTACCACAAACTTAGTGGCTTAAAACAACACAAATGTATTATCTTACAGTTTTGAGGTCAGGAGTCTGAAATGACTGCTAAAGGGCTAAAATCAATGTGTTGGCAGAATGCTGTTCTTTCTACAAGCTCCAGGAGAGAACATCTTTCCTTGCCTTTTCCACCTTCTAAAGACCACCTGAAATCTTTGGTTTGTGGCCCCTTTCTCCATCCTCAAGGTACATCACTTAAACGTCTGCTTCTGTCATCAACTCTCCTTTTTCTGCCTTTGATCCTCTTGCTTCCCTCTTATAAGGACCATTGTTATTACACTGGGCCCATCCGGACAATCCAGGATAATCTCCTCATCTCAAAATCTGTAACTTAATCACACCTTCAAAGTCCTTTTGCCATGTAAATTATATTCATAGGTTCTGGATTGGGATGTAGACATATTTGGAAATCCATTACCTGGCCTACCACAGACAGTTCAAGCAGAGGTCGAATGCAGTGGTCCTCAAAGTATGGTCCCTGAACCAGCAATATCAACATCACTTGGTAATTTGTTAAAAATGTAACTCATCAGGTCTCATCGCTGACCTGCAGAATCAGAAACTCTGGTGAGGCCCAGCAATCTGTGTTTTAATGAGCCCTCTGGGTGACTCTGATGTACACTGAACCACTTTGAGAGCCACTGCCCTGGAGTTTGGAAAAAGGCCAAGCAGGTTCAGAGGGCTGCGAGTGGATGGATTTCACAAGAATAAAAGATTCCTAAAAGGTAAGAACACTGAGATTACACAGACAGAATCAGACCATGGAAAGCCTGGAATCTGAGGCAAAGGGTCACATCACAGGTAAATTTCTGTCTCCAAATGTGAGTTTCACAAAATGAATTACTTAACTGAAAGTCCTCATTGATTGCACTGGCATAAAATTAATCTGTTCAAATTCACAATTTTAACAGCTTGACCTAGAAAAATCATTTTTCTTACTTTAAAAAAATGTAAATCAAAAATTTATTATAAGGATTTCCAGATGAAAGACATAATTTCTTACATACTAAAAATAAATAAAATGTAAAACTATTCAAAAGATTAGTCAATAAAATTTTAATTTCAGAAAGTCTTCCTCAAATTAGCTGTAACAATAGCTGTAATTCATCAGCAATTTTAACATTTTCATGTTTTCCTCCAACAAGCATCACAGTGAGGAGTTTTTAACAACAGTGTTATCTCTAAAAGGTTAGGCCTGCCGAAGAATCACAAGTGACTTCCCATGAGGGTTGATTAAGAGCGGAGGACAATTGCCTTTGCAAAGGCAGAGAAATGGGACCTTGTAGAATTGTGTTCTCCTAGAGGCAAACAGGAAACAGGAAGCTCTCTGTCAGCCATTCTTACCCTGCCCCCAGAGCAGGAAAAGCAGTAGGAGGAACCATATCAGTTATTTTGACCTAGCCCAGGAAATGAAATGGTGTATTCAGTGTGTGGACCTGGGATGGTAGGTAGAGAGTACGTAGACAGCATCTGCAGCCTATATAACTCCCTAACAACCAGATGGCATCCCTTCAGTGTTAATACTGAGGAAATGAAAATGAATGTCTACTAAAAACACATTAAGCAGGTTTTAAACAAAAAGGGAGATAACAGTTTTGTCACGCAGCAGTAAACAGGCAAGAGACAAGCTACCCTCCATCTCCAAAAGTCTTTTGTTGAGCCCAATGCTCCTCTTTAGGATTGATTTAGGGTTGAACACCACCCTAAATCACCATTAACACTCAACTATCAGAACTCAAAATGAACATAAACAGTACGATGAATGATAGCACGTCCTAGCAAATATAACAGTAAGAGAAGCTAGCCTGTGCTTCCATATATATCGCTGTGCCTAGCCTCCTAGACTTGGTATCTTGTACCCACAGTTAGAAAATTTGTGTTAGCATTTCTTTACAAAATTAAATAATACTCCAGAATCAACCTGAGTTTAGAAATAGAAGAGAGTCAACTGTTGAATATGTCTAACTACATCAATGTGTAAGTATCATGATTAAACATTTAAAACTTTCTCTTTAGGTCACTGAAAAAGATCTGCACAAGAACTACAGTATAAGGGATCTGCGCATTGTAATCGTATGTGTAGAACAAGAAGGGGCAGAATTCAAGTCACGTATCAAGTGCTGTTAATTAACTTAAATGCTGGTTCTGACTGCTGCCGTGTCAAACCAACTGATCATATGATTTAAGATGGTTCCATATATGTTCTTCTCTATTAACAATGCCATCAGCAACCCAGCAACCAAAAGGAAAACACTTAGAGCCATTCTAATCTTTACTTGCTCCTTTTCCCTCTCCCCCATCCTTCACACACACAGCTCTATTCTCTTGAGACCCTTTCTCATTCTCTCTCTGAAATGCCCTCATCTCTGCCTACCTCCATTCTCACTGCCCTAATTTTGGGCCCAATCAGCTCCCTCTCTGAACTAATAACACTGCCTCTGACTCATGTCCAAATCCCAAACCCCTTCAATACAGTAGGTCAGATGTCCCTCATGTGTGCATCTCATTCCCCCAGGAAAAAAAATCAATGCTTACATGATTAATGCTACCATATCACTTTCTTTTATTTTTAACATATCATTGTATAAAATTTTTTTTTGAAATATAACTTACATACAGATGTAACTTACATATAGTAAAGGGACCAAATTTTTACATATGTGGACACCTGTAACCACCAACCAGATCAAGATATCAAAATTCCAGCAGCTCAGCAAACTTTCTTGTACCCCTTCCCAATCGACACTTAGCCACTCAAAGGTAACCATGATTCTAACTCCTAGCATAATAGATGAACTCACTTGTTTTTAATCTTCATATAAATGGAATCCACAATATGTACTCTTTTGTGTAGTATTCTATTTTATGAATACAATACAATTTATTTACCTATTCTTCTGTGACTAGACATGTGGGTTGCTTCAATGCAGAGACTATTATGAACATTCTTGCACATATCTTTTTTGTGGACATATGCTCTCATTTTTGTTGCGTATATACTCAGAAGTGGAACTGCTAGGTAATAGGGCATATCACATGTATATGTTTTCCTTGAGCATGGACCACTAAACAGTTTTCCAAAGTGGTTGTACTTACCACTTTCTACATCTTTGAATTATTCCAATAGTTAGGCTCTTTTGTTGTTAGTTTTTTCTGTGTTCGTTCCCCAAGCACACTTGAGCTCTTTGAACCCTATGTTGCCTTATCCCATATGCCCAATATATAGATTACAGTTACAATTAGATATTTGTTTTACATACAAGTAAAAGATTAAATGCATTCATACAGCAAGGTGGGGGAAGGGAGCTTAAGAATCTTATGCTTACTTCTCTTCTGGACCCAGCCCAGAGGTGACACATGCCTATCCTGGCCCTGTCAACACCTCAGTCACCCAAAGTGAGGTGGAATATTCAGATCAGGTCCCGATATTCCCGGGTCCCCACTGAGTTGTCCAAAAGCCCAATTGCATCTATCTGCCTGGTGCTACTGGGTTTTAAATTTGCTGATAAGTATTTGGTCCATCATTAAACTGCTGGAAATTTAATAGTCTGGAAAAACCTCTGAAGTTCAAATCTCTCTCTTTTTCCCCCCTGTAACTTTGCAGATTTGTTCTGAAATGTGCCAAGGAAATCATGTTCACTAATTATCCATCCAGCCTTGTAAGGCAAAATGAATTAGTGCCAAAGTCTTCCAGCTCAGCCCAGAGATAGAAAATATGTCCCAGAGAAACACCCCAAAAGATGCATGTCCCTTGATCTGTTTGCGCAGATGGAGGGTATTAGTTACACAAACATGTGGAGAGAAGATAGGATTACGGAGGAAGTCCTCCAAAGTCCTCCAGCAATCCCTGAAAGTGAATTTCTTGTCCTTCCTGTTTTCCTTCTGAGTCTTAAATGTTTCACTGCTATTGTACATATTTCAGCGAGTGTCATGGCACAAACCACTCTCTGCTCCTTTTCGCAGGGACTCTTGTCTATGTTTTGATGTCACTTACAATAAATCATTGGCTTCAGACAGTGTCAGCAACCACCTCCAAAGAAATGCTCTTCAAGACTGAAAGCGTAGCCCTCCCTAAACTAGAAGTAACATAAAAGCCCTGGAGAGAAAATTTTATAAAACTATGCAAAATGTAAAAAAAAAAAAAAAAAAATATATATATATATATATATATATATATATATATATATATATATATATATATATATATATATATAGTCATTATGAGTATTTTCTGTTAACCCAAGAGGTAAAAGTCAAAGGTCTTTTTGATTTTAAAGGAATTTCTTTCAAGTGGGAGAAGCTCCATGTGTCTGAGTTACTTGCTCTTGCTACCCTATTCAAAGGAGAGGTTTTACCGGGAAAACTCTGATCTGCCAGCAGGCAGCCATTCTGTGAAATAGAGGAACCTCATTCTTCATCTTAAGACATGCTTCTAAAATTAGTCCAACAAATAAGTATTCCTGAACACCCTAAGGTTTTTCACCAGCCTGCACCTCCCGCCGCTTCCTCTGAAAATCACAGATAGCAAAATGACTGCTATTGAAACCTGGCAAGCATTGTTATTCATCCTGGGCCAAGGGTCAAGTTACCCTTGGCAGAACGGGATGCACAGCGTAATAATCTGGCTGTTTCTTTAGGGTAACTTCAGGCAGTTTAAATAAAGTTATTTATCCTGTGACATTTTTATAGGTTTTACAAATGTCCCACCCAATCCCCTTTGCCAAGTCACTATGCCACTTACCCCTCAGGATTCCCAATAAAGACAGCATGTCATCTCCACCTCAAATATGCCTTTACATTTAAATATACCTTTTCATTTACCTTTTTTATTGAAAAAAGGTAGCAATGGAAATACAGATGTGGGAGTTGTACATTATCATTTAAAACAAAATATGTAACATCTGAATGTTTCCTACAATTTCTAGCCCACGGAACCTCCCCTCTTTAACCTCTTTTATCTTAGATCTTACTTCCCCTCACCTCTTCCTTTTATACCTTCTTCATTTTTTTTCTCTCCCTCCTTTCCCGCAACACACACACTCCTTTCCTTTTCTGGAACGCTCATCCCCACATCGCCATATCTAACTGATATTGTTGATCTGAACAACCTCAGGACACACACACACACACACACCTCATAATATATAGCTGAACAAGTGTGGGATATACCGTTGCTCAAACTAACCCAACACGTTGGTCTCTTGTGAGTACCAAGCAAGTACCACCTTTGCTGCTCTTTATGTGTCCCTTTCAGGCCCATGGTACAAAGGGATAGCAGAGCTCACACTGTCATCCAATGATTCAGCCATGGAATAATTACAATTCAATCCAGCACCATGTTTTAAAAAGTAAATTTTTACCAGAGGGTAAGGGGGAAGAGGAGTGATAGATGAGGGTAAAGGGGGTCAAATATATGGTGATGGAAGGAGAACTGACTCTGGGTGGTGAACACACAATGGGATTTATAGACGATGTAATACAGAATTGTACACCTGAAATCTACGTAACTTTACTAACAGTTGTCACTCCAATAAACTTTAATTTAAAAAATGACTTGAATAAATGTAAATGAATAAACTATTTACATTAATAAAATCAACATGAATAAAAATATGAAAAAGTAAATTTGACTTAAAGTAACAATAACAACAATAATAAGTCTAATAATGATTATAATAAATTATACATAATTTTACCCCAGTAACACTAATTTTATTTTGCAAATTTAATTTTACAAAATTGAATATACTGCATGTGCATGTTATTTTATATATTCATCTTCTCCACTTAACATTATGCTAAACATTTTCCCGTATTTCCACATAATATTAACATTTTATTTTTGTACTGATTGCCCAATGTTTTTACCAAAAATTTGCCTAATTTCATCAACACTGATGTCAGCTGGATATCTGATCTATTCTAAGACTACACTACTAAGTTGCACAAATTGATATACAATAAGAGTAAATATGTCAAAATATTAACAAGTCGTTGCTCTGGGGAATGGGACACTGGGTGGTTTTTCTTATTTCTTTTTTAGTACTTTCTAAATTTTCTATAATGAATATGTACCTTTATTTAATTTGAATAATAATAATTATCACTTATTAAGTGTTTACTATATAGCAGATACTCTTCTAAATCTTTTATATAATATTCGACCTTATAACATTTAATCCTTATAATAATCCTAAAAAGTAAATACCATTACTATCCCCATTTACAAATGGGGAAACTGAGGCATGGGACAATTAAAATACTTGCTCAAAGTTACAGATCTAATAAGTAGGATTTTAATTCAGGCAGTCTAACTCCAGAGACTACACTCTCACCCTACATGCTATATGTTAAAAAAAAAAAAAGTGTGTTTTCTAAATATATTTAAGCTGTAACTACTTTCAGATAGCCCACAGGCTGACTTCACGTTTCAATAAGATTTCATCATTTTTGATATTTGGAGATTGCTATGTGCCCAGCATAGCACTATCTCTATCATCATCATCATGATCATCATACCTAATACCACCATCATTCGGAGCACTTTATTAAGTTTTCAGTGTATGCAGAACACTATACTAGGCACTTGGGGAAATACAAAGTATATAAAACCCATGTTCTTTATTCTTGAGAATACCAGAGCTAGTCTGAGAATAGCTTCAAAATGAAAAGGCAGTGAGTACTCATGGAACATGAATCAAGAATTTACATAAATATCTGTAAATTATAGGCAAGAAATAAAAACTTCCTCTATTGAAATACAAAGGTAATTGAAGATAATGCACAGTGGGGGATTTTATTTATTTAGGATAACAGCTTTAGATCCCCTTTCCACGCTACATATATAGACATAAAGTTTTACAAAGAAAAAAAAACTGAAGATTAAAGTCATCTGTATGTATTACACTATTACTTTATGATATTTTCAGCCTGGATCACATAATCACCTAGTTCTATGTCAAATTAAAATGAACTATTTTCATATGTAGTATGTAATTGTGTGCAACAAATTCATGAAATAAGATTCAGACTTTATCTTCCAAAATATTCTGAACACCACTAGTTAAAGGACGTTTTTAGTTCTAATCAGCAGATAATAACTGCAAATACATTGAGCAGATTGCAAGTGTAAAATTAAATAATGGTTCTGCCAATTTCTTCAAATGAATGTGCTTGGCTCATATAACTTATCTTACATTTTGAAACCTACCTGATTTATTTGGTATAATATGCTAAAAGTACACATACATTCTGAAGACTGAAGACTTTCTACTATGTACTAATTAAGAATATTTTTAAAGATTTTTATATATGTATATACTAAAACCAAACTGATTAAAATGAGGCTTAGAAGATGCCTTAGGAAACTACATTAAAGGACAATAAAAGTAACTTGCAAGTAGTATATAAATTGTCCATGAACTGTTTTTCTGAAACACTTGGCAGTACTTAATTATGATTTGTGCTCTCAAACAGTTTAAGTATCTTCATGGCATCTTGTTTAGACTACTAAATTGTTTGACAAGTTTTTTCACAGCTACAAAAGCAAACTTCCATGAATGTACAGTCCATGATGTCCAATCAATGAGACTAAAGTATTAGATTATCAGATTAAAGTAAAATCCCAATCATGTAAGACTGCTCCAACATTTCTCAACTCTGATTTTGTAGGCATCCTTAACTCTGGTTCTGGTGAAACGTCCCTAAGTGAGGCCGTTCTGTGGAACAGATTTATTATCTTTTTGTATCAGGTCACTGTTTCTTTTGATTTTTCCTAACATTTCATTTTTTGCTGTGATTTTAATCTTCGTAAATCCATAAATTTATTTCATTTATAAATCCAACCGAAATAATGTCTTTTCTGTTTTATAAATATTAAATTATAGTGATTCCTTTAAGAAGTTTTTTCTGTGAAAAACTGAAAGCGTTTTCACATAATTATTTATTTTCATAATAACTTCTAAACTTTAAATCTAAGTAATATGATTTCTCTTAAGGGGATAAAGCTGAAAAATAAAAACAAAAAACTCCAAGTTTCACAATTACCTCTCAGATAAAGCCTATACTTTTTCACTTAGTACTCAAATCCTTCCATAACTGTATCCCTGATCTGCCTTCCTAATCTTACCTTCCACTCCATCTCAAAACTATTCTCTACAGTACTTAAATTCAAGTCATTATTTCAGGGTCCTCACCTGTAAAATGGGTTGATAATATTTATTTCTAGTTATTGCTATCTAAATTAAGCATGAACTCACCTAGCATGGAGACTGGCACATGGTAAATGTTCAAAAAATGGGAGGAGGCATAGAAGTCATAGAGTTGGGCTTAAATCTCAGAGAAGTGCTCAGAGTTACATCATTACTCTCTCTGGGGCTCAGTTTTCTCATCTACAAAATAGAATTATGCTATTAGATAGGGTCAACATACAACACCAGGCACAGAGCAGGCTCAAAGTAGACACACATTGCAAATGAATAAATGAATGCTGTTATCTTTCATGCAAAGCAAGAGAAATAAATATAGATTTCCGAAGATTCACTTTAAATCCAGAGATTAGTTTACCTCTCCAAACTGGAGAACGTGTGCTCTTAAAAGGCAGAGGCAAAGCAACTTCATTATTCCAGAGCTCAGCTCTACTCAGAATAGCTGATCTGAAATCTGGCTGCCTGCAAGAGCTGGGCTTGGGCACAGTGAAAAATGACCAGTGAGGAAAAAGCTTGACAAAAGCTGGCTTGGCCAATTACCTGAGACCATGGTCAGGCACATATGAATCCGTTTATAAAGTTTACTAGGGTGATTCTTATCTCTCACAGACACTGGGTACAGACCTGCTACCCTAGTTCATTTCTCCATAGAGAATGGGAGATGACAAGGCCAGATAAAATAAAAGGTATCATCCTATTTTGTGAAATAAATATGAAACGTTACATTCACCTATTTTTAAGTTTAGAATCAGGAACATAAGAGTTTAGGTAACAAATACAACAGAGTCTTAAAATGGAAACTTAAACACCTCTTAGAGTCCAGAGAGACAGACATTAATATCAAGAAGCAAAGGAAAGAATAAACAACAAGGCAACTGAGGAAGGAAAGAGTCAGAGGAAAAGAGAAACTATCCAAGAGGAGGAGAGAGAGAGAACAAATGAGGAAAAAGGAAAAACAAAATGACCATGGAACCTTGAAGGAAATAATAAACTCATCTGAGAAAGAGGTGAAGTTCTGATCCTGAGGAATTAGATCCAACAGGGAAAGGAAAAAAAAATAACTTATTGAGGCCCAGAACAGGGTACTTTCACATTTACAATTATGACTCCTATATTTCAGATGAGGAAAATAAACAGTGATTAAATAAACTCTATAGAGTGTTTAATGAAAAATTCAGCCATGTCTCTGACACCATAAGAAAAAAAAAGACAAAGAAATAACTCACTACCATTCTTTTATTTGACCCTCATGTACAGTCATTATCTCAGCAGTATGTCAGTGAGAAGGTTGCTAATCAAATACAGTTGTGGGAGTAAATACGTCAGCTTTCCCACTTACAGATAAAGACTAAGACCATTTCTTGTTCATCTTTGTACTCTAGAACAGTGGCTTGTGTATAATAGATACACCACAAAAGTTAGTTGCATTTAATTGAATAGGTTATACATTACTAAAGAAGGTTCATATTGAATTTTTTTTATGCAAACAAAGATTTAATGCCTTGGATGGGGCAAGCTCTCATCTTTCTATCAAGTACCCCTGAAAATATCCAACCTTCTCTTCTGTCTTTGGTTTCCTGCCAATAGTTGTGGATGCCATCAGGATGAAGAAAACTAAGAGAATTCTTACAAAAAAGGGATGGAGGAAAACAATCCTCCTGGAGCATTTTATTATTAAACACCTTATCGTATGTAGTGCTTGGTGTCCTTGGTTATTTTTTTGTAAGACTGTGTCTGATTCTTCAAAATGAACTGTGTCTTAAGTCTTTTTCCTTCTATGCATCCCCCAGGAGGCCTTATAAACTCTAGGGGTTTCAATAAATGCCTCATTGATACTGTCTAACACAGAGCTTAAAAAATACCCTCTTGAGGTCTGCTTTTAAAAAATCGAATTATCACACTCATTTTTCAAGTTGTTTCTGGAAGTCAACCTTTTTTTAAACTGAAAGAAAGAATTGAGTAGATTAGGTTGATAAAATAGTCTTGAGTCTTTTATTGTCCTACTTTAAGTTCCCCTTATCTCTTGTTTGGATAACTTCTTACCTGGTTTCTCTGCCCACAACTTCTTCCCTTCAACTCATCTTTTACAGTGCTGCCAGAATGGTGTTTATAAAATGCAACTTTGTTTAGGTCACTGTCCCCTTCAGAAACCTTTAATGCTTCTTTCTTGCCTGAAGAATAAAGCTGCAATGTCCTTGGTATGGTATTCAAGAACTTCCAGAGCCCAACACCAGCCTACCTTTTCTACCCCAACACCTGGGCTCTAACCATCCATCTCACATTCCAAGCCCAGCTGACCACTAACTGAATATGCCATACATTTCAAGCCTCAGTATCATGTTCATTCCATTTCTTCAACCTGAAGATTGCCCTTCTCCCCATTCTTCATTGACCAGAATCCAACTCATTCTCTAAAGACCCAAGTTAAGTTGCACCTCTCCATAAAACCACCTCAAAGATCCCCAAGCAGAATTAATTATTCCTTTTGTGGGTTGCCAGTGCACTACACATCACTAATACTTATTTTCTACCTATGTCTATAATTTCTACATATTTGTATAATGGTCGTGTTTGCTACTAGTCCAGAAGCTCCTTGAAAGCAGGCATCGAGAATTTATTATTCATGTTTGTTTCCTTCACATCAGTAATGCCAGCATCTTGCACAGAGTAGGAGATTGATAAATAAAGAATAAATGAATGAGTGGATGACTTTAGTCAGTGAACTATCAGTAGTTTCTTAATCAACGAAGTTAGACATTGGAAGTTTGAGTTGGAACACTTGGCTCAGCCCCTGTAGAGCCAAGAATGCAAATAGAAGAGCTTAAGTGAGAAATACACATTTTGCTCAGAATAAGGGAAAGGTGTCTCCTGGTGAAAATAACGACTCGCCCTTATGGCTGGGCCCTTTAAATATTTAATAAACGCGGGCTGCTCTCCCTTCCATTTGCCTCTACCTTGTACTGTGGTTGCCTTTGGCCCAATGTGCACCGTGCCCACATGCGAGGTGCTTAATAAACACTTGCCCCAGCCTCAGCCTGGACCTGAAGTCCAGTCAGCAGTGACTCTCAGACCAAGAGGTTCTGTGTGAAGGGCTCAGGGTTTTCCACAACAGGTCAGAGTCCCAACCAGGGGCCAAGGCAGCTGCAACATACCCAGGAGAAATGCTGGACAGAAACGGAGATCACGGAGGGGACCAAGACAGGTGGGCAGCAGGTGGTAGAGGTGAATAGATTCCTCTGTGAGGGTTGATGAGCTGTAGAAACTTCCACTATGTCTGGCTCCTGAGCACATGCCCTGTGGCGTCTGGTGACTCCTGACAAGCCACAGAATTGGACCCCAGCTTAAGGCAAGCCATCCATTGCTAGAACCAAAAGTCTTCAAAGCCATGAGGGAAATTAAGTTTGTTTTCATCTATCCACCACACCTTGCCTGTGTGAGCTTTGGTGAATAAGAAGGGCTTGAGGGGAAGGTTGGTGAAATGGAACGCTTTTATCTCCTTACTGTGTCAACATATTGTGATGCTTTTCATATTGTGATGTAGAATTCACTTCAGAAATCTTAAAATCAGTGTGATGTAAGAGAGGATTTCTGACAGAGCAATGCCAAGTGAAATCATGATCATATGAAGATCTGGATGGGCAAGTGATTTTCCACCACAGAGCCCTATGGACAGGAAGCTTACCCCTCTGCCCAGGTAACCTAATCTGAGTATAAAAGGGAAAGAGTAATTCTTATTCTCAATTGCAGAATTTTGGCTATCAGTAAGTAGTTCACAAGAAACAAACACCCTATGAAACAGCCCCATGGCTCCCTGCTTCCTCAAAACAGGCCTGGAAAATAGATCTTCATGAGGCAGCAGAAAGGAAGACGCTTAACAGAACTAATGATCAAAGTATCTGGCTGCCTGTTTGGGGAAGGTCTCCAGGCCATGTTTACCAACTCCCTGCCTCTCTTCCTCCTAAACACAGAAGAAAAACAAAGTGGAATCCTGAAGTGCATTTCAGAAAACCCGATGCAAGTTTCAGGATGAAAATCAGAGACAGTCAGAGCTACAGAGACAATCAAGTGACTACATTAAGAGGGCTGCTGACATACAAGTGCAGGAAATGCCAGGGATGGGATTCACAATGAAAGGGGGGGAAACAGAGGCCTCTTAAATATTGTGATTGGTTTTCCTGCCAAACCTTTCAGAGGTATAGTTCTATATTCAGATGAGTGTTCTTCCTCTCATTAAGGAAGACAAATCTTCTATAAAAAGAACCATAGGAGGCAACAGGGGGAGGTAAGTTCTCTAAGATTTATACGTTGTACGTGTTTGATACACAGAAGAGGGAGAGACTTTCCTGGCTGGGGGAGTAGAATGACTTCATTGAGGGGGTGGGCCTGAGGGCATATGGACTGTGTCTTCCAAATTTTAATAAGTGGAGACGAGAGTGAAGGGCATTCAAGGAAAACAGACCAAATTGAATAAAGGCATAGAGGCAGTTCAGTTTGGTTGATGGGTAAGATTCGTGAGTTATGAGTAACGCAAAACTGGAATGGAAGAGAAGCTGAGACCAAATCATGAAGGGGCTGGAGCTCAGCAAACTTTGAGTCCTAGATGCCCAGTCAGTACTAGGTAAGCAAAATGGAGTCATTGAAGGTTTATGGACAGCAATGTGATCCAAGTTATGATTTATTTTTATTGGTTTATTGTTTATTTTCCAGGTGAGAAGGCAGGGGATAGATTAGAGCAGAGAGGAGACTGAGGAAGAAAGACCATTTGCAAGAGTATTGCAGTAATCTGGTAAAAGGGGATGATAATTTGAACTAGTGAAATAAAAATATCTGATGATGCAGCTACAGTGGGATCCAAAATGTGTTTGCAGTTCATGGGACTGAACGGCAAAGTCTGCAGTGCTTGGCTTTCTGAAAGGCTGACCTGGCTATTACTGGAAGGGCTGAGTACCCCCTCCCTGCAGGGAAAACAGTCAGTCTGGAAGCCACAGGCTTGGAGTGGCATTTTCAAATATAAAATACAATAAATGCATTAAGAAACAGATGATAAAATAAAGAACTGTCCTAGAATTAACAAAAGGAGAAATATCAATGACCTATAATACTTTTTAAAAATATAAAACTCACTAACAAAGAAAAACAAATAAAAAGATAACATTTCTCACCTACCCATTTTTCAAAGATTGTAAAAACTTTTTAATACTCAGGTTAGTGAGAGCACAGAGCCATTTGGCAATATGTATCAAAAGTCTTAAAATTGTTCACACTTTTTTGACTCAATAATTCCATTTCTTGGACATGGTGCTAAGTAAACAATCACTGATATCTATAAATATTGAAGTTGTCTATATTATTGAAAACTGGAAGAAGCCCAACAGTCCATAACTTTTGGTTCATCCATACAATGATATACTATGTAGCCATTTAAAGATATGCTGCAAAACATTAAGTAGTAACTTGGAAATTGACTCATTTATATACTAACTAGAAAATTAGTGAGCAAAACAATATATGAAATACATATCATTTTTGAAAAATATGATATATGGTTGAAAAACTGTACCATCTACCAAAGTTAATCATGCTTATCTCTGAAGGGTATGGTAATGAGTGATAGTTATTCCTTTTTTATAAAGTTTCTATAATAAACATTTACTACCATAATAAGAAAAGGGGGTATCTTTAAAAGAAAACTGATAAATGGGCCTCACTGCTCTAATCATTGTGTTCATCACCTTCTATGAGCCAGGCCCTGATCTAGGTGATGGGAAAGTAGTCAATACTCCTGCTGTCTTGGGACTTAAAATTAAGAATTCATTTTTATTGCTCAGTCGGTAGAGAAGGTAAGTGCCTTTATATCAAGATTACTTCAGTTGCAAATAACAACATCCAGTTCAAACTGGCTTCGGCTAAAAAGAAAATTTAGGAGTTCATGAAACTGAAGTCCACGAGTCACCCACTTCACATTTGCCCAGATCATTTGGAATCTTCAGAACTTGGTAACTCATGACATTGCAGCCCACTTTCCTTTGTGATTGCTCTGTTATCAGTCAGGCTCTCTTGACAGAGTCAAGAAAGTTTCAACAACCCCTATAACCAAGGTCCTTAACAACCCCAGCAAAAATACAGATACTCGTTCCAATGCTTAAAAAAAGGGTGGGGGGATTCAGTCCGGTTGGTTCGGAAGGGATCATGTACCCACGCCTGTACCACTCACCGTGGCCCGAGGAACCTAAAGCTCTGATAGGCCTATCCTGGGTCACATAGCCTCCCTGAATGTGAACTAAGAGTGGAGAAGAGATTTTCCCCAAGGAAAATCATACGGCTGTAAACCAAAAGAACAAAGAATGGATGCTGAGGTTGTAAAACCAGTGAGCTGTCCCTCTCACCTTATGGCAGAAGCACAGAGGCAAGATGAACAAGGTCGAGTCCTGGCATCGAAGTACAAAACTTGACCCCAGAAAACCAAGCTGAATTTTGACACTATATTTAATGTATGCAGATTATGTGACTATCACCAGGCAAATTTACTTTTACACTCACCTCAATCTAATTGTAGATATATTTTGAAAACACACTCACTTGTATGTATATTTTATCATATGAATTCTGATCCCATGCACATTACAGGTGAACAGCGAATCAACCATATTAGAAATCTGCTCCTTTTGTAGGTGATGTGAGGGGCACCCAAAGTCTTGCCACTACTTAGCAGCAAGAGCAGGGCCAGAACCCTAACTTATCTTTCCTCCCAGCATTTTTGCTACACCTTGAGGACCCTCTACCCGATATAACTCCAGCCAACAATAATAACTCTCCAGACTTTCAAGATTTAACTGTGAATGCAACACATTTAAAACTTTAATACATCAGCTCTTAAACACCTCATTTTGCTCTGGCTAAAGATTAAACTGTGACTATCCATAGGAATAACTAGCTAATTAGCAACATATGACCCCCATTTATCCCCAAGGCTCACTTTAAGTTCTTCCTTTATTAATTATTTCTTGTAAGTATTTTCACCTGTCAAAGCTCACATGTAGTACGAAGAAACCAGGCTTGCCAAATATATTCATGGTGGAACATCTGTCATTTTATACCTCATTCCATCCTCTGCTCACTTCATCTCTCCGTAACTAGGAACAGGACTCGTGTTCAACTCTAGGACTTGGTTACAGGGAGGGCACCGGGTTTGAGGGATAAGATCAAGATCTAATAACTTGGATTAGGGTGCAAGATCAGAACTGATCCAATAGAAAGTCTGATTTGATATTGAGTGAATGAGTCTAAGTCACTACCTTTAATAGCTTCCTTTCCACCTGTGCACTTGGTCAAAGACCATATGAGCAGCTGTGTCTACGATTCCATGGCTCAGGGACTTCCTCCAGGTTCCACCTCCCATTCTTTACTTTGAACCTTATTGTTTTGGTCTGGTTTCCCTAGTTCCTTCCTGTTTCCTTGAATCTGGATTTTCCCTCTTTACCTATTCCCTTTGAGTTGATAACTGGGTTCCTGGCTTGCCTCGCTTCATCTGAGACTTTTAACAATAAGCTCTGCAGCCCTGGACAGTCTTGCCTACCCTTCCCTGCACCTAGCTGCACAGTTCCATCTGGGCTGGATACAGCCTGTGTCCAGTGGGCTGGCCGCTTGCTTGTCTCAGGAGAGTGGACACTGAGATCTCTTGAATGGAGTTCCTAGAGACCCTTTAGTCTAAGATGAGGACTGAATCAAGGCTGGGTGGGAGAACTCAGTCACAAATACTAATTGAACACCTATTATGTGCCAGGTACTTCTCTAGATATTGGGGATAGAGCAGGAAATGAAACAAGGTCTCTGATCTCATGGAGCTTATATTCTTGATAGAAGGTGGGAAGGAGAAATACATAAACAACTAGACAAAATATTAATAATTACAAGTCCGGTTAATACTGTGTTATAATGAAAATAAAACTGGAGTGCTCAGGGAAGACATCTGGAGGGGAGATATGAGTGATAAGAAGGATCTCGGGAAGATTTGGAGAAAGTTAGTTGAGGAGGACAGGGGGCAACAGATATAAAGGCAGGAGTGAACTTGGCAGCTTCCAGGGATGGAAAAAAGACCAGCAGGGCTGGAGCCCAAGGAATTGACAAAGAAATAATTTGCTTTAAACATGAAAGGGGGCTCAAAAAGTTAGCTTAAGAATGTGTGCTTTTTCTTTCCAATTCAACCAGAATTGTGATATAAATATAATGCATACCTGTATATGTTTGTGTGGGCACAACTCTTACTGGCAGTTCTGGTAAATAAATGTAGGCCCAGTTGGGGTCTCCCTGACGCCTATCACAGCTCTGAACACGGCCTCTGATAACATTGTTTTGTCACTTTTCACTCCCACCAACAATGAAGACAGATAAATGGCTTCCTGACAAATGGCCCCACTTTCCAGGGCCCAGGGCTCTGATGGAAGGAGACGTGAGCTTTGGAACATTTCTCAGGGTCAGCTCTTTGAAGGGTTCATGGCCACGAACTCTCTAAGTCTGCTTCAGAAGGTGCCGCTGCATTATTTCTTCTGAAAAATTAGCGTTTGCTTGCAGCTCATTAAAATGTCAAAAGGTTTATGAAATAGATTGCAGACTATATTCCATTGCAATTTGCAACAGAAGATACCTGCTCATGCAAATAATAGGGATATAAAACGAATGTTTTGCCCGTGTCTAGACACAGTGTCCTGAAAAAGACAAAGGCGTGTCCTTTCTGGGAGTGGATTCTCACCCACATCATATTCTTCCCAGGGTTCACAGTTGCAGAAGGTTGACTAGTGTCCTCCCAAAATTCATGTCCTCCCGGAACTTCAGAATGTGACCTGCTTGGGAATAGGGTCTTTGCAAATGTAATTAGTGAAGATGAGGTCGTACCAGATTGGGGTGGGCCCCGAATTCTATGACTGGTGTCTTTATAAGAGAAAGGAGAGGGAGATTCAGACACGCCAACACACACAACACAGGGAAGAAGGTCAGATACAGGTAGAGGCAAAGATTGGGGAGTCACTACCACCCCAAGCCGAGGAACACAAGATTGCTGAGAGTGACCAGAAAGTAGCAGAGGCAAGGGGGGGATTCTTCCCCTGAGCCTTTCCAAGGGAGCGTGGCCCTGCCAGCACCTGGATTTCAGATTTCTAGCCTCCAGAATTATAAGAGAATGCCTTTCTATTGTGTTGAGCCACGCAGTTCAGGGTAATTTGTTATTGCAGTACCAGGAAAGCAACACAACAGCCGTGGATGCATTTCTCTGTCACCAGAAGAGAGAGGGAAACTACCGTGTTTCTCCCAAAATTAGACCTAACCAGAAAATAAGCCCTAGCAGGATTTTTCAGGACATCCCCTGAACAGAAGCCCTAACGCGTCTTTTGGAGCAAAAATTAATATAAGACCTGGTCTTATTTTCGAGGAAACACGGTACCAGGTGATGGGAATCACCTGTATCTACACTAGGAAAGTAGAAAATTGAGGAATCAGTGGATGAATTTGACCACTGACCATTTGGGCAGAGACACTTGAATTACACAGGGTTTAAAAGTCGGGGCTTTGGAATCAGAAAGTCTGGGTTGGGTCTTAACTGTCACTTACCTTGTGCAAATCACTGAACTCCAAGCTTCAGCTTTTCGTAGATAAAATGGGGACTTACCACATGAGGTGGCTATGAGATCGAAGAGGGGAAACCTCTGTGATGAGCTTAGCAAGTGCGTGTCCCATAGAAAGCCCGCAGGAAAGAGGAGCTGCCATTATCATTATGGTATTATCAGCACGCCTCCGTCTTCAGAAATGCTTCTATCCCTGGAGAAAGGAATGAGTTGTTACACTCAAATGGGCTTTTAGTATCTATCTCTTCTGTCCTGTTTTAGCTACTGCTCAGCACAGCCAGTCTGTGAACTAAAAGCACTACATCGTCACCAGTTCTGAATGAGAGAGTCTTGCTGTCTTCACAGTGAGTCCAGACCCACCCCCTCAAAAAAAAACCTTTTAAATAATTTCCAAATATGTTTAAATAATTCCCAAGACAGAAATATCCTCACCGCCCCCAGAAAAGGGTCTTAAGAACCACAGTATTTTCAATGACACTTTGAAAGCATGTCATACGCCAGGCACTTCCCAAATGTTATTTCACGTCGTCCTTACAACAACTCTGCAAACTAGATGACAATAACCTTGTTTGACAGAGGAGAAGCCCCAGAGAAGCTTCTAACTGTAGATTCCAGATTGACTTCAGATTAAAGTAGGAGATAAAGCAGTGTTGAGGAAGGGGATGAGGGAGGCAGAAATGTTGCTGCAAATACAGCTGACCTTTGAACCATGCAGCTTGGAGCTGCACAGGTCCACTCATACGTAGATTATTTTTTCCAATAAACACCTGTACTGTTTTCAGTCTGCGGTTGGGAGTCCACAGATCCAGAGGGTCGACTGTATGCATTGATCCACGTCATCTTATATAGGGGACTTCACCATCTGGAGATTTTGGTATGCACAGGGGGATCTTGGAACCAGTGCACCATGGAAACCAACGGACAACTTAAATTTGGGGGGAATCAAAAGTTATATGTGTATTTTGAACTGCACTGGGGGTGTGAGCCCCCAAGTCCCAAGTTGTTCAAGGGTTAAATGTACTCAGCTTTCAAAAAGGCAGAATAAAATACTGACAGGAGAGTCGGAACCAGGCATCGGGAGGCCTGCCTGGGTTCTAGCCTGGGCTCCATCATCACCCAACTGAGTGGGCCTCAGTTTTCCTACCTGTAAAGGAATGTGGACTAGACAACCTGTAACAATGCTTTCAGTTGTTAATCAAAATCAAAAATTTTTGCATTGAAATCATAAAATCCAAATTTTATGATACACGGTATCATTAATTTAGTCTTTTTAAGCAACGTGATATGGAAAAAAGATTAAAGACGCCTAGGTTGAAATTTTCCAAGCAAATTTATAGTATTTACAATATAGTAGTATAATGTTAGTTTCCATAACCCTGATCCTACTCGTTTATTTCTGTAGTTAGCTTACATCAAAATAAAAGCTGGGGCATTTTTCACTAAAATCATATATTTTTTTCTTTTTACGTAGGAAAGTCTGAGTAATAACAAAAATAAAACTGTTTCTCATTTAAACAGCATCTTTGATCTGAGGCCTTCCTGTACGGTATTTTTATAAGCCATGTATATTATTACTTTGGGCGAGATAGGTCTAGGATGTCTAGACCACTGATGTTACCCGAGCCCTTCAAAGTAGCACGATGACCTTTATAATAAACTCGGCTTCTTGCTTCAATTGTACCTTACATCCTGGAAGCGCTGAACCTTTTAGTTTTAAACGATGTTTTATCTCCCTGTGTATTTTTACAGGCAGAAAAACTGAATCGAGGCAGATTCTAAAAAAGAATCCAGATATTTGTGATGTTTATTAGTAATAGTACCAAGCATGTATTCGGTGTTTACTTTGTTCTGAGCGTCATTCTAAGTGTCTTACAAGTGTTAACTCATTCAAGCCTCACAACGCCCTGAGGTAGGTTGTGATATGTCCATTTTACAGATGAGGAAACTAAGGCACAGAGAAGGGAGTAACCTGGTTCAAGAGCTGACTGCTAGTCACTCACAAAGCCGGGACTCAGCTCCAGCAATCTGGCTCCAGGGCATACAATTGTCACCTCTCCCCTCATGTGGGGAAACTGAGCCTTATTAAAATAGGAACTTGAATATTTGTGAATGATTCCCATATACTCCCAACTCCATGGTAACGTTCCATCAATGTGCCCACCCCAGAAAGAAACAAATAGTGTTCTACCACTGCCATTGACTGGCTCCACCAACTTCCATTGCTCTTCATCTTTAGTGGGTACCAAGATGAAGACTGGACCAGGTTAATCTTTTGTATCTAATATTATTTTGTATCTAATAATATTTTGTATCTAATATTAAATGATTCAGCTGTCAGGTATGTGATCCTCACACCTTATTAAAATATACAGCAAGAAACAGCAAAGTGTATGCTAATCTTTATTTCTGAGCAGATTAAGTTTCACATGAAATAATTCATCTCCTTCCGATATGTAATCCAATCATTTCCAAATCCCCATTATTATTTTTACTGTAAATTCATGCATTGCAAGACATGAGGAAGAAAAAAAAGAAACACCTGACAAAACCTTCAGTATTGGACAAAATTCATTCTGAACTATTTGTTGTTATTTTTTCATTCCTTGGAATTACTCTAGGTAACACTGGTTAAAATTGCTATCATCTGTGAAACATTTTGAATTCCTTGACTCAGAAGCACACTGGTCATATTTGATTTTTAGTGAGTTATTTTACCAGACATTACTTTACTCCTGAGATGTCAACTCTAGCTCAGAGGAAACAGACTTCACTTCTCCCCCAGAGGAAGGTGGAATGACCTCTGAAGCTGATGTAATTGCCACCGAGGATCAGGGATAACGGTCGCTCTATAATTACTGTTTATGAAACTTGTAAGGACACGGAGTTTAACAGCAAAGCTAGCTTCTAGATTATTTAATTTTTAAAAATGTATTTGATCATTTATTTTTTTATGATCCTTGCTCCACCAAGGATTCAAAGTTCATACTTTTTTTAAGGTATGCTGCTTAAGAATTTTTATCTTCCAAGTGACAGATTTATTTATAGCTATAGAGTGCTTTCCTCATATTTCTGACTTTCCTCCATTCTTGTGTCAGGTAAGATCTTACACACAAAAACATATGAATGTTCCTCCCGACAGAATCCTTCTTACACTCCCAACCCCCACCAATTTCCTAGGGATCTCCTTAAAGAAGTCCAGAAATTAAATTTAGAACTATCAGGCACAAGCACAAAAAAACAAAAAGGGGGTTATTTAGTGTGTGGAAATTGGCTTTATCTTTCATGCATTTGCCTCTTATTATTAAGGAATTCATGAGGCCTACCTTCTCCCCATCTGCCAAAAAGGGCTGACATCAGTTTGAGGCATTGGAAGTTATCAAGGGGTGTGCGGGGAGGAGGGGCGCCGGGATGAAGGGGAGACACGCAGACTTGCAGGGCCCGGCCGTGTCACAGGCATTCTTTCCAAAGGAAACCAGGCTAAAAGGCCGATAAACCCCCAATCTCTTTTCACAGCTTGCCTTCAGAGCCCCTTAATGCAACTCTCTCATTTGTTCATCAGCACTTTATGAGAAAATAAACAAAAACACGGCCTGTTTCCTCATTGTCAGCACATCCGAACACTTCCTGCTCAGAGAGGCCAGCTTCCCACCCTAAGAGTCAGGGGTCCACTCTCTAGTTTGCTTTGACTTTTTAACAGCCCATTTTGTAAGCTGAATTCCAAGGCTAATCAAATCTGAAGCCCCCTCTGGATAGATTAGATGTCTTAGACTCCAGTCTCTGCAGGATAGGGGCTCCTCTAGAAGGAGCTACACTGAAAACATGGAGGTTGCTATCTTTTTTCCATTCTTATTTTACTTACAAAAAAAAAAAAAAAGTGCACCAAGGAAAAGGAAAAACACTTAAAGTAATTAACTTTCACCAAATCACCAATTCTACTAGGTACCACAAATCCTATAATTGTAACATTTTCAAATCAATTAAATCCTTCCAAATTTTTCACTAAATTTAAGAGAGAGAGAGAGAGAGAGAGAGAGAGAGAGAGAGAGAGAGAGAGAGAGAGAGAAGGAGAGAGAGAGGAAGGAAGTTAGGAAGTTAGGAAGGAAGGCAGGAAGGCAGGAAGGAAGGAAGGAAGGAAGGAAGGAAGGAAGGAAGGAAGGAAGGAAGGAAGGAACGAAGGAAGGAACGAAGGAAGGAAGGAAGGAAGGAACGAAGGAAGGAAGAAAGATAGAAAGGAAGGAAGGAAGGAAGGAAGAGTCATGGCAAATATAAGAGCTGGAGGGTTATGACTCTTATGTTTAAATCCTTAACTAACCCAATTGTGCACTGAGAGAGGCCGAGCATTGGTACTCTCTTTCTTGAAAAAAACAGTGAACATTTGCAGAGAAAAGCATGGAGAGAGAGTCTAGCTCGAGGACACAGCCAAGATTTTGGGTGGTTGTTGTAATGTATCAATAGCTCAGATGGGTCGTAGGTGCCCACACCAACTTCTAGGAGTCCGGCATGTCATACACACAAGCAGGATGGAACTGTGGTTAAGTGCACAGGCTCTGGAGCCTGGCGTGGGGTCCCAGCATAATCGGCATGTGCTTTCTCGGAGAACTAGACGAGCTCCTTAACTCTAAGCCTCCATATCTGCCTCATTTGGTGGTTATGACGATTAAGTGAGGCAGCTCATGGAATGAGCAAAGGATGGTGCCATTGGGCTCAAGAAATGTTAACTGTTAAACAGCAGATGCCATTTGTGAATTCCAACATTTCTTACACTGTGCAGATCATAGGCATAATCATAAGGGGCTGTTTAAAAAAAAAAGAAAAAGAAAGAAAATATCGATACAGTGGAAACTAACATATTTGCTAAGAAGTATAACTCAGTGTAAGTTGCCTCTTTCTTAGAACCCAACAACAGCGACTTTATTATCACAAAACAAAGGCATCATTTAGAAACAAGGCAAACTCCTGGCATGAGCTGGGGGTTCTAGCACACTGTGGAAGCGAAATCCTAGGGAAATAGGTGAATATTGTGACCCTGGGCAAGGTACTTAACTTCTCAGTGTTCTCTAAAAAAATGAGTCGGACCAAAAGGTAGCCAAGATTTCTGAGAGTCCCATTTCAGTCTAACGTTCTACAATTCTACTAAATGCCATGAACTGTCTGAAGTAGAATAAAACCAGAGAATTAAAGTAATAGTCTCCAAGCTGTCACCATCTATGGTAGACAATGTACCACTGTGTCATTTAGACTGTTGTGAACATGCTATTGTTGAACATCTTTTAGTCTTGTCCCCTTGATTAGATTAAACCCTTCGAAGACCGAGATCATGCGACCTTCTTGTTATTGCTCATTGTCCCCTGCCCAGCATTTAACAAAGAGTAGCCATGAAAATAGGAACCTTATTCCAAAAGCCATATTAATGACTACATATCATGCTGGGTCCTTGATGATAAATCACAGCAACCTAACCCAAAACAGGCGTTAGTGAGAAGAGCTGGGCATGTTACTCAATAAAGCACACTGCTAGCGTTTCATTCATTCACAAATATTTATTGACTAAGCATGATACACACGCACTGTGCTGGGGGTTAGGGAAGCCCCCCACCAGCATCACAGCCCTGGAAGCACTCACACGGACAATGGATGAGTCACAAACGGGTACCAATGGAGCATGACTGGAAATTGAAATGGGCCAGCGGCAACCCTTTTGCTCCCAAACCACGTCCCCCCTTGAAGATGAAGGGGTTTCCCATGTCACCCCTGGAGTACTAGAATTCATCATGTCAGCAGGTGTGGTGTTACTAAAATTAAAAAACTAACGTGCATTTACAGGACTTTGGGCAGGTCTAAAACCTAGTGTTTTCCAACAATATGTTTGGCCTTTCTTAAAGTGGAAATATATTGTAGACCAGTGACTCCTATTCCTAGAAGCCGGAGCTTGACATGCCCTCCTGTTGTGTTTCTGGTCTCAAGTACGTCAGCAAAATACTCTGTGGTCTGTAGATTATCTGTAAACCAACTGACAGGTATCCAATGCAGAACATGCCAGGACATTTCTTTGCCCCTATCGCTGCCCTCAGATGATGCTGTGAAAAGTAAAAGTTCATCAGATGCTGACTGGGTTCCTGATAGACCCGCGCGGTGAACTCCTAAGGCTGAAAGGCCATTTGCGATTTATCACTCTTCCCGCTTATCAGCCACGAGTGACTTTCCTCCATTTCAATAGCAGCCTGCTTCCCTCCTGTGGCTCCATCCCATTTGCTAAGGTCCTCTAAATGCTAATCAGTAGATAGGGAACGCTCAGTGATCTTGTAAAGTGCTCACCCAGCAATTTGGTAAAAACAGAGTGTAAACATCATGCCTGGATACCTGCATTTGTTGGTCAAGGATCTATGCAGAAATGACCACCCCACAGGCTGCCTGCTACCACAAAGAGAAATGGAATATTCAAATATTTTTCTAGAAGCTTCAGATGTACTGAAAATAATAATAAAATGAATACACTTATATCAATGGTTATTTGTGGCAAAAAACTGAAAGGAGGGGGATTGAAATTATAAAGCTCACAGATCTAAGGCTAATACATAGAGGCATAACCTGGTTCTATGAAAAATATTTGAGATCAAAATATATGAACGTTTCCAAACAATGTTAATAGTGGCATCTGGATTCTTGGTTAGCAAATAAGAGAATCAACAATACTATGTTTGACAGTCTTTTTTGGAAAGTTACTGTGGTTTCGTGGATAGAAAATGAACTTGGAATTGAGAAGTTTTCGTTTTATTCAGGAAGTGTTTATAGAAGGCCCTCCCAGATTCACCACAAATACAAGGAGTGAATATTATAAAGTCATACCTTCTCCCTACAGTTTACTTTGTAAAGTCTTCCAAGAAAGGATCCAGTTTGAGTGGGGTTTTTTAAGGTTTTGAGTCATCAGCAGTATTTATACAAGCACATGAGATAATCAAGCAACAGATTATTTCACTTGAAAACTAGTAGAGAATTCTGTGTGATGACTTCTTAAAATAAAATCACCTGCTAATTTTAGACCTATCTAGAGTGTCACAGAATCTCAGAGCTGGAAGCATCCTCAAGAGGTCACAAAATGAAGTAACATTTGGCAAATATCCATATATAAGTAAATCGACCGAGACAGAACAATTAATGCTCAGCATTAATCAAGTAGAGAATCATAAGGGACCGGAAACTGCAGAAACCAAGAGAAGATTGTTCCCAGAAGGAAACAACAAAGATAAGATGTTGAGCCAGGATTACAAATCAAAGTTAACCTCAAAACCATCAGAGAAACCTGTCCTCTTGGGAATACTGGTAATTTCAATTCAGCATAACTTCTTTTGAATTTTTATTCATTAATGTCAAGGCTGGTTTTAATATTAATTGCTAAGGGTCAAGTTCAGACACAAAAAGCATAGGCGTGCAAGTAGATACAACCTGATGTGTTTATCTCTTCAGCGCACACTTTCTGCTGCAGGCGTGTGCCAGATGTAGCAGCAGCTGTAGGAAGTTGTTTATCTACCCTCTTGACCTTTGTGAAGTGTTAGGGGATGGTAAAAATCATGTTTTTAAATTATAGGCTTCTCCTTTCAAGCTAGCGTCTTCTTAATATCAGTCAAAACACATCAATAAAGGCACAAGAAGGTCAAGAAGATATGATTGTGTCCCAGTGATATCTGTAAAAACATACTTCTAACATGATTTACAATGCCACAAAGGCTCTCTGCTTATTTCCAAATTCACTTCATCCATTCAACATTCAGTAAATATTTATTGCACTCTTACTGTGTGCAGGGCACAACTAAAAAGTGTAAGTTAAATGAATCCTAGTATCTGTAACATTTGTGTCTTGCCAGAATTTTTACAAATGTCAGTTGTGCCTTTCAAATTTATTCTTTAAATTTGTAAAAATGTTTTTAAAATTTAAAAAATATTCCCAGGATGAGAGATGGTTCAAACTCTCTAGGCACACTAATGAAGAAAACATTATTTGGGGGTTTCACAGCCAAATGTAAAAATTTCAGAGGCAAATACCACATCCTTCTTGCAGAGAAGAGAGCTTTGGCCAACCTTCAGGGCCACACAGCTTCTGTACTGAGGGGCTCACCACTCAGGTCTGCAGGGATTACACTAAATGCAAGTGGGACTGATCTATCAACCTAATCACTCACGAGAAATAATAACAATGTCATTAGCTAAGTTTCCAAAACAACCCAGTTCCTGCTTGAAAGTCAATCCCTCAGAAGCAGCTAAGACTTACTTTTGTTATGACATTTGGGTGAAGTCACAAAGGTCCCCTTGGTCTTATTCTGTCAACGTCAACATCCCCTGGGGAAACGAGTGTGGTGATATCAAAAAAAACCAAAGGGAAACAGGTCACGGTCTCCAAAGAGAAAGACACAAACAATAATTATTTTTAAGAAACACAGTTAGTTTCTTATTTTGGTCTAAGAAAAAATTTTAAATATTGTATTTTTCCCCCAAAAGATGAGCTGGCAACCAAACTCAAATTGTATTCTCACACATCTTCAAATCACGTTCATTGATTTGTCAGCATTCTCTGAACCTGATAAAATATTTGTAAACTTGGACATTCATATAAAGCTGTATTTAGACACATTGACTACGTGTATATAATTCAGTTATACCGGCATACTGATAGATGGATTCTTGGAAGTCTAAGGTACTGACACAAGACTTTCTTTCTCTGTAAGACGTATGCTATTCCTGTGTGTACATACAAGTATGTGCATGTGTCTACACGCGTGCATGTGTGTGTTTGCTGGGATTGGCATATACGACCCTTGCCTTCAAGGAGCTTTTAACTTCGCAGTTGCACTTTAGAGCTGATTCACTTGACATGATTTTCGTTGGCAATCTTTATTTATATAATCAAAGGTCATTCATTCACTGTGCAATGATATCATACACAATTTTGAATTTTCAGCTTCTACAACTGGCTCTTTTGTTTTCCATTCAGTATGTAAGCTGAAATTAGCCCTTAAACTCTCTGAGATTCAACTTTTCACTATCACATTAACTTGCCCTAGAGAGATGACATAAGTCTTTCAAAACAACGATTTCTAAACATTCTGTTGCAACAACAACCTGTTCGACTGATTTTCTACTTGTACAAATTGCATATATTCAGTCTGAGGGAATGACTGTACCAGGACTAAGAGAAACATGAAAAAATTTTGAAAATATTTGCAGATACCAAAGAACAAGACAATAATTCAATAAATGTGACCTAGATATCTACTTGGTACTTGCTGTTGTGATAGAAAATTATTTCCAAATGTCTTCCTCACTCACTTCAGAACCATGGTGAATCAGGATGACCAAGTCTTGGCCATGATCATAGAAAAACAGCCTAAATCTCTTTCCCAAGACTTTTTTGTTAGGATTCCTGTGAGAGTGTTGATAGGGAAAATTTTGAGTGTTACTGAAGGCAAAAATACGTGTGTGATTGGAGGGATATATGGACGATTCACATGGTGCAATTTTAGGGGGAAAAAAGTGAATGGTCCCTATGACACCAAAAGCACAGAAAACAAAAGAAGAAATAGATAAACTACATCAAAATTAAAAACATCTGTGCCAAAGGATGCAATCAACAGAGTGAAAAGGCAAGCCATTAAATGGAAGAAAATATTTGCAAATCTCGTATCTGCTGAGAGGTTAATATCCAGAATAAAGGAATCCTACAACTCAACAACAACAACAAAAAGCCCAACTTTAAAATGGGAAAAACCTTGAATAGATATTTTATATTTCTCCAAAGAAGGTATACAAATGGCCAATAAACAAACGAGGTCTGACAATTACATTCACCATCTTGTTGCAATGATGTTGCTAACCTTTTCTGATATCAAAGGGATTATTTATTATGAATTTGTACCAACTGGACAGTTAACCAAGCTTACTGTTTGGAAGTGCTGAAAAGGCTGCATGAAAAAGTTAAACGACCTGAACTTTTCACCAACAATTCATGTCTTTGCATCATGACAATGCACCAGCTCACACGGCACAGTCTGTGAGGGAGTTTCTAGCCAGTAAAGAAATAACTGTATTGGAACACCCTCCCTACTCACCTGATATGGCCCCCAATGACTTCTTTCTTTACCCAAGGA
This sequence comes from Rhinolophus hipposideros, assembly GCF_964194185.1. NCBI lineage: Eukaryota > Metazoa > Chordata > Mammalia > Chiroptera > Rhinolophidae > Rhinolophus > Rhinolophus hipposideros. The sequence continues at coordinate 39,883,087 of NC_138047.1, forward strand.
TATAAGAAATATTTAAAGGAAGACATTTGGATGACATTCAGGACATCAAAGGTAATACAATAGCTCTGATGGCCATTCCAGAAGGAGTTCGAAAATTGCTTTGAAGGGTAGACTAGGCACTGTCGTCAGTGCATAGCTTCCCAAAGGGAGTACTTGGAAGGTGACTGTAGTGATATTCGGCAATGAGGTATGAAGCACTTTTTCTAGGATGAGTTGGCGAACCTAACTGTCAGACCTCATATGAAAAGATGCTAAACATTATTAATCATTAGAAATGCAAATCAAAACCACAATGAAATATTACTTAACACCCACTAAGATAGTTATTATCCGATAAGCAGAAAATAACAAGTGCCAGTAAGGACGGGGAGAAATTATTAATAGAACCTTTGTGCATAGTTGGTGGGAATTAAAATGGTGTAACCACTATAGAAAACATTATGGTAGTTTCTCAAAAACTTAAAAACAGAACTATCGTATGATCCAGTAATTCCACTTCTGGGTACATATCCAAAAGAATGGAGAACATGGCTTCAAAGAAACATTTGTACACCTACGATTATAGCAACATTATTCAGAACAGTCAGAAAATAGAAGCAACCCAAATGTCTATCAAAAGGTGAGTGGATAAACAAAATGTCAGCTACGTGGTAACTATAAATTTGCAGTATGAGGAATTGTGCTGTGAAGGAATGTTATAATTACAAATATAGAAGATCTCAATCATATTGTTCATGATAGGGAAAAAATGTCAGGAATCTAATTAAATACATTATAGTATGACCTTAAACATTGGAGAGAATATTGTGCAGCTCTCTATAATGGTATAGGCAGGGACAGGAAATGTATAGACAATTTTTAGAAAGTGAAACTTCCAAAATTTGTATGCAACATTTTGTGTGCGTTTTCACTTTTCTAAGGCGAGAGACCCTAACTTTGATACAATGTGTTTTAACTCCCTAACAAGTTAGAAAAACATGTAGGAGAAAACTATTCAATAGAAAAATGTTCAAGTTATATTGCTTAGTGAAAAGGCAAGACATAAAAAGGATATGTGGTATGCTCTATTTAAAATATTTTACATATGCTTAGTAAATAATAAGGGAAAAATATATACCAAAATGTTAGCAGGAATAATCTCTGAGTAGTGGGATTGCAAGCAATGCTTTTGTTGTGATTGTCTTATTTTGCTTTGCTGTTATCCTGTCTGTATTGTCTCAGTTTTCTACTGTAATATGTATTACTTTTATGAAGGAGAAAAATTAGTAAAAATTTAAGTTATAAATGGAAAGTGAAGAAAGGTTTATCAATGTGTCATCAGCATAGTTCAGAGTACGAGTTCTGATTTTAATCAACTAATCTCTGTTTGATGTTAATAACAGCTATAATAGTAATAGTAATTACAATGATAGTATTTAACAATTAACCATTTTATAACAACCTATGTAGATGATGCCCAGTTTCCTCATCTATAAAATAGAGTAATATTAGGAAATAATATTACTCTCTATGACATGGAGTTATTGAAATGATCAGATGAAATAGCACAAACAGAGCATATATCATAGTACCTGACACAAGATAAGTCCTCAGAAAATATTACCAATTAAGATTATTTGATATAAGCACATTAGTTCATTTTAATTTGAAGTTCAGAGAAATTACATTTATTATATGACAATCTTAGTCTTATGGGAACTAATAATACGTCAAATGTTATTACTCTCAGATTTGACAGCCCTTTGACGTACACATGAATTCCATTACTTGTCTAAGATGACCCAGTCCTGTATGATAATAACGAGACTGAGATAACAAGCAGCTTTATTTTATTGATCATCAGTTTTCAAATTTGCTCCTCTGACAGAAAGACATGCTTAGATTTTTCCATACAGTTTTTTTTTTAATTAAAGTTTATTGGGTTGACAACGATTAGTAAAGTTACATAGGTTTCAAATGTACAATTCTGTAATATATCATTAATACATCATCGATATATCACTTTGTGTGTTCATCACCCAGATAGTTTTTGACATCTGTTAGTCATGGGTTGTTATTATCACCATGAAAAATGTGGACAACAAAGATCTATTTTTTTACCTGAAAGCCTCAATTTCTTTCTTTTTTATTTTATTTTATTGGGGAACAGTGTGTTTCTCCAGCGTCCATCAGATCCAAGTCATCGGCTTTCAATTTAGTTGTGGAGGGCGCAGCTCAGCTCCAAGTCCAGTCGCTGTTTTCAATCGTAGTTGCAGGGGGTGCAGCCCACCATCCCATGCGGGAATTGAACCGGTGACCTTGTTGTTAAGAGCTTGCGCTCTAACCAACTGAGCCATCCGGCTGCCACTCCGGCAGCTCAGTGGCAGCTAGTTGTCTTCAATCTAGTTGTGGAGGGCGCAGCTCACTGGCCCATGTGGGAATTGAACCCTGTTGTTCAGAGCTCGCGCTCTAACCAACTGAACCATCTGGCTGCCCCCTCAATTTCTTTTAGGTGTTTTTCCTTAGTTTTGGATCTTCAGCTGGACATTTGAAATGTACATTGGATTCATTTTTCCTTCTGTTCATCCATCAGTTTTGCCCCTGCCAAATGATCCCTTGAGAATTAGGGGCAGGAGAATATGCTGGAGAAGAAAATGATTTAAAGTAAGGAAAGACAGTAGAAATACAAAGAAAATAGGAAACCAATATATTCTATAATCACCTAAAAGTAGGATGGGAATAGAACCAGAGATGGCAATGGAAGCTTCCAAAGACAGAACTGCAAATTCTCACCTTGACCACTGACTTAGAAAATGAAAGATGGTCACAGATAAGCCAAGCATTTTTTTCCATATATTTCACAGATTGACAGTTTCCGATTTCACAAGGCTAGACCAGACGGGACTAATCTCTAGACTCTGGGTGGGAAGGCTTCCTTTAAAATTAGTAAAGGAGGAGGGGAACCTGGAGGAGGAGGAGGAAACCCATCATGTTCGATTTTTAAGCTCTTGGGTAAAATTGTTGCTTAAACATGCTTATTCCTGATAAGGAAATCAATTTGATTAGAAGCACACTAAGACCACAAGCTCTTTTCTCCCAAAGCTAGTAAGCAGTCAACACTCAGTGAGTAATAATTTTTCCATACTAATCAACAAAGCTTAATTACAGCAACTAACTCCACCAACATAAGTCTTTTAGTAAATTAATTATTGATTTAAATACCTAGTATTCAAATCTAGAGTTCCAAATTTTTTATGCAAAAACTGTAACTTTCCACCATCAGATATCACCAAGAATTCAAAAATATTGATCACCTTTGACACAGACGTAACAGAATTATACTGATACCAAGCATAGATGGTTTTTCATAAACTAAGAGTCAGAACTCAGCTTTCATTCCAGGCCACAATCCAGGAAATTCATTTCATTTGGCCCTCTCTCACAGATATGAAGGTGACTCACTGAATAATAAGAATAGGCTTTGTCTCCCAGAAATGGAAGGGAAAAGAGAAGAAGCTAGAACTACAGACGTTGATAGCAACTTAAAAGCATAAACTGATAGAAGTTAACTCAATGAGCAGAAGAACCCACAGATGGTTTGAGCAAGTGGCAGATGTGTATCATTTTTTCATTCCATTATCAGGCATTTATTATGTGCCTACTGCATGCCAAGCTCATCTGGAGCTAAGCAGGGTTAACCATACTCTCAGGCAACCTAAAAAAGCCATCACACAAGCAACCAGTGTGGTACCAATTACAAGTCTGAGTCCTAATTATTGGTCCCTCTCTATGAAAATGGGATTGTTTCTATTATAAAAGGACTCAGAAAATGGGTCCTTTTCCCCGATATGTCGGATGATAAAATTTGCTTCAAGATTTCTGTGGTTTAGGTTTCTTTCAGGTACAAATTGAAGACCTAAACCAGATATTTTTGTATTAAGTCCAAAAGAAAAAAAAAAGTTAAATGAAATATGGCATATTTCCCCCTGTCTACCTCACTCCTACGTGCAGAATCCTAGTAGACCTAAAATTCCCAACATAAGTCATTTGGCTCTCTCTCTAAAACATGTCCTGACTGAAAAGAGAGCAAATACAGTGACAGGTGGGTTAGGCATAACCTCACATCATTGCTCAGGGAGCTCAAGTTTTGATGTAATTTTGTATTTGAAGCTTGGAATCTAAAATATGAGTGTGGGAGGAGAGATAGGATTCATGGTGGTCACGGTGCATCCCAGGCCCCTGCTTACTCTACCCAGCAATAACATAATCACAGGAGTTAGAAAGCCATAGAAAAGGGTTTGCTATTCTAAAAAGCTTCATTCATCCTGGCATTTCAACAAACCCCAGTATACGTTTGGTTCCCTTTTACAGAAACAGCATAATGCTCTTAGCCACAAGTCATTAAGATACCACAGAGGACAATTAAAGTGTCAGTTTTCATTTTCAACCCAATGACCCTCATTCTTGTCATCTTCATTAAGACATCAATTGCCCACTCAGATCCCCCTGACCTTCAAGTAAGGAAAAGCAATTCTCTGGAGGAAACTGAAGGAAAAGCAAAACTGATAGGGCACTTGGAGTTGAGATAAAAATGAGTGAATTGAAGGTTCATATCCCCACAACCCAAAAAATAATCAGGGTAACTCAAAAAATCCGCCCTTCATTTGAAATATGTGGCAGAATAGAAAAAAGTGTTGCCACAAAATTTGCATGACTTAACTTTCAGGAGACCTGGTAAGTTAGAATTGGTAGAAAAGAGACTAAAACAAAAATAAAGAAAAATGTTAATAAGTGATTGTATTTTAGGAGAAACTTTATTCAATTCCACACAACCACTAATGTCAATAATTATTACCATAGCTCACATTGAGTCTGTAAATGCTCACTGGCTTAGCAAAGGTCAGGCACCACATTAAGCCCTTTACATAGATCCCATATTTAATTCTCACAAAAATCCTCTGGTGCAGCCGTTATGGAAGGCAGTGTGGAGGTTCCTCAAGAAATTACGAATAGAATTACCATATGACCCAGCAATCCCTCTCCCGGGTATCTACCCAAAAAATCTGAAAACATTTATACATAAAGACACATGTGCTCCAATGTTCGTTGCAGCTTTGTTTACGGTGGCCAAGACATGGAAACAACCAAAATGTCCTTCAATAGATGAATGGATAAAGAAGCTGTGGTATATATACACAATGGAATACTATTTGGCAGTAAGAAAAGATGATATAGGACATTTGTGACAACGTGGATGGATCTTGAGAGTATAATGCTAAGTGAAATAAGTCAGACAGAAAAAGCAGAGAACCCTATGATTTCACTGATATGTGGTATATAAACCAAAAACAACAAGAGAACAAGGCAAACAAATGAGAAACAAAAACTCATAGACACAGACAACAGTTTAGTGGTTACCAGAGGGTAAGGGGGCGGGGGGTGTGAGAGATGAGGGTAAGTGGGATCAAATATATGGTGATGGAAGGAGAACTGACTCTGGGTGGTGAACACACAATGGGATTTATAGATGATGTAATACAGAATTGTACACCTGAAATCTATGTAATTTCACTAACAATTGTCACCACAATAAATTTAAAAAAAAATAAATAAATATAATAAATAATCCTATGAGTAATACACTATTATTATCCCTATTTCACAGAAGAGAACATTGAGATACAGAGAAGTACAGGAACTTACTTACACAAGATCAAAAAGCTAATATATTCCAGATTTTAACTGAAAGCTCCACAGGTCAACTCTAGCCTAGGAATCCAGCCTCCTCCCAGAGGAACTGTTCACTTATCCTTTGTTGTGTAACAAACCACCACAAAATCTAATGGCTTAAAATTCTAATTTCCTTTTCTCTCTCATGGTTCTTTGGTTTGGGTGAGCTCAGTGAGGCAGTTCTGATGTAGTTACAGTCATATATGTGACAGCTGAGCCACAAGTTATCGGAGGGCATGAGTGGGCTGGCCTCAATGATGGCACACTCTCACGGCTGCCAGGTGATGCTAGCTGTCAGCTGGGGAACCAGGTGGGGCTATTAACCAGAGAAACAACACATGGCCACCCATGTGACTTGGGCTTCTCATGGTACGACAGCTGGGTTCCAAGAGAAAGGAGCACCCTAACAGCAAGCATTTCAAGAGACCCCAGTAGAGGTTGCAGCGTTTCTTATGACCTAGTCTCAGAAGTCCTGCAGTATCATTTCCACCAAATTCTTTTGGTCAACAGGGAGTTACAGGCACAATAAGACTGAAGAGGAAGAGACTATAAAGGGCATGAATTCCAAGAGGTGCTGCATTGATCTTTGGAGAGTAACTTCCATAATCATATCTGTAAAGCACAAATCTTTATGCATCCCTCTTTGGAAGAAGCCAGAGAGGGGAGGCTCTGGGAATGAGGAAGTTCTTATAAAGATGCTCAGTCAACTACATTGCTAAGAAGCAGATATGAAAACAATTACAAGAAAAGCAAATACCAGTTATAGAGGCAGATTTAAATCTAGTCCTCCCATGAAGTCCTGTGTAGAAAGACTATTGATGGCACACAAATAATTCCTCAGCATCATAAAGACAGTCCTCTGAAGGCCTCATATAGTTTGTGGAATACGTGTAATTTATTCTTTTTTACTTACCCTCCCTTTATATATCCTACTGATTTAGAGGCATTAAATATAAGCTGAAAGATGGTGGAGGGCTTTGTAATCAAACAGGTCTGAATTCAGACTCCACCAATACTCTGTATCCTTAGGTAAGACTTAACCTTTCTGGTATTCTGTTTTCTGATCTGAATAACAGGGATAATATCCGCATCTATAGTTGCGTGTATGTATATTTATGTTACTGACATAGTCATATATTTAAGTCAATATTCAAATTGAATATATATGTGCAATTTTCTCTATAGCTCATAATACCTAATAGGAAAAAAAAAACTAAGTCACTTTCACATCTCACTTTATAAATAAGGAAACCAAAAAGGAATTAAATTAATTGCTAAGAACTTTAGCAGATCAGCAGCCTCAAAGCTCTAGCCCTTAGAGGTCACCCCTTGTCTGTAGGGGGGCTGTTGCCCAGCAAGGCCCTGTATCTAGGAACACATGGTCCTAATAGTTCTATACCTCGGCAGGAAGACCATGTGAGACAGGATTAGAAAGAAGAAAAACGGCATAGCACAAAGATTATTTTCATTGTATGGTATCTGTCTCAGAATAGATATACAGTAATATTTGATGAGTGGGTGAGTACTTAGGTGGGTGAGTGGGTGGGTGAATGAATGGATGGATGGACAAACAGACACACGAACGGGTTTTAGTTGCAAATCTTCGTCTTCATGCCAGTGTCAGGAAGTAGACTCTCACTTCAACCTCAGGAAGTTCCTAGCCATTCCATACTCCTTAACCAAAGATGAGCAGAAGACCTTCCCCACAAATGTTCTTTCTACCTCAGTTTGTTCTCTCAACCTGTATTTTCCTCTTTCCTCCCTCACCCACCATAGAATACTTAAAAGGAAAAATCAATACCCAAGGAAAATAATTGGGAGCTCTTACTCTATGAAGGGGAAACTTCCTTTTCTTTGTTTAATTCTAAGAATGTGATCCTATCCTCCAGGTTCTACCTCTGGTGTCAGGGCTAGTGTCAAGACGCCGGCAGTTTTTCCCTAGCATGCTTCTCCTGTGTCGGGGGAGACTGAGTAGGACTTTTCCTATTGCCCTGGAATAGGAGCTAGGACTCCTGGCTGAAAACAATGAGGGCCTAAAGACACACACGCTAAGGTGAACCGCAACAAAGGGCTTTCTGATATTCAGCAGAACCATCGCTGCCACCACTGGTATCATCACCACTGCAACCACTCCACCCCTCCGCACACACACGAAACCTTTTTCAGTGTAATCTCAAAAGGAAAAAGGAGCTAGAAAAAGGAACTTGAGAGCTACCAACTTCTGGGTCCTTGGTGAGAGACATTTTATACAAGACTGGGGAGGTGTGCTTCCCCATTCCTCAAGAAGCCAAGAGGTGGGCGGAGTTGCAGGATAATCACTTTTAGAGACGGAGGGCATCAGAAAAAGAGGAAACTGGCACCTCACCCTTGGATGGGAGCTCACTGAACTGCACAATATAAGTCCCATATTGGGGTTACTATCCAAGTGGAATGCGATAAGTTGTCTCTTGGGAGAGCTTGACATGCTTCCCCTAGAGTTTGGAGATATCCATGAATGTACAGCCTGGTGCCTGCTGCTCTCCTGGAAATTTATGAAGGCAGAAACTACTGAGTAGCACTGGGAGGAAAATGGAGACAACAACCTACCAGAGGATAAGTAAGGACCAGTGGACTCCAGTGGTTCCCTTGGCTACTACGTGGGCCGTGGAGTCAGAAGAACATGGAGCCAGAGGGAGGAGCAGAACTTGGAGGCTGCCCATGGGGCTTTCAGGTGAAGGGAAAGGAACCTCTCATTTACTCTGGGATTACCTCTTCCCCAGAGAAAATGTGGGAGGCATGGATCACTGCTGGGGACAAGGAAGACCAGCTACCCTCTTTAAGATGATCGTCAGCAACAGAGAAGTCCAGAAGAAATGAACAATATCCCTAGAATCCCAACAACATTTTCTATACAGAGACTACCACACAGTAGCAGAAAGATGCAGAGGTAACCAGACCCAACCAAAGGACACACAGGGATCCCTTCCTCCTGCTGACTCAGGCCCAGCAATCTGAGATCTTGCTCTTCCACCCCTTCTCACTGGTCCCAACCCAGGAAACTTCCAATGGTTCTCAATCAAGACAGAATGGCCCTCCTAGAAGGTGTTTGGAAAAATGTGTGTGTGTGAAGGGGGGTGGGTGATGGTTGTCATAAAGACTGAAGAGTACTGGAAATTTGTGTAGGGATGAAGGAAAAGAAATGTGAAATATTCTGAAATGTGCATGGCAGTTCCACTCTAAGACTTGTGGCATCCAAAATGACATTGGTACCCTCCATGGAGAAACACACTGGTAGACCCAGGAGAGCGAGGACGTGTGTATCTCAAGACAGACTATTTTTCCTATCACCCCACCTCTTGCTTATCACCCCTCTTTTTATTCCAACGTGCTGGATTTGAAGGAAAAGTGAAAAGGCAGTTTATACACTCCAGATGTGCCAGGCCTCTCAGGTCAAACCTACGGTTTGGAAGAGGTAAGAGATTAGATTTAAATTGAATCTGAGACTGACGCTTTAAACCAAAGTGGACTAAAATGTTTATAACCGAAAGAGGGCAGAAAGTTACCAAAGATGTTAAAGAGTGGGAAATGGAAATTCAGCTGAATACTATAGAAATCAATAATTTTTTAAAAATAGAAACATTTCATGTCTATACCCCCGCTTAGTTAAAACCCCGCAGCTACCTCCCCCATAAAGGGGAACAGAGTCATGGTTTTCAAACACGCCAAGGAAGGAAGGTCACGGAGAATGTTTCTGTCTGCCTTACTGACCAGTGCAGATAAGCAGCTGCTGCTTGCTGCGCTTAGAAACATGACATCCTGTTTCTGCCACGGGCTGGGTGGGGCCCAGAGGCTGCCATGCAGGGCTGTAGCGCGTGGACGCAAAGTTCAGAAGCGCAGTAAGGGGTACTGGCCCATGGCGCAGACGCTGCTAAAAGGATACAATGGGTAAGTAATAATCATGAGGTAGCTTTTCCTCCCTTCCTGCCACAGCAGGTGCTGAACGTTAGAGCCCACTGCCAGATGACCCAAGAGGGAAAATGCCCAGGTCCCAGCAGGCTGGGCCGGGATGAGGAGGCCGGGAGAGCACGTGCCTCTGATACACATCAGAGTTTGCTCTGAGCCTCCATCACGCTGCCCAGCTCTGGCTTTCTCGGCTCACGTAAAATGTACAATTCAAATCTCATCGTTTCTCATGATTCTTCTTACCTCCCTTCCTTTTCGTCCCTTCATCCACATTTAGAGAAATGAATCATTGGGAAGTGACCCCCTTACCACCACATCAAAAATACCCCACTTAATAAAAAATACCAGTTAGGTAGACTTTTGGAGGACAGTTTAGCAATATCTATCAAAATTTTAAATGTGCTTACCCTCTGACCCAGCAATTCTAGGTATTTAGCTGTGGGCATGTTACTCAAAACTCTATTCCCAGTGCCTAGAGCCCGACTACCAGCTATATAATGGGTGCTCAATAAAAATGTGTTCAATTATCAAATAAATGAATATACAAGTTTAAAAGATAAAATGGCAATCAAAGCAGCACGTAAGTTATCATTTCACCTAGGTTTATAAAAAGCACAAAAGCACAAATTATGTTTTTCCTGCTGTTTTAGAAATAAAATTTGTAAACCTTTTCATTTCACAGCACATTGTTGGAGGTACAAAAGTCGGCATGCTCTCTGTGCACAATCCCTCTTACTTTATTTAATTACAATATGCCTCTTTTTCCCCCTTCATAGCCTTCATATCCCCACTTCCATTTTCTGCCCCACTTTAATGTTTATAATAAATGTCCTTGCCTCTATTTGTATTATTGAAAGACACTGCTTTTATGTATGTTATTGTTTTGCTTAAGTCATATTGCATACAAATCTTTGCATTCAGTTTCTTGCTTTTTTCACTATTTTTAAGATCAATCCATGGCTACATCTAGTTCATTAAATTGGGAGTGCTGTATAATATGTTATACTAGATATTTGCCTTAATTTACTTATCCATTTTCATTGTGATGGACAAGTTCCTTCCAACTTCCTACCATCACAAATGATGTTGAAAAAAAATTATCTTATGTGATCCCTTCTCCACCTATGTAAGAGTTTCTCTGGGACATGTAACTAGAAAAGGAATTGTGGGTAGCAGAGAATAAGCATTCTTCTCAATTTCACTAAGGAGCACTAAATTGTTTTCCAGAATGGCTGTACCAACTCACACTCCCACCAGCAGCACATGAGGGTTTCTCTTTCCTCACATGAAATTATCTGACCATGTTTGGAATGATCAAACCTTGCAATTTTCTGTTACTTTTATCATTGTAAAGTGGTATCTCATGGCTTAATTTGCAGTTTTGATTTCAACAAGATTCATGTTGTTTTTTGTATGTTATCTGCTTTTTCTTTCTGGAAGATCTTAGAATTTTTCACCTTTGTATATGAAGATCTTTATTTTCACTCAATATATATAATTGATGGGTGTCCTATTCTCAATGATCTTGAAGAATGATGTGGCTGAGATTATCCGTACACTTATAATGGAGACTAGATCTGAGAAATCATTCATCTTCTATTCAACCCGTTCAGGTAATGCCCAAATCCCTTCTACAATGTCTTTGTTCAGCATTCATCCACTGTCTGCTTGAAGTGTCCATTTCCTCACTCCTAGAGTAATCCTATCATATTGTTGGACATTTCAGCTTATTGTTCTCATCTTCCTCATATGAGTTCAAATACTTGTCCTAACACAGAAACTGACACATAGTAAGTCGCAATAAACAAATGCTTCTTTCTCTTCCTATTGGTTCTAATTCTACTGTCTTGGCTAAAAATCTTCATGCTATCCCTTGAAATATCTAAAAACAGCCACCATGCCTCTCTTAGTGTTATCGACTTCCAGCTTAATATCTCCTGTCCACAATACACCTCACATGTCAGATTTTCTAAACCACTTAACATCCTGTTGGTCCTTCCAGCAAATACTATGATTTGAAAGTCTTCTAGCATCCCTTGAAATATGATGACCAAAAAATGGACCTACAGATAAATTCTAAACAGAACAAAGCAGAGGTCTATGACCTCCTATAATCTCCTCATAATTCTATTATGCAAACTAAAGACACTTTCCCTTCTTAGTAGCAGCAGCAGCTGCCTGATGGCTCGCTGAATTGTGCTCAGCTCAGTCCCCCAGGCCTTTTACACATGAACAGTTGCTTGTACCTGTGGAATTCATTTGGGGGACTGCTTGGATGGTTCAGAATGCAAAATGAAATCAAAATCTGTGGTTCAACCTGCCCTTCAACTGCTCTACTGCAGATTATTTTCCCTTCTTTCCTCCATTCAGCTGCTATATGATTGATCAGACTTTAGAACTAAACAGACTAGGGTTCAAATCTCACCTCTGCCTCTTCCTAATACTGTGAACTTGGGAAAATTATTTATTCTCTCGAACTTTTGTTGCTTTGATTGCCTTGGAAATAATACCCTTTACTTAATAGTAGTGTGACATGTTATCAAGATTAAATGAGATCTATAGGTTTCGGTCAAGATGGCGGGGTAGGAAAACACTGTGCTCGCCTCCTCCCATGACCACATCAAAATTACAATAAAATTATAGAACAATCAACCTGGAGAACTATCTGAAGACTAGCTGAACAGAAGTCCTGTAAGGATGTAAAGAAGAAGCCACATAGACACGGCGGTGGGGGGCAGAGGCGCTAAATGGGCTGGTCTCACAACCATATATGGTGTTTGAGAATCAGAGGGATAACTCAGCTGCAGATAGCTCCTAAGGAGCAAGGGGCCACAGCTTCATACCTGAGTTCCCATCCCAGAGAACCAGTGCCAAGAAGGGGAGCCCCTGCAAATTCTGGTTGTGAAAATCAGTGGGGAATCCATCCATCTGGATGAATTGGAAGGTTACTAGAAATGCAGGCATCCTCTTGAAGAGCCCATGCACAGATTCACTTACTCACTTGCAGACACTCACTTTTGGGTGGAGGGATGGTAGCTCAGGAGGAACCAGAGACATACAGGAGAGACTGAGTTGTGTGGTTTCAAAGCAAGGGCTGGAGGAAAAGTCACCACTATCCTTATACTGAGCCCTCCTCCAGTGCAGCTTATGGGCGGGTACCATCTTTCCAGTGTTAAGACCCTCCCTACACACAGTCAAATCTGAATCTACACTGGCCTGGTGAACTCTGCTCACTCCACCCTGACTCCCTGGGCCTTTGCCCCACCCAATTTGTAGCTCTGGAGCCCAAAAGAGCCCAATTTGAGGCTCTTTTGGAGGTGTGCAGCCCTCCTTGGCCCAAGCTACAGACTTTCATGGAGAACTCTCAGGGGTCTAAAGGCACCAGGCAGGCAGTAGTTGGACTTAGTGTTCTCTATGTCTTTTGCTGAGTGAATCCAGGCTCACTACTGGCACCAAAACTGAACCTGTATTATTAATCTGGTGAACACCATTCATCCATCTTGGTGACACCGAGTCCCTATCTCACCCAACTTGAGTACTGCCCAAGGTTCTTTCAGCAGCTGAGTCCCTCAGGCAGCCAGCAGGTGGTGGCAAGCCTTGGGGTGCCCTGGGTCTTTGCTGAGCTGCCCCAGGCCTGGTACTTGTGGCAGCCAGCCTCAGTTCATAGAGTGTGCTCTCCCACATGCCTCCAGGTCCAGCACAGGTGACTACAAACTTCAGATCACTTTGTAGCTCTTACCAGGTAGCCCCAGGAAGGTTACAGGCAGCAGCTGGGCCTTAACCTGTACCAGAGTCTCTCATAAGAGGCCCCAGAACCAACACAAGCAGTGGCTGGCTTCAGACCACAATAGAGTACCACCTGATTCTCCCCACAAGTGACATACCCAAAGGGTGGTCTCAGCAGGCACCAGATACCACTGGGACAAATCCCACTATGTGGGGTCAGCACTGGCACAGCAGCTCGTATGTTGTGGTCATGGCCAATCCTCACAGCCAGTGGTATTAAGTGTCAACACACCCACTGACATGCCAACAGCAATCAAGGCTCAACTACAACAGGAGGGACACCACTGGAACACCCGGCTCAGGTGACCAGGGAGACTGTGCCACTGGGACCCACAGGACGCCTACTACACAAAGCCACCCTACCAACCTGGGAGACATAGCAGATTTACCTAATACTTAGAAACAAATACAGAGAGGAAGTCAAAATGAGGAGATGAAGAAACATGTACTATGTGAAAGAACAGAAAAAAAAATCCAGAAAGAGAACTAAATGAAATGGAGGTAAGTGATCTACGAGATACAGTGTTCAAACACTGGTTACAAGGGCTACTCAAGGAACTTAGTGCAGATTTCAACAAAGAGATAGTAAGCATAAAAAAGGACACAGAAACCTGAAAACAGACCAGTGAGAAATGAAGAATACAATAACTAATGAAGAATACTCTAGAAGAAATCAACAGCAGATTTGATGAAGCAGAGGATTGAATCAGTGATTTGAATACAAGATAGCAGAAAACACCCATTTGGAGCAGCAAAAAGGAAAAAGAATAAAAAAAAAAAAAAAAAAAAACAAGGATAGCTTAAGGGACCTCTGGGATAACATCAAGTGTACCAACATTTGCATCATAGGGGTACCTGAAGGAGAAGAGAGAAAGGGACTGAGAAACTGTATGAAGAAATAATGACTGAAAACTTTCCTATTCTAGTGAAGAAAATAGACATGCAAGTCCAGCAAGCGCAAAGAATTCCAAACAAGATGAACCCACAGAGTCTCACACCAAGGCACGTCATAATTGAAATGCCAAAGGTTAAAGACAAAGAGAGAATTTTAAAAGCAGCAAGAGAAAGGCAGTTAGTTACCTAAATGGGAGCTCCATAAGAAAATCAGCTGATTTCTCAACAGAAACTTTGCAGGTTAAAAGGGATTGGCACAAAATATTAAAAACGATGAAAAGCAAGGACCTACAACCAAGATTACTCTACACAGTAAAGCTATCATTTAGAATTGAAGGACAGATAAAGAGCTTCCCAAATAAGAAAAAGCTAAAGGAGTTCATCACCATCAACCCAGTATTATAAGAAGTGTTAAAGGAACTTCTTTAAGAAGAACAAGGGGGTAGAACATAAATATGAATATTAAAATGGCAATAACTACATATCTATCAATAATCACTTTAAAAGTAAATGGATTAAATGCTCAAATCAAAAGACACTGGGTCGCTGAATGGTGTCTACAAGAGTCCCATTTCAGATCAAAAGACACATACAGAATGAAAGCAAAAGAATGGAAAAAGATATTCATGCAAATGGAAAGCAAAAAGAAAGCAGAGGAAGTAGTACTTTTATCAGAAAAAAAGAGACTTTAAAACAAAGACTATAATAAGAGACAAAGAAGGACACTACATATTGATAAAGGGATTAATGCACCAAGAGGATATAATCTTTGTAAACATTTATGCACCCAATGTAGGAGCACCTAAATATTAAAAGCTAATATTGACAGAGATAAAGGGAGAGATCAATGGTAATACAGCAATTCTAAGGGACTTTAACACCCCATTGACATCAATTAATATATCTTCTAGGCAGAGAACCCACAAGAAAACAGCAGTTGTAAATGATACATTAGACCAGATGGATTTAACTGATATTTTAAGAGCATTTGATCCCAAACAGCGGAATATACATTCTTTTCAGGCATACACAGAACATTTTTCAGGATAGACATGTTAGGCCACAAAACAACTTTCAATAAATTTAAGAAGATTGAAATCCTACCAAGCATCTTCTTGGACCACAATGGTATAAAAATAGAAATCAATTATAAGAAAACTGAAAAACACACAAACACATGTAGGCTAAGTAACATGCTACTAAACAATGAATGGATTAACAAAGACATCAAGGAAAAAATCAAAATATACCTTGAGACAAATTAAATGAAGACACAACAACCCCAAATCTATGGAACACAGCAAATGCAGTTCTAAGAAAAAAATTCATAGCAATACAGGTCTACCTCGAGAAATAAGAAAAATCTCAAATAATCTAACCTTACACCTACAGGAACTAGAAAAAGAACAGCAAACAAAGACCAAAATGAGTAGCAAGAAGGAAGTAATGAAGATCAAAGAGAAATAAACAAAATGGAGTCTGAAAAAAGCATTACAAAAGATCAATAAAACCAAGAGCTGGTTCATTGAAAAGATGAACAAAATTGATAAACCTTAAACAGACTCATCACACAAAAAAAGAAAGAACCCAAATAAATAATATCAGAAATGGAAGCGGAGTGACAACTGATACCCCAGACACACAAAGGATTATGAGAAAATATGAAGACAAATGATATGCCAACACTTTGGAGAACCTGGAAGAAACGCATAAATTCTTAAAAACATACAGTCTTCCAAGACTGAATCAAGAAGAAGCAGAAAATCCAAACAGACTGATTACTACTAACAAAAACAAATCAGTAATAAAAAAAACTTTCAACATACGAAAGTCCTGGACTGGATGGCTTCACAGGTGAATTTTACCAAACATTCAAAGAACAATTAACAATTATCCTTTTCAAACTATTCCAAAAAATTCAAGAAGAGGGATAGCTCCAGAGCTCATTATATGAGGTCACTATTACCCTGATTCCCAAACCAGACAAAGACATTACCAAAAAAAAAAAAAAAAAAGAAAGAAAGAAAATTACAGGCCAATTTCCCTGATGAAAAGAGATGCAAAAATCCTCAAAAAATACTAGCAAACCGAATTCAGCAATACATTAAAAAGATCATACACCATGACTAAGTGGGATTTATTCCTGGGGTGCAAGATTGGTTCAGTATCTGCAAATCAGTTAATGAGACACACCACAAAACAAAATGAAAAATAAAAATCATATGATCATGTCAATAGTTTCAGAAAAAGCATTTGACAAAATCCAGTATCCATTTATGACAAAAACTCTCAGCAAAGTGGGAATACAGGAAACATACCTCAACATAATAAAGGCCATATGTGATAAACACACAGCCAACATTATATTCAACAGGGAAGAGCTAAAAGCATTTTTCTTAAGGTCAGGAACAAGACAAGGATGTCCACTTTTGCCACTTTTATTCAACGTAGTACTGGAAGTCCTAGCCACAGCAACCAGGTGAGGGGGAAAAAAAAAAAAAAAAAAGACATCCAAATTGGAAAGGAAGAAAACTGTCATTTTCAGATCACATGATACTATATAGAGAGAACCCTAAAGATTCCATCAAAAAAAGTAGTAGAAGTCATAAATGAATTCAGTAAAGTAGTTGGATAAAAAACTAACATTAGAAATCAGTTGCATTTTTATACACCAATAATGAACTATCAGAAACATAAATTAAGAAAACAAACCTATGTACAGTTGCATCAAAAAATAAAATACCTAGGAATAAATCTAACAAAGGAGATAAAAGACCTATATTTGGAAAATTATAAGACATTGAAGAAAGAAATTGAAGAAGATACAAATAAATGGAAGCACATATTGTGCTCATGGATAGGAAGAATTAACATCATTAAAATGTTTATACTCCCCAAAGCAAAAATCTATAGACTCAATGCAATCCCTATCATCAAAAAAAAAAAACCAAAAAAAAAAAACCAATGGTATTTTTCACAGAACTAGAAAAAATAATCCTAAAATTTACACTGACACACAAAAGACCCTGAATAGCCACAGCAATCTTGAGAATGTAGAACAAAATTGGAGGTATCATGTTACCCAATATCAAACTATACTACAAGGCTATCGTATTCAAAACAGCATGGTACTAGCACAAAAACAGACACATTAATCAATAGAACAGAATAGAAAGCCCAGAAATAAACCCACAACTTTATGGTCAATTAATGTGTGGCAAAAGAGGCAAGAATATAGAACAGAATAGAAAGCCCAGAAATAAACCCACAACTTTATGGTCAATTAATGTGTGACAAAAGAGGCAAGAATATACAATGGGGTAAAGACAGTCTATTCAATAAATGGTATTGGGAAAAATGGACAGATACATGCAAAAAATGAAACTAGACCACCTTCTTACACTAAAGAAGAACAAACTCAAAATAGATTAAAATTTTTAATGTAAGACTTGAAACCATAAAACTCCTAGAAGAATTCATAGGCAGTAAAACCCTCTGACATTGCTCTTAGTAAGATAGATAGATAGATAGATAGATAGATAGATAGATAGATAGATAGATAGATTGATTGATAGATAGACATACATACATACATACATAGATGATATTGATATATCACCTTGGGCAAGGGAAACAAAAAAAATAAACAAATGGGACTACATCATATTAAAAGGTGTTTGCACAGCACAGAAAGCCATCAACAAAATGAAAAGACAACCTACAGAATGCGAGAAGCTATTTGCCAATGATACATCTGATAAGGGGTTAATACCAAAAATTAATAAAGAACTCATACAACTCAACACCAAAAAACACACAAATAATCCAATTAGAAAATGGGCAGAAGACCTGAATAGATATTTCTCCAAAGAGGACTTAGAAATAGCTAACAGACATATGAAAAGATGCTCAACAACATCAGAGGAGTGCGAATTACAACCACATTGAGGTATCATCTGACACCTGTCAGAATGGCTATCATCAATAAATCAACAAACTACATGTGTTGTCAAGGATGTGGGGAAAATAGAACTGTCATGCACTGTTGGTGGGATTGCAAATTGGTGTAGCCAATGAGTATATATGAATATAAAACACTATGCAGATTCCTCAAAAAATTAAAACCACAACTACCTTATGATCCAGGAATTCCATTTCTGGGTATTTATCCAAAGAAATCCAAAACATTAATTTGAAAAGATGTATGTACCCCTGTGTTCATTGCAATGTTATTTACAATAGCCAAGATATAGAAGCAACCTGAGGACTCATCAAAACATGACTGGATAAAGAAGAGGTAGCATATATACACAATGGAGCATTACTCAGCCATAAAAAAGAATGAAATCTTACCATTTGTGACAACATGGATGGACCTAGAGGGTTTTATGCTAAGTGAAATAAGTCAGACAGAGAAAGACAAATACTGTATGATCTAACTTATATGTGGAATCTAAAAAACAAAGTAAACAAACAAAACAGAAAAAGACTCACAGGTACAGAGAACAACTGATGGTTGCCAGATGGGAGTGGGGGGGGAGGAACTGGATAAAAAAGATGAGGAGATTAAGAAATACAAATTGGTAGTTACGAAATAGTTATGGGGATATAAAGTACAGTATAGGGAACATAGTTAATAATATTATAATAACTATATATGGTGCCAGGTGAATCAAGGGGATCACTTTGTAAATTACATAAATGTCTAATCACTATGCTATACACCTGAAACTAATATAAAATACTGAATATCAACTGTAATTGAAAAATAAGATCATCCAAAACAAGATTAAATGAGATCTAATATCATAAAATACCTGCCACATAGAAAACCGTAGCATACTAACCTTTTGCCTTTCCTTCCCGGACCTCAAAAGGGAACATAAAGCATCTAATTCCTCTCCAAAATGCCTAGGCTCCTGATTCTCACAAAGGACTCTCATATTTCCTTACCTCTATGCTCTCTGGCACAACACACATTAACCGAGCCAAGACTATGTGGGAAGAAGTCACAGTGGATCAAGGTTTTCCTCTTCCAGGTGACATTTGCAGCTTCACAGAAGTTTCCCAGAATCTCAATGCCTTAATGCTTTTGGGATCAAAGTCAGAGTATAGGGTACAAAGTCAGGCAAAAGGGATTCTCCCCACCTGGGTGGTTTGCTGTTGGCTGTGCTGTTTCTCAGTGGGACATGGCAGAGATAGGGGCATCAGACTGAGGAGCAGGGGCTGCCATAGTGATGAAGAGCTTTGCAGGGTTCAGAGGGGCCCAGGGGCTTTCACAGCAGACATTGTTGCTGCAGTCACGATTGCAATCATACATGAGGTCTCCCTGCACATTATCAGAAACCGCAGAGGGGAAAAGAGGTCCCCTCAGCAGAGTTTTTGTGGTCTTGGTACTCCCTTCAGCCCATCTGATTTTAGCACAGCCATCATGGGCAGCTCTGTATGCAATGCCAGATTCCAACTCAAGCTCCTACCAAGGAATCTCCAGTTTTTCTGCTTAGGGATTTTCTCCAAAAACCAAGGAACACTACTGAGCCTGCATGTAGATATAGCCCAGGAGAGAAAGAGAACTAACACCTTCCGAGAAAGAGAATTAACACCAACCAACAGCATAAGGGAGTCAGTGGATAAACGGCCCTGCTTCCTGTCCATTGGAAGAATTCTGAGGCACCTTGTATTAAGTTCTTCAGAGCCCCAGTTGTTCACTGCAGCAACCAGCTCAATAAACTACCTTTACTGATTTTCTTCCACCCCTGTCTAATCGTCAGTTCTTCACTGGGCTTCCTATTATTTCCCCCAAACTACCTGCACCCTGGTTTGTGTCTCTACTCTGCCACTGGAGATATCCAATAAAGGTTTTACATCAGCTAGAGAAATGGTGACTTTTTTTCATCCCTGTTTATGTGACACCACTTTATCTTCAGACTGATGTGGACTGAGAGATATAGAAACTTCTTGAATGTTACCTGGGACACTTGGTTATTTTCCAACCCAGTAGAGGGGCTGCCAATAGAACTTACTGTTCTTTCTGCTATGATCTTTGGCATGTCATATGTACTTTTATTACTCACTTTTTACCTTGTAACACAATTACTTCTTAAACATTTGTCTCCTTGTACATCATGAAAAACTATGTCTGATTCTGTTTTGTATCTCTAGTGGCTAACCTCGCACCTAGTATATAGCACATATTCAGTACGTATTGGTGAATTAATAAATTCCAAAAGATAGTGAGGGGGCTTCCTGTTCAACATAATGAGCTAAGAATATTCATTTCTTCTCCCTCCTGAACTCTATTAAATGACAGGAAAAAAATATTAAAATGATGTAAACTCTTAATAATCAAAGAACACTGCAGAAATCATGAGCAGTCCAGAGTTCAGCAAATTTCCGGAAGACGGAAAATACATGAAAATCTGGTGATTGATGAAAGAGGAAAGAAGCCACAGTTTGGGATTTATGCTCAGCTGGGGTAGGAGCAATCCATCTGGCAAAATTCCAAGAAGACTCTGGATTCAATAATGGCAGGTACAAGGGAGATGGAAGTGAGAAGTGCTGCTAAAAATGAGGTATAACTGAAGGTCAATAGAACAATCCACATACCCTCCCACTCTTCTCCTACCCCTTCCCAAAGAGATGCCTACAGCTTAACCGAAAATCAGGACATTGTTCTTGAAGAAAATTGAACAAACTGTCAAGGGAGAATTAAGTTGACTAGTGCAAGCATCAGTGCTCCAGAATAAAAGCCTGCCAAATCTGGCATTTACTCTCTACCTCTGTATTGGCAAGCTCTCTACAGATTCACACCAAAGCGAAGCATGATGGTCAAGAAGCCATACTAACATTACTAACATCAGGGTGCCAAAAAAATGTATACACATTTTAAGAAAGGAAAGAACTGTATTAAAATTATGCTGATGGCAACCACTCTGAGCACCTCTTGTAACTGCAGAAGTCAAATGTGACTTGTTATCTTTTGTTATCAAAGAACTATATATATATTGAGTATATATTGAGTATATATTGAGTATTATCATTTTAATACAGTTTTTTCCTCTCTTAAAAGGTGTATACATTTTTTTGGCACCCTCTGTATAAAAGGTGCTCCCAGACAGCCTTTCTATCCACATACTGGTATTTGAAAAAAGCTGAAAGAGAAGCTTTTCTATAAGATGAAAGAAATATTAAGAGAAAGAGAGAAGAACAAGAAGACGAGGAGGAAGAGGAGGAAGAGAAAAGGAAAGAGAGGAGGAGGAGGAACCCAGAACAACGAGAGGAGATCGTTTTATATGTGTGTTATTGTTGAGACCATTTTTTAAATACTGAAATATTTTCAGATTTTGGAGGATACTGTATCTTCTAAACATAACAAGAACAAAATTTTATTTAAAAAAAACCCCAGTATAATCAGAGAATTAGAAGCCAGGGCTAAGAGTATAATTGCCAATATAAAAAGTTAAATAGAAGAGTTAGTAGGTATAGTTGAAGAGAATTCTCAGAAGGTAGAGAAAACTCTCAGAAGATATTTCAGACACACATAGAATATACATGAAATATGAATAAATATGAAAGAAAACATGACACATGGAGATGAAGCCAAAATTTCCATTATTCAACTAATATAAGTTCCAGAAAAAGAGAACAGAGAATACAAAGGGATGTGATTATTAAAGAAATACTTCCATAAGTCAAAAAAGACACAAGTCTTCAGACTGCAAGGAGTACCATGTTTTGAGCATGATGAGTGAAAAAAAAGAGTCTGACAACTAGATAAATCCACAAAAAAATTTAAAATCCTAAATATGTGTGTGTGTGTGTGTGTGTGTGTGTGTGTGTATAAATTTCAGAGAAAAAGTAGGTCACCTATAAAGGAATGAGATTCAAACTAGCATCATATTTCTCATCAGCAACATTGGATGCTAGAAAACAATAAAGCAAAGCCTTACAATTTCTGAGGAAAGATAATTTTCAAACTAGAATTTTATAAACAGCCAAATAATCAATCAGAAAGAAAGGATAAAAGCCATAGTCTGTCATCCAATGATACCTTAAAGAAAAGAACACCTTTTTTTAAGAAGTTGCTTGTGGATATACTCCTGTAAAAGAAAGGAATAAAACAAAAATGGTGTAAATTTGTTTTTGAAGTTGAATATAGAGCTATAGCTATACTGACAGGAGAAGTAGCGTGCATTACGTAGGTAGTTTAAATGAGCTCAATCATTATCAATAGAAAATGTTAAATGGATAAATTAAGAACTATTTCCACAAGTACATTTTCTAGGTTTATGGACAGCCCCCCGCCATTACCACCACCAAAAAAGGAACCTGAAACATGAACTGTTGAAAATGTTTCTGGAGTAAGAATAAGGGGAGCCAGGAACTTTTTTTTTTAGCATGTGCATTGATCACTTTGATGTAATTATTTTAATGTTTAAACACTTTCAAGATTTAACAGTGCCTCAAATTATGAACATAAGTTATCAATGCACTGATAAATGGTTGAAGTCATTTTGATAATCATTTTGATAAGTCATTTTGATAATCAGAATGCCTCAGTTTCTTGATCTCTAAAATGGAGGTATCAATGCCTACTTCATGGGGATGTAATGATAATGAATGAATAGCACTTAGCATGATGCCTGGCATATCATGAGCTCTCCATGAATGGGAGCTACTGTTACTAGAAGACAGATGATATAGTTGTTGATTCCAATTCTAGCTCCGCCACTTACTACAAGCTGTGCAGGCTTGACTAAGTTATTTTCCTCATCTGTAACTCAGGAATAATAGTAGCCCTGCCCTTCCTTAAAATAAGTTAAAGCATATAAAATGCTTTTCATAGTACTTGTACTAAGTATTAGATTGGTGCAAAAATAACTGTGGTTTAAAACATTAAAAATAATTGCAAAAACCGCCAAGTACTTTGGCACCAACCTAACAGATACTTAATAAATGGTAGGTATTGTTATTATTAAATAAAAAAAATCATACTATTATTGTTTTACTTTATTTTTTAAATAATTGTTTCATTTTTTAATTACAGTTGCTATACAATAGTATATTAGTTTCAGGTGTATAACAGTGATTAGACATTTGTATAACTTACGAAGTGATCACCCCAATAAATCTGGTACCCATCTGATACCATATATAGTTATTACAATATTACTGACTATATTCTTTATGCTATACCCTTCATCCCCATGACTATTTTGTAACAATTTGCACTTCTTAATCCCTTCATCTTTTTCACCCTGCCCCTAGATCCTCTCCCATCTTTTACTCCAACAAATATAGTATCCCTCTGACACCATACATATTTATTACAATATTATTGATTATATTCTTTATAATATAAAGAATATAATCAATAATGTTTAATGTTTTACTTTAATAGTTTTCTTATTACATATGTCTTACGTGACAGGACATATCCAGATTCATTCAGGTGCACCTAAAGTGCCTCCTCTCTAATTCCTTTACACTCTTCATACTCTGCTTCTTAGAATAATTGCCAAACTTTTAAAATTTTGTTTATCAGTGTTTCTTGTCTCAAATTTAACAATGAATCAAAAAGGAAACTAAATAAATTATCTCCTGTGTACCTCTCGGGGCACCAGGTATAAGAAAGAACAGAAGGAAGAAGAAAAAAATTCATGCCACAACTTCTGTTATCAAGAGTAGAAGTGGGGGACTGTAATAGGTAAAAAGTGATTAAAAACATACATTGCTATGTAGTGAGAAATATTGCTCTAGCACAATTCATAAATAATGTCACAGAATGTATGACAGCCATGTGCCACATAAGGACGATTCAGTCAGCAACAGACCACATATACAATGGTGGTCACGTAAGATTATAAATTTTATGAAAAATTCTTATTGCCTAGTGATGTCATAGCTGTTATGACATCATAGCACAATACTTACATGTTTGTGTGAGGCAGATATAAACACACCTACTGTGCTGCCACTTCTGTAAAAGGGTAGCACATACAATTATATACAGTGCATCATACTTGACAGTGGTAAGAAATGACTGTTACTGATTTATGGATTTACTATGCTATACTTTTTATCGTTTTTTTATAGTGTACTCTTTCTACTGATATGGAAAGAAGTTTGCTGTAGAACCATATGCTGTGTTACACAGGCAGCAGCTTTACACATCTCATGTCTACAGCATCTCTTGATTGCCTCATTTTCTCTTGCGCTTGATTTAATCTCATGTTTTGTACAGTAACATGCTGTACAGGCTTGCAGCCTCGGAGCCACAGGCTACAGCAGAGATGTGGAGTGGGCTATACTATCTAGGTTTGTGTAAGTGCACTCTATGATATTCACACAATGATGAAATTGCCTCAAGACGCTTTTCTCAGAATGTATCCCTGTCCTTAAATGGCACATGACTATATTAAGAGTCCATGATAGCATGCAACAAAAATTAGTAGACAGTTTTCCTTAGCTTGTGAGCAAAATTTTTTCTGAGTGCTCAGAATGAGAAAAATCACTCTGGTAGAGAGGCTCACATGTGATTACTAACCAGGGGCAGGAAGAAAAGGGCACAGACGTTTCACATGTGCTCTGTGCCAGACACTTATAGTTAACTCATTTAATGCTCACCAAAAAAAACCCCTGATGAATGTTTGGCTAATGAAGTAAATGAGGCACGGAGACATCAAATAACTTGTCCAAGTTCATGCAGCTGGTGTGGGGTAGAGCAGAGATTTGAACCCATGACTCCAGAGTCTATGCTTTTTCCACCAGACCTCCCAGGATGTCAATCAGACCTCTACCACCTCTGAGGGTAACATGGTTGGGGAATCAGGAGACAAGAGTTTAATTCTTGGCTTGAGCACCAAGTAATTTAGGCCAATTTACCCTTTTAAGGGTTTTACTGACTCCACTCAAAATATAACTGTACTTTGCATAGCATCATAAGAACACAGAAAGAATGAACTCATGTTTATAAAGTACTATGTAAAACCTAAATATACTTTTATTTTTAAAATATTCCTATATACAGATAAAAATTATACTTTCAAAAAGGCATTTTAGGACCCCAAACTAAGATTAGATTTCAATGTCTTCATTTCTTAACTAACCAGACACCAAATATTGTCTTTCCAAATGGCATAGATAATGTTTTCTTGGAGCCTAGAAAATAAATGTCAATACTTGTGGTAGTTTCTGAGAACTTAAAAATGCTAGCCCCAGAATAAATATATATTGGGGGGAAAGGTAATATAACCCAGGCCAATAAATATTCATCACAAATGCTCACATAGAAAACATGTGGGAATCTAAATGTGTTGATTCAAATGGAAGAAAGTAACTTGATGCTAAGACTGAGCTGTGATGGGACTTTAAGTCTGGGCTCTCCTGATTGCCTGTGACAATCCTTTTCACCGTTGCCCAAAAAGTCAGGGTCCAGCAGAAAACTCATACAAATAGGCTCCTCGTGGGGCGGAAACGCACTCCATGTGTCTAAAACAGTTTTCCTTTACTTTCCCTTGTCCTCCTACCTCAGGAAGGAGCGCCTCAGCCAAACAGACACAGTACCTGAAAACCTCATCTTATCTTCATCGTCTCCCTTTCTCTCACCAACCTAACTCCCATCTTCAGAAATCTAGTGATTCTATGTCCCCAGTGTCTTTTCTATCTGTGCTTTATTTACTCATTCATTCTACAAACATTTACTGACCACTATTTTTGGGCCTGCCCCTGGGTTTGGAAGTGTCGTGAATACAAAACAAAGTAAACAAAGGCTAAACGGGGTACAGTGGAGGGGATTTTGCATTCCCATTGTCCCTGCCTTTGGTCGTCCTCAATCCTCTTTGTTGGATTATTGTTGGCTCTTCCTACGCAGTTTTCTAACCTCTCTCCCTGCCATCCATCTTTCATCATCACACTTCCCAGAACTCAGGTCAAGTTGCTTCTTTTGGTCTCTGGAATAAAGTCCATGACTGTCCCCAAACAACCTTTTATCATTATCTCCCAGTATTATTCTCCACAGTGGGTTTTCTGACCACTGGCCCCAAACACTGCGCCCATAGGTGCCCTGTGACCTGCTCCTGCAGTTGGTCCCTCACCCTGATCACGTGCCAAATGTCTTCTTGGACCTTCCCAGTCAGAAGTTACTGTTCTTCCCTCTCAAACTCTCGTCCTTGCACTGGACATTTCAGCCATCATTGTTTATGTAGCTGAGCCCTGGTTTGAGCCCAGGCGATGTTTATTCTAGGATCCAGTCAGGGTTTAGGCGAGTCTGCAGGGCCCCTCGGGTGGGTCTACCAAGGTTCTACTTACATGAGGGTCTGAGGAGACTCTTTGGAAATGAACTTATCCTGAGAGAAGAGAGAGCCAAGTCACACAAACACGTTCCAAGGACAGTCAGCCAGTGTCCAAAGAAGGGATAACTGTGAGTACATCATGGTGTCTGCCACTCAGCCTGTCCTTGTCCAAGGTCATAGGAACACATACCTGAGTCATGTAGTCACCCATGTGTACTCAACAAACATTTAGTGAGTCTACTCTGGTCAGGCTCTGTCCTGGGTACTGGGGATACACAAGAGAATGAGACAGACCCATTCCTTGACCTTAAGGCACTTCACTTAAAGCTTAGTGGGAGTTCTAAAGAGAGGGAAACTGCAATCTAAAAAATAAGTTGTTTCTATTTGTTTTCTTTGTTTATTTTTCAAATGTGTATAATTTTAATTTTTACATGTGTAATTTGAATCTCTGTACAACTGAGACAATAAAGCCAACTCTACTTTGTGTAAGAGTGCAACAGGGTTAAGGATAAATGATGCTTTTCCCTCTTGCTGTGAAAGTTAGGAGAGGCTGAGGCAAGAATTAACTCAACAGACTGAGTGTCGAGCTGGATCAGCCAGAGAAGAAGCAAGGGAGACATCACTGTCCACAGTATCAGAGCATCTGGGTTGACCAGCGACTCACTTCTGCATTGAGAGTGGATGCCATGGAGGCCAGTGGAGCAGAATTAAGAAGGGATGTGCCTGGAAGTCCTGCAATTCTGCATGGGTTAGGGCCCTATCTGTGCCTCAAGACAATGTCTTAGGGGAACCAGCATTTTTTCATTAATTGTCCACCAATTTATCATTTCTATAAAGGCAAACACTGCATCTTTTTGTTTGGGGAATCAAATCAGTAGCTAGCCAAAAGCAGGCATGGAACATAGTTTTGCTGAATTAAAGTAAATGCAAAGAACTTTCATTTAAGTAAAATAAGCAGAGTATACAAATGCACAGAGGAAGAAATGTAAAGAATACTTATAGGTAGATAGATTGTTCCCACTTATATTACAAAGCAAATTTTGCACTTATTATTCATTTCACTTTGGAAGCTTCAGGCACAATTAAAATAGAGTTAACTTGTTGCTGGTCATTTTATACTAGTTCTTTGTTATTATTATAAGAATAATACATTTTTCTCATTTAAAAAATAAATAATAAGTCTGGTGAAGGAGGGAAAGGAGAATGAAAAAGTGAATACCACACAAACATAGGTGGAATCAAATGCAATTATATCATTTGGAAGTTACAGAAAAATCTTCCTTCTCTTACTTCTCTACATTTCAAGTATAATAATTTCTCCATCACCTGGGATGGAGATGAAAATAGGAACAAAGTGATAAAGTGACTTTCTCACAATTACACAAGCCAGTTGGCTTAAAAAACCCAGACTAGTGTTAAGAATCAGTCTGATTTTCAGACAAAATGACTCAAACATCACTAGTTTAGCATCTGAAGCCTTGGCCCTTCTGAAGTCACCCATCATAAATTCCAGCCATAACTTGCTGGAATGTGCCAATGAGAGCAAAGGTAGTAGCCATAGCCAAGCCAGTCAACAAGAACTCCAAATTCATTTTTCATTCTTGTTTTCTGGGGAACCAACAAAAGAATATTTTAAATTATAAAGATGAAGTCTGTCTGTTTTCATTCCTAGTCTGCCCATACACTGATAGCGAAAAAGCATGCTGTAGTGCAAACAGAACAAGAAGACAGAAACCACGGACCTGCTTCACTGCTTAGTAGTAGCTAAGTGACCTACAGCAAATCATTTCACTTTCTAAGCTGCTGTTTTCTCTTTGGCAAAAAAATAAATAATAATTCCCACCCTGCCTAGCCCACAAAGCTATGGTAAAGGTAGAGTTTCTGTTTTTTGAAAATTCTAAAGAGTGACAGAAATGGAAAAGTGTGAAGCCTTACATCCGTCTGCAGTATTATACCACAGGGTCTCACACATTTCCCCCCTGTATTTCCCCCAACATGCTCCACCCAATTTAACTCCCATTACTTCCTACTATCATATTCTCCCTCCAGCAGGATTTTATTATTTCTGGAAAAAGTATCCCATGCTCAAGGACCACTTAGCACAAGGTCAAGAGCTAACTATCAGCAAGACAAAAAGGCAGGCTCTGCCTACAAGGTCCACATGAAGGTGAGTATAATGTAAAAAATTCTAGCACCTAGAAAGGTGCAGGATATTTGCTAGCATAACACAGAGTACAGAGGGGAAGTTTTCTCAAGAAAAATCCAGGTGGGTATGATGTGCTGGCCCTAGAGCCAGACTATTCGGGTCATTTGATAGCATGTGACCTTCAGCAAATCAGACTCTTTCTCTGCCTCAGCTTCCTCGTCTACAAAAGGAAGAATATAATCATGCCACCTACTTCATAAGGCTGTTGTGAAGATTCAGTGAACGGGGTACTTAGCACTGTAGTTGGAGCAAGTAAGTGATGCGTGAGTGTTGATGGTAATAATGGTGATGGTGGTGGTGGTGGTAATGACAGAACAGAGCAGAGAAAGAAGTATCCCCGGAAAAGGCAGCAGACCTCTGCTTCCTGTGGAGGGCACACTGAAGGAAACGAGGTGTCTTAGCCCATTTGGGCTGCTATAACAAAAATACCATAGAGCAGATGGCTCAAACAGCAAACATTTACTTCTCACTGTTCTGGAGGCTGAAAGTCCAAGGTTAAGGCACAGGCAGATTTGGTGCCTGGTAAGAGTCTGCTTTAGGAAAGCCCACTTCATAGATGATCACCCTTTCCATGTGTCCTCACATGGTGCAAGGGGCAAGGGAGCTCTCTAGGGTCTCTTTCTTTAGGGCACTAATCCTATTCATGAGGGCCACACCTCCCAAAGATCCACCTCTTAATACCATCACATTGGGGGTTAGAGTTTCAATATGAATTTTGGGAGATGTAAACATTCAGTATAGCACCAGGCTTCTTCAAAGTCAGGCCATGAAGAGGTCATACAATAGCAAATTATAAACAGCAAGAGCCCAAGTTATGGAAATAGCATCATCCTTAGACTCTGGTGTTTGTACAACTTCATTCAGATAGACTGAGAAGTCCTAGCAATTTCTATTAAAACCCTGAAAAACAGAAGCATCCATTCCAGTGCAGACATGTGTGGTGCAGAGAAGAGCCTTTGGAACAATGCAAAGCCAGGGCCAAGGAAGGAAATGAGCCAAGGCACACAGAGTCAGGGCAGAATGATTCTCCTAGCCTCTCTCCACTGAAGGAGTTGATGGGTTCATAGTGAGGAGACACAAGTTAATACCTGACCTATGCTATTCACATACTTAACATTGTACATTTGTTTTACTAAGGACATTTACTTAAACTAACTGTTCGGTAAAGTGAACCCATAGTTTGGGTTCATCAATAAATTGTTGATATTTATGGATTGCTATAGAATTCTACACCCTGTGGTCAGGAATGAGAGTCCAGAGTCTACAGCTTAGCAGGTGAGATAGAACAATTAACTATTACCCTGCAGACTCAAGTTCTACAAGTGTACTAAGTACCCGGGGTTAGGGAAACACTAGGTTGGTTAGAAGGGTAGATCATGATGGGCCCTTATGTCGTTAAGGAGTTTAGACTTAATTCTGAAGACAGTGGGAGCCATGGAAAGAATAATAATTTAAATATTCTCCCAGTACTGTGACCAATGCTCATATTGGGTGAACCCCAAATATCTCATCCAGATTCTGGCACACAGAATGAACCAAATGAAATCCTCCTCTTGTGAAATCACTAATCCCCAAAGATTATTCCTTCTGGGGATGGCTCCAAGTTTACATTACCCTCACCCAACAGCAGTATGGAGCAGGCAATGGCTTCCTGGAGGTCGCACAAAGAGGTAAAACTTCGTTCAGATAGACTGAAACCCAGAAATCCTCTTTTTAAAAACAGGAATCAGATTCAGGCAAGCAACACTTTCATTTACTGTAAGATTCCCAAGATTATCCACATGATAAGATCAGAAATACCCAAGGCCAGGGCTTTGCCAGTAGACTCCTAATATGTAAAAGCAAAAGGAAGGAATTTGAGTCATTTTAGTGGTATAAATAGAGTATGCTGGGTGGAGGCCAGCCACCCATTGTAGTAATCAAGACACTACTCTTTCTATGTCTGAGGGATAATGTCAAAATTCATGCTAGAAATGTTTCTTTTATTTTCTAAAACCCTATGAGGAGCCCTTCTCAGTGGATGCTACAGAGTTTCTACAAAGGAGGGACTTAGGGACAACCACCTTCTTGGAAGAGATTTGTGCTGAAGCTGCATTTGTTTTTATCCAGATTGTATGTTTATTTGTAATGACTTGGAGATTAAAGAGAGGGGGCTAAAATACTTCTAAACTACATTCCCTTTTGTCACTGCCACCACTGCCCCAAAACAAATGTGGTATATTTCACTACGGGTAATTAACCTATGAGACTGATAAATATTACTGGTGGGAAATTAAGGCCAACCTACTGGAAGAAAATGTGACTATAGTTAAGTCATGTTGTCCATTGGTATCATCTTCCCATATTATGGAGATAATTTTTGTATCTAGGAATGAAATGAAAGAATAAATGTCATTACCTGTAGATATGACAAATGTGTATATATATGTGGATATATAAACAAATGTGAGGTATAATTTGAGGACAACTGGGAGTTCTCAGTTCATTTCTCTCTACCACCTATGCCCTGCCTGGTGCTGAAAATGTCCACATTTTTTACTTTTTTGAGTGAAGACATCAAAAGCTACTGTGAAAATGCACATTTTATCTGGGAGGAACAGCACATGAAATCATTAATAATAACAATTCAAGTGAATGGAAGGTCAGAGGACATCTGTGTGAAAGACAGACTCTGGGTATGGGCCCAGGAAGACACTAAAAAGAAATTTATTGTTTCCCCATTTTTCTGGGACTGGCCTGGTCCCATTGTTTGAATGGTTTGCACTGAGATCATGAGAATTATTCTAGCTATAGCTAATTGCTTTATTGTAAACTTCAAACCACATGAAGACACTGCATTCAGTGTCTGGGTTACACATTCACCAACTATGTCAATATGTATGTTTTACTTAAAGTTTTAGAGCCTCAGTTTCTCCTAAAAAGTGGGAATGATAATATAGGACCTCACTTACCTCAGAGAGCTCCTGTAAAAATTGAGTAAATTAGTGAAGTGAAACTGCTTTGCAAATAAAAGAGGATTATTCAAAGGACCATGTTTGATCCAGAAATCATGCTCCTTGCTATTTACCCTAATAAGTTGAAAACTTATGTCCATGCAAAATTTATATCCACACAAAAGCCTGCACACAAATTAGCAATTATGAAATTGCCAATATATGGAAGCAACAAAGATGTCCTTCAATAGGTAAATGGATAGGGAGATCCAAGATGGCATAGTAGATATGTGCTGTGCTTGCCTCATCCCAGGAACACATCAAAATTACAATTAAATTATAGAACAGTCAACCTGGAGAACCATCTGAAGTCTAGCTGAACACAAGTTTTATAATTAGGGATATAAAAAAGAAGCCACGTTGAGACTGGTATGGGGCGGCAGAGATATGAAATGGTCTGGCTTCAAACCTCTGTGTGGTGATTGAAAATCAGGATATCTGAGACACAGAAGTTCCCCACAAAGGAGCAAAGAACCCCAGACCCCCAGACCAGGTTTCCCAGCCCAGAGCACTGGTGCTGGGGAAAGGAGCCCCCACAACTTCCGGCTGTGAAAAACAGCGGGGATTCCGACCATCCGGGTAGGACAGAAGGCTGTGGGAAACCCAGACATCCTCTTAAAGGGCCCACGTAGGCACTCACCCTCACCCATGTCCCACCCAGCGGAGGGACGGCGACTCGGAGACCATCAGAGACATAGGGGAGAAACTGACTTGTGTAACTTCAGGGTAGGACTGGAGGAAGAGTCCCCATTTTCCCTGTATGGGGCCCTTCTCCCATGTAGCCAGCAGGCAGGCGCCATCTTCTCTGTGTTGAGCCCGCCCACACAGTACAAATCTGATTCTGATTGGCCTAGTGAGCTCCAGTGCTCCACCCTGCTGACTCATTGAGACCTGGCCCCACCCAACTTGCCTGTGGCAAGAGGCTTTTTCAGCAGCTGAACCTCATGGGAGCCAGTAGGTGGCAACAGGCCTCAAAATGCCTGGACTTTTTGAAGAGCTACCACAGACCTAGTACTGGCGGCAGCTGTCCTCAGTTTGCAGTGTGGCCTCTCCCACGTGCCCCCAAATGAAGCACAGGCAGTGACCAACTGTGGATCACCTACCAGGTAATCCCCAGCCAGTCATAGGCAGTGGCTGACCTGGGCCGGCACCAGAGCCCCTCCCAAGAGGTCCTAGAACTAACATACTTGGAGGTTGGCTTGAGACCACAGAATAGCACCGCCCAATTAGCCCCACAAGTGGCATCCACAAAGGGTGGTCTCAACAGGTACCAGAACCCATTGGGGTGAATCCTACTCTGTGGGGTAAGCCCCCCACACAGCATCCCATAAGCTATGGATGAGGCCAAACCCACAGCCAGTCAGCCTGGGGGTCAATACTACCCACTCACATGGCAACAGCAATCAAGGCTAAACTATAACAGGAGGGCAAATACAACCCACACAAAGGACACTCTTGGAGCACCCGGCTCAAGTGACCAGGGAGACTGTGCCACTGGGCCCCACAGGTCACCTACTACATAACGCCACCTGGCAAGACTAGGAGACATAACAGCCCTCCCCAATACATAGAAATAACACAGGGAGGTAGCCCAAATGAGGAAACAAAGAAATATGTTTCAAATAAAAGAACAGGAGAAAACCCCAGAAAAAGAACTACACAAAATGGAGGCAAGCAACCTACCAGAGACAGAGTTCAAAACAGTGGTTATAAGGATGCTCAAGGAACCCAGTGAGAACTTCAACAGAGAGATAGCAAGCATAAAAAAAGACACAGAAACCATAAAGAAGAACCAGTCAGAAGTGAAGAATACAATAACTGAAATGAAGACCACACTAGAAAAAATCACCAGCAGACTAGATGTGGGGCAGAGGATCAAATCAGAGATTTGGAAAACAAGGTAGCAAAAAAACACACAATCAGAACAGCAAGAAGAAGAAAAGAATTTAAAAAAATGAGGATAGTTTAAGAGACTTCTGGGACAATATCAAGCATAACAACATTTGCATCATAGGGGTACTAGAAGAAAAGAGAAACAAAGGATTGAGAAACTATTTGAAGAAATAATGATGGAAAACTGTCCTAACCTGGTGGAGGAAACAACCATGCAAGCCCAGGAAGCACAGAGAGTACCAAACAGGATGAACCCAAACAGGCCCACACCAAGATACATTATAATTATAATTAAAATGGCAAAGGTTAAAGACAAAGAGAATCCTAAAAGCAGCAAGACAAAAGCAGTTAGTTACCTACAAGGGAGCTCCCATAGATTGTCAGATGATTTCACAACAGAAATTTTGCAGGCCAGAAGGGACTGGCACAAAATATTCAAAGGGATGAAAAACAAAGACCTACAATAAGGATACTCTACCCAGCAAAGCTATCATTTAAAATCGAGGGACAGATAAAAAGCTTTCCAGACAAGAAAAAGCTAAAGGAGTTCATCACCACCAAACTAGTATTACAAGGAATGTTAGAGGGACTGCCATAAAGTGGAAAAAAAAAGATAAAAAATATCGAATAATAAAATGGCAATAACTACATATCCATCAACAATTGCTTTCAATGTAAGTGGATTAAATGCTCCAATCAAAAATATAGGGTGGCTGAATGGATAAGCAAACAAAATCTTACATATGCTGCCTACAGGAGACTCACTTCAGATCAAAAGACACACAGACGGAAAGTAAAGGGATGGACAGTTATTTCATAAAAATGGAAACAAACAAACAAAAGGCTGGGGTAGCAATACTTATATAGATAAAATAGACTTAAAACAAAGGGTAAAACAAGAAAGAAGGACCCAGTGTTCCCACTTCTTGGTATTTATCCAAAGAAACCCAAAACGCTACTTCAAGGGGAAGAGTGCATTTTTTGTTCATTGCAGCATTGCTTGCAACGGCCCAGATGTGGAGGCATCCTGGGTATCCGTCAATAGAAGAATGGATAAAGAGGACGTGGACAGGTACACATATACAGTGGAGTATTGCTCGGTCATGGAAGGGAATGGGTTCTTGCCATCTGCAGCAGCATGGATGGACCTGGAGGATGTTGTGCTAAGTAGAGTAAGTCAGACAGTGAAAGACAGATGCAATGTGATTTCTCTTATATATGGAATCTAAAGAACAAAATAAATAAAACAGAAACAGTCTCATAGATTCATAGAACATTTTGATGGTGGCCAGATGGGAGGGGGGAAAAAGGGGGTGTGAAAAAGGGGAAGGGATTAAGAAATACAAATTGGTTGTTACAAAGTACTCATGGGGATGTAGGGTACAGCATACAGATTATAGTCAATAATATTGTAATAACTATGTATGATGTCAGATGGGTACTAGATTTGTTGGCATGATAGATGGGAAGGGTTTGGGAGGCAGGGTGAAAAAAGTAAAGGGATTAAGATGTACAAATTGGTAGTTACAAAATAACCACGGGATGTAAAGCATAGGGAATACAGTCAATAATATGGTAAGAACTATGGATAGTGCCAGATGGGTACTAGTCAGGGGGATCACTTCTTAAATTATATAAATGTCTAACCATATGCTATATACCTGCAATTAATATAAAATAATATTGAATGTCAACTGTAACTGAAAAATTAAAAAGGGGGGAAAGGTGAAGGGCAATAAGAGGTTTAAATTTCCAGGTATAAAACAACTAAGTCATGGGGATGTAACGTCTAGTATGGGGAATATAGTCAATAATTTTGTAACAGCGTGGTACGGGGTCAGATGGCTGCTGGACTTATGGGACTTACGGTAATCACTTCCTTAGGTATATAAATGTTGAATAACTATTGGGTATACCTGAAACCAACATAATATTATATGCTAACTATATTTTTAATAAAAATAAAAGTTTTAAAAAATAGGATAAACATAATGTGGTACATCCGTCCAGTGAAATACTATTCACCAGTAAAAAGAATGAGCTGTCAAGCCGTGTAAAAGACAGGGAGGAACTTTAGAAGCCTACCACTACGGGCAACAAGCCGGTCTAAAAAGAGTACATGCTATATGATTCCAACTATCTGATGATCTGAAAAAGGCAAAACTAGAGAGACAGCAAAGAGACCAGTGCTTGCCAGGGGTGTGGAGGTAGGGAAGAATGAATAGGTAGAGCGCACGTGGTTTTTAGGGCAGTAAAGGGCAGTAAATTACTCTGTATGATACTGTAATGGTGGGTACAAGTCACTACATATTTGTCAGAAACCAGAGAATGTACAACACAAAGAATGAACTTTAAAGTAAACCATGGACTTCAGTTACTAATAATGTATCAAAGGATCACATTACTCCTGATTAAAACCCTTCAGTGGCACCCCACTGCACACTATAAAAAGCCCATGCGTTGCACAATACCATCCAAAGCGCTCCATCATCTGGTCTCTTGCTCTACCCATCCTGGATTACCAGGAGTTCCCTAAATAAACTGTCATGTTCACCTGCTGTTTTTGCCTGCCCAATAACATCCACTTTTCCTTCTTCTGTTACCACCACCTATTTTCCTTCAGGAAACAACACCTAATCCACCCTTAGTTTATGTGTTTTGGTTGGGGCTGTCTCACCACATTCACATTCTGGGTTAAGCATCTGATTCAAGTCAGTCCAATCAGAAGTTGTCTAGAAACTTCAATTGGAACCATTAGGGAAAACAGACTACCTTTCCACTGAGGCAGCTCAGAAACTAGATGGAGATCGAGTGGTCATGATCCTCTGGGCCGCCTCATGGGAAGACCCTGCCTAAATGAAGTCAACAGAGAAGCAGAGCCAGAGAAGGCAAGAAGGCCAGGATGGAAGACATCCCTTGAACACCTGGATCCAGCTGATTCTGAAGCTAGCTCTTCATTTCCCACCCCCTTAAGACTTTTCAATTATGCAAGCCAACAAATGTGCTCTTTATGCTCGAGCCGATTTGAATTGGTCTTCTCTTTATACAACCATGATTCAATGTTTTCCTGTGCTTCATCCTTTTTTCCTCCTCACAACTTCTCAGTCTGATAAACAGGTCTAGCAACCCCTCTATAAACCTTTCTACACCAGTTCTCATCTCCATTTCAGTCAGAAAAGGCACCTCTCTCCATGGAGCGGCCACAATATCCACAATACTGACTTCCACCAGAGTATATTATCTATTCTGCATGAACGGATTGATTTTAAAAGCATGTTTGCCTAAATATGTTGATGGGACGATCTGATTTGGATACTAGGAAACCAACAACTCTCAAGTATTCATAACAACATACAGTTATAGTAGTTAAAAACAAAAAACACCCCCAATTACAACAATAGGGGAACTGTCAAGTAAATTTGCTTATACCCCCGTGTTTACTACAATGTCATTAAACACATTAAACCATCAAAACTAGCATTTGTAAGGATACGTAACGATATGGGAAATTACTACAATGAAAGGAGAAATAAGGCAGGATAAAAAAAATTATAAACACAGTATGATCTCAAATATAAAATGACTGGAATAAAAACAATAGTCATGACAAAACACTACTGTGTATTAAACACTTACTGCATGCCACGCACTGGCATGCATTTTCTCATTTAATCCCCAAGAACCCCATGATGCAAGTATAATTATTATTTTGATTTTATTAATGAGAAGACAGACTTGAGGAGATTCAGCAACTTTCCCAAAATTTCACAGAACACAAACTCAGGTACATCCGATACCGAAAGCCGTGCTCGTTATGCTATGCTACCAGCAAACTTATTCACAAAGTTTTGGATTGATCTTTTTTTTTTTTTTAATTAATTTTATTGGGGTGACAATTGTTAGTAAATTTACATAGATTTCAGGTGTACAATTCTGTATTACATCGTCTATAAATCCCATTGTGTGTTCACCACCCAGAGTCAGTTCTCCTTCCATCACCATATATTTGATCCCCTTTACCCTCATCACCCACCCCCCACCCCCTTACCCTCTGGTAACCACTAAATTATTGTCTGTGTCTATGAGTTTTTGTTTCTCATTTGTTTGTCTTGTTCTTTTTGCTTTATATACCACATAGCAGTGAAATCATAGGGTTCTCTGCTTTTTCTGTCTGACTTGTTTCACTTAGCATTATTCTCTCGAGATCCATCCATGTTGTCACAAATGTTCCTATATCATCTTTCCTTAACGCCGAATAGTATTCCATTGTGTATATGTACCACAACTTCTTTATCCATTCATCTATCGAAGGACATTTTGGTTGTTTCCATGTCTTGGCCACCGTAAACAAAGCTGCAATGAACATTGGCGTACACGTGTCTCTATAGAGAAATGCTTTTATATTTTTGGGGTAGATACCCAGGAGAGCGATTGCTGGGTCATATGGTAATTCTATTCGTAATTTCCTGAGGAACCTCCACACTGCCTTCCATAGCGGCTGCACCAGTCTGCATTCCCACCAACAGTATATGAGAGTTCCTTTTTCTCCACAGCCTCTCCAACACTTGTTACTATTTGTTTTGTTGATGAAAGCCATTCTGACTGGGGTGAGGTGATATCTCATTGTGGTTTTCATTTGCATTTCTCTGATGATTAGCGATGTTGAGCATTTTTTCATATGTCTATTTGCCATTTGTATATCCTCTTTGGAGAAATGTCTCTTCAGGTCCTCTGTCCATTTTTCAATTGGGTTGTTTGTTTTTTTGTTGTTGAGTTTCATGAGTTCCTTGTATATTTTGGATATTAGCCCCTTATCAGAGGAACTGTTTGCGAAAATCTTCTCCCATTCAGTTGGTTGCCTCATTATTTTGTCAATAGTTTCTTTTGCTGTGCAGAAGCTTTTCAGTTTCATATAATCCCATTTGTTTATTTTAGTTTTTACTTCCATTGCCTTTGGAGTCAAATTCATAAAATGCTCTTTGAACCCAAGGTCCATAAGTTTAGTACCTATGTTTTCTTCAATGCAGTTTATTGTGTCAGGTCTTATGCTTAAGTCTTTGATCCATTTTGAATTAATTTTGGTACATGGTGACAGGTAGCAGTCCAGTTTCATTCTTTTGCACGTAGCTATCCAATTCTGCCAGCACCATTTATTGAAGAGGCTGTCTTTCGTCTATTGTATGTTTTTAGCTTCTTTGTCAAAAATTATCTGTCCATATTTATGTGGTTTTATTTCTGGGTTCTCAATTCTATTCCATTGGTCTATGTGTCTGTTTTTCCGCCAATACCAAGCTGTTTTGATTATTGTAGCCCTGTAGTACAAGGAAAAATCAGGGAGTGTGATACCTCCAGTATTGTTCTTTTTTTTTAATATTGCTTTGGCTATTCGGGGTCTTTTGTGGTTCCAAACAAATCTGATGATTTTTTGTTCTATTTCTTTAAAAAATGCCATTGGGATTTTAATGGGGATTGCATTAAAGCTGTATATGGCTTTGGGTAATATGGCCATTTTAACTATGTTGATTCTTCCAATCCATGAGCACGGAATGTCTTTCCATTTCTTTGTGTCTTCTTCAATTTCTTTCAAAAATGTCTTATAGTTTTCAGCATATAAATCCTTCACATCCTTGGTTAAGTTTATTCCTAGGTATTTTATTCTTTTTGCTGCAATTGCAAAAGGAATTGTTTTTTCTATCTCTTTTTCTGAGATTTCATTGTTGCTATATAGGAAAGCAATGGACTTTTGTACGTTGATTTTGTAGCCAGCAACTTTACTATATTCATTGATTGTTTCTAATAGCTTTTTGGTGGAGTCTTTAGGGTTTTCTATGTATAGCATCATGTCATCTGCAAAGAGTGACAATTTAACTTCTTCATTCCCAATTTGGATGCCTTTTATTTCTTTCTCTTGCCTGATAGCTCTGGCGAGGACTTCCAACACTATGTTGAAAAGCAGAGGTGATAGGGGACAACCTTGTCGTGTTCCTGAACGTAGAGCAAAGGGCTTCAGCTTTTCACCATTAATTATGAGGTTAGCTTAGGGCTTGTCGTATATGGCCTTTATTATGTTGAGGTATTTTCCTTCTATACCAATTTTAGTAAGTGTTTTAATCATAAATGGATGTTGTATCTTATCAAATGCTTTTTCTGCATCAATTGATAGAATCATATGATTTTTGTCCTTTATTTTGTTTATGTGATGTATCACATTGATGGATTTGCGAATGTTGAACCATCCTTGTGCCCCGGGGATGAACCCCACTTGGTCGTGATGAATAATCTTTTTAATGCATTGTTGTATTCGATTTGCTAGAATTTTGTTTAGGATTTTAGCATCTGTATTCATCAGAGATATAGGTCTGTAGTTTTCTTTTTTTGTGTTGTCCTTACCAGGTTTTGGTATCAGGGTAATGTTGGCCTCATAAAATGAGTTAGGGAGTACTGTCTCTTCTTCAATTTTTTGGAAGAGTTTGAGCAGGATTGGTATTAGATCCTCTTTGAAGGTTTGGTAGAATTCACTGGTGAAGCCATCTGGTCCAGGACTTTTGATTTTGGGAAGGTTTTTGATGACTGATTCAATTTCGTTACTGGTGATCGGCCTGTTAAGATTTTCCAGTTCTTCATGATTCAGCCTTGGAAGGCTATATGTTTCTAAGAACTTGTCCATTTCTTCTAAGTTATTAAATTTGGTGGCATATAGTCCTTCATAGTATTCTTGGATAATCCTTTGTATTTCTGTGGTGTCCGTGATAACTTCCCCTTTTTCATTTCTGATTTTGTTAATTAATGTCTTCTCTCTTTTTATCTTAGTGAGTCTAGCCAAGGGTTTGTCGATTTTGTTAATCTTTTCAAAGAACCAGCTTTTTGTCACATTAATTTTTTCTATTGTCTTTTTGTTCTCTATTTCATTTAGTTCTGCTCTGATTTTTGTTATTTCCTTTCTTCTGCTGACCTTGGGTTTCGCTTGTTCTTCTTTTTCTAGTTTTTTAAGGTAGCATGAGGTTATTTATTTGGGATTTTTCTTGTTTCTTGAGATAGGCCTGTAATGATATAAATTTCCCTCTTGAAACTGCTTTCGCGGCATCCCAAAAATTTTGGTAGGATGTATTTTCATTGTCATTTGTTTCTATGTATCTTTTGAGCTCTCCTCTAATTTCTTCTTTGACCCAGTCGTTCTTTAAAAGTATGTTGTTTAATCTCCATGTATTTGTGTTTTTTCCTGCTTTCTTTTTGCAGTTGATATCCAATTTCAAAGCTTTGTGATCAGAGAATATGCTTGGTATGATTTCAATCTTCTTAAATTTGCTGAGGCTGATTTTGTGTCCCAATATATGGTCTATCCTTGAGAATGTGCCATGTACACTAGAAAAGAATGTATAGTCTGATGTTTTAGGATGAAGTGCTCTATATATGTCAATTATGTCCAATTCATCTAATGTGTCATTTAGGGCTGCGATTTCGTTATTTATCTTCTGTTTGGATGATCTATCCATAGCTGTCAATGATGTATTTAAGTCCCCTAGTATAATTGTGTTTTGGTCAATTTCTCCCTTGAGTTCTGTTAGTAGTTGCTTGGTATATTTCGGTGCTCCCTGATTGGGGGCATAAATATTGATGACTGTTATGTCTTCTTGTTGTATAGTCCCCTTTACCATTATGAAATGTCCATCTTTGTCTCTTGTTATCTTTTTCACCCTGAAGTCTGTTTCATCGGAAATCATTATAGCTACACCTGATTTTTTCTGGGTACCATTTGCTTGAAGTGTCAATTTCCACCCTTTCACTTTGAGTCTATGCTTGTCCTTGTAGCTGAGATGTGTCTCTTGTAGGCAGCATATGGTTGGGTTTAGTTTTTTGATCCAATCTGCTACTCTGTGTCTCTTTATTGGTGAGTTCAGTCCATTTACATTCAGGGTGATTATTGATATGTGAGGATTTCCTGTCATTCTGTCTTTAGTTTCTGGTAAGGCTGTGTCTCCATTGTTTCTTTGCCTTTTTGTTGTTGTCTGTTATTTCTGTGTGGTAGTATTCTATGATGTTTCCCTCTGTTTCTTCTTTTATTACAGTATATATTTCAGATTTGGATGTTTTTTGAGTGGTTACCCTTGAGTTTATGTAAAAGAAAGTTTGATATTTAGAGTATTCCAGTTTCTTCAGTACGCTTACTTTCTCTATTCCCATATTCCAGTTCAGGCCTTTACGCTCCCCCTTTTTATGTTTCAGTTGCCACAAGTTGTCCCTGTTGATGGTGGTCTAATAGCCTCCTTTAGTATTTCTTGTAGTGCAGGTCGTGTATTAGAAAATTCCCTCAGCTTCTGGATGTCTGGAAAGGTCTTTATTCCTCCTTCATATCTAAAGGAGATCTTTGCTGGATATATTATTCTTGGCTCATGATTTCTCTCTTTCAATAGTTTGAATATTTGGTTCCATTCCCTCCTAGCTTGTAGAGTTTCTGCTGAAAAATCTGATGATAATCTAATGGGCTTTCCTTTGTAAGTTACCGTCTTCTTTTCCCTGGCTGCCTTGAGGATTCTTTCTTTATCATTGATTTTAGACAGCTTCAATACAATGTGCCTTGGTGAAGGCCTGTTGGGATTGAGGTAATTAGGTGTTCTATTTGCTTCTTGGATTCGAGGATCCAGTTCTGTCCACAAGTTTGGGAAGTTCTCATCGACAATTTGTTTGAATATATTCTCTGTTCCCTTCCCTCTTTCTTCTCCTTCTGGTATACCCATTATTCTTATATTGCTCTTTCTGATGGAGTCAGAAAGTTCTTGTAGAGTTCTTTCATTTCTTTTAAGTCTCAAGTCTCTTTCTTCTTCCCTCTGTGTAAATTCCAGGTTCCTATCTTCGATGTCACTGATTCTTTCCTCCATCTGGTCAACTCTACTACCTAAGCTGGATATTTTATTGTTAATTTCTTCTATTGAGTTCTTAATCTCCAGAAATTCTATTTGGTTCTTTTTCAAGATTTCAATTTCTTTTGTAAAATGCTCATGGTGTTCTTTGATTGTGTTTCTGAGTTCATTAAACTGCCTTTCTGTGTTTTCTTGCATCTCGTTCAGTTTTTTCAGAATTGCGATCTTGAATTCTCTGTCATTTAAATCACAAAGATCCATATCTCTGAGTTCCTTTTCTGGAGACTTTTCACTTTCTTTCTGAGCTATCTTGTTGCCTTGGTTATTCATGGCAATCACTGATTTACTATTTCTCTTCCTAGACATCTACAGGAGTGTCTTCTGCAACAGGTTGATAGGTATGCGAAGAGCTTTTGGAGTTCCAAAGCTCTTTCTGCACCAGATTCAGAGCCCGTTTGTTTCAGCAGTTCTGTTTACTCCTGCAGGGATCCGCCCAGATAGGTGGGGCCAGGGGCGGGGTGAGTTGTGAGAGGTGGCCCAGAGCAATGGCGGCGACCACCACCACAGCCAGTCCTGCTTCCACAGCTCCCTCCCCTTTGTCGGAACTAGTTGAGCTTCGAATCTGCGTCTGCGGTCCACAGTTCTCAGAGCAGCAAATATTCTGTCCTTTGATCCGACACTGCTACTTTATGGCTTCTAGCACCGGGCAGGTGGGGGCGGGGCGAGCTCTGGGAGGGTAGGGAGGGGGCGGCTAGTCTCCGTGCCTAAGGCTTCCGTTCTCCGCTCGGCAGTGAGGGCTTAAACCACCGATTTCAGCCCTCTTCCCTCAGTCTTTGCTCCGAGGTCTGCCGTGAGCGAGCGTTGGGTTCAGCGGTTTTGTATGCTGCCCCCTCAGCCCTGTGGGCCGTAAGCGGAGCCCTAGCAGTCCGAGTCCTTCCCTCTCCCGCCGTGGCGGTAGTTCCGGGAGCAGCGGGCTCCAAGCACTGAGCTAGGTCTGTGTCCTGCGCCCGCTCGGCTCCGTCTCCGCACTTCTCCTCTCCCTCCTCCCCCGCTCGCGCGATTCACCCACCTGGAGGTGAATTCAGTAGTCGGCCTCTTCGTCTTGCCTGTCTGCTGTGCAAGGAGTCCTTTGTGGAGTTATTGTTGTCCGATTCGTTGTAAATTCCAGGGGAGCGTTACAGAGCCTCACCTCACGCCGCCATTTTTTTTGTCTCCCTTGATTGATCTTTAAAATATATTTCTGCTTTTCTTTAGTTTCTAAATCTCCTAAAAGTATTATTACATTTCTAATTAAAACGTACACACAAAATACTTTATTTTTTTTACAGAAGGGACCAGTACCCAGGCATAAACAAAATGTTTTGCTTTTTCTTAAAATGGAATGTGAGAGTGACATAGCAGAGCCTCAAAGAACCAGTGGAAGTGAGCTGACAACTGAGTGGTGTTAGAATTCTCAAGCTTCTTCCTTCACCTTTCCAAAAAGTCTTATCACCAAAAACTCTGTGACTCTGGAGTACTTAACCTTTGGTGGGTCATGATTCCTTTGAGAATCTGTTGAAAGCCATGGACCCTCTTCCCAGGAAAATGCAAGAAGCATGCACATGCAACCACACACGCACACATTCCATACACAGTTTCAGAAGACTGACAGATGCAGCCACAACTGTGGACGTGTCCCAGGTAAAGGGTCTCTGGTGTAAGGTAGCATAACACATCAACTTCTGTCTGATTTGTTGAAACTCAGCTCCATTTCTGGCATCATCATCCGCACAATAAACCATAGATGGCAGTTTTTGCCAAGACGCCTTACCGTCAGTACAAATATGCTCTTTAGGTCTTTGTTTGTGGGAAGACAGATCTCAGCAGATTCTATCAACATTCTTGACTGATTGCCTGATAAGTGTCTGAGGATGACACAGAGGAAAACTAACACGCCTACATGGAATGAACTCATGAGGAAAGTCATGAAAACACAAAGGGAACTCCCAGGAGTGTA
Source organism: Rhinolophus hipposideros (assembly GCF_964194185.1). Lineage (NCBI taxonomy): Eukaryota > Metazoa > Chordata > Mammalia > Chiroptera > Rhinolophidae > Rhinolophus > Rhinolophus hipposideros. Next base: position 39,927,657 of record NC_138047.1, read on the forward strand.
TTACTTTACAGTTGGAAGGCATTTCATACTCTTGATCTCAGTTGACCCCCAATCCCCCAAGAGCCCTATGAAGAAATGGTCATTAGTCCTACTCTACATATAACCCAGGTCTCTACTCTCAATTTCATCTACGAAAGTTGACTATATTTTGGCGAAACCCCAAGCTTGATGCAAGCTCAACCTCTTCACCATTCCAATGAGAAATCCAAGTGATTTAATTAATGATGTGATGATATTTTTAAAAATTATGGAAGATTCGTGGAGCTCCTGGAAGAGTCATCTCACATAGTACACAGCTCTACAAAATTCCAGTTAGACCTCTCCTGTGCCTCTTCCTGTTCCACTCCCGAGATCCTCACTGCACCCCACAATCCTCCTTCCCCTTCTGTATAACACAGAGTAGGTTCCTTATTTCACACAAATAAGGGGCTTATTAAAGCATCTTATCAACAAAGCTAATGTATTAGACATTTGTGGGGATTTTTTTCAATTTGTTTTGTTTCTTTATCTTGCCATCCAGCACCCACTTCCCTTTCTTGTGGTAATAGACCTCATTTTGAGGGAGTGAGCCATTCTGCCCCAATTCCCAGTCCATGTGGTCCCAGAAGAGTTGACACCATGATAATATGACTCAGGCCAAGCCAATCAGAGCCTCACATTGCCCTGGTCACAGTGGTTGATTTGGGAACAGATCAGTGACTCCTCAGATGCAAGGAAGCCCATGAGACTTCCAGCTGAGGCCTCTGGGAGAGAGGATTTGCTTTGGTCAGAGATGAAGCTGAGAGGATATCAAATCTACAGCTGCTGCCACCATCTTGCAATAAATGGAGCCTGAGACCAAAACCACACACGAAAGACCACTGAAAGATGGTATGGAACCAAATTCTGATGATATAATTTGGGCCGGATGTCAGCAATTCCGAAGTGAACTGTATGAATGGTGGCCACAAAGATATATCTAAATCCTATTTCCTGGAACGTGTAAATGTGATCTTATATGGCACAAAGTGAATATTATCTTACATGGAAAGAAATGTGTTAAGAATCTTGTGAGGAGGGGTTTATCTTTGATTATCCAGCCCTAAATGCAACCACATGCATCCCTAGAAGAGGGAGGGAGGTTAGAATCAGACAGAAAACACAGACACACAGAGGAGAAGCTGATATGAAGGCACAGTGGCCATAAACGCTCCCATTGTGGTTCCAAGGAACTAAGGCATGCCAGGCAGCCACCAGAAACTAGAAGATGCAAGGTCCCCCAAAGCCTCTGAAGGGATTGCGACCCTGCCAGCACCTTGATTTCAGACTTCTGGCCTCCAGAACTGCGAGAGAATAAATTTCTGTTATTTTAAGCCATTAAGGTCATAGCAATTAGGAAACTAATACACCAAACCCTACCCCTCGACTTTTCATTTACTGAGCCAATAAGCTCCCCTTTTTGCTTAGGCCATTTTAAGCTGAGCTTTTTTTTTTTTTTTTTTTTTTAATTAAATTTATTGGGGTGACAATTGTTAGTAAATTTACATAGATTTCAGGTGTACAATTCTGTATTACATCGTCTATAAATCCCATTGTGTGTTCACCACCCAGAGTCAGTTCAACTTCCATCACCATATATTTGATCCCCTTTACCCTCATCACCCACCCCCCACCCCCTAAGCTGAGCTTTTTTTGTTACATGCGGCTGATAGACTTTTTAAATGACACAGCTGGTCTACCCTTAAAAATGAATTCTCATACAGCCTATAAGATGATAAAATTTGTCTCCATTTGTTAAATACAAATAAAGAAACTTTTCAAAGGGATGAGATTATTTTCTCAAGGTGATATCATGAGTACATTCAAGACAAGCATCACAAGTATAAAATCCAAGATTTTATGACTTGACTTAAACCTAGTTCTTCTGGCTCCATGTCATGTTCTGCAGGGTGTATTTTATTCATACGTAGTGAGTACAGTAATGACTACGCATGTGGGTCCATCCTCGAACGATACAGACAACAGCTTTATCGCCAGGGTTATTACCTTAAACTGTTAGCTCTCCTACTCTTATCAACATACCAGCCAAAAAGTGAAGGACAGGAGGCCATTTGAAGAGTTCTAGTCCATCCATTCTGTTAGAGCCCCTAAAACTGCAGGCTTTGAATAAAGCCAAATGCACAGAATGTTTCTTATTTGGACCACCTAACCTTAGGCCTTTTCACAAGTACCTTCACTGTATTGTTTTAAGGTCATGTCCTTGACTTTTATAAAGAAGAATCTATTACTATTTTTACCACAAAAATATTGTTAGGGTCATTATGTGCAACCTATTTGAGTATTCCCTTTGTAAATCTCATTTGAAGAATTTATTATATAGGTAAATACTAGGAAAAACGTATCCCCCTCCTTTATAGAACTGGTATGCTCCCACCATTTTGATAATGAGGTATATGTCACTGCAGATGGTATTTCCCATTTTGCTTTGGCTGACAGAAAGCCCATAAAGTTCAAGTCCTACTCCAGCATCTATGTTAATCCTTAGAGTAAGTATGCATATTTATATTCTTTTCCTTAGGTATGATTTTCATCTTCTATTTAGAGTAAAATCCTAAGTGGAGTATGTGTAGGTTAAATTTATATGTCAACTTGACTGGGCCACAAGGTGCCCAGATATTTGGTTAAACATTATTTCTGGGTGTATCTGGGAAAACGTTTCTGGATGAGATTAATATTTGAATTGGCAGACTGAGTAAAGTTTATTGCTCTCCCTAATGTGAGTGGGCCTCATGCAACTCATTCTATATTCAAGGAAGAGAATATAGAGCTGAGTGAGAAAGACTTTTCTGTCTGCCTCACTGGCTTCAGAGCTGAGATGTTGGTTTTCTCCTACCTTCAGATCTCCTGGGTCTAGACCTCTCAGCCTCCATAAGCCAATTCCTTATAACATATCTCTTGATCTCTTGATTTCATATATACATATATATATATATACATACATATATATGTATATATACACATACATGTACACACATATACATATATATAATACATATACTATTGGTTCTGTTTCTCTGGAGAACTCTAATATAGGGTATAAAGGATAAATCATATAAGGTAAAAATTTCCTGAAAAATACTTTATATTGCCCTAATGTGCAATATATAATAAAATATATATGCAAAATATAATTTTACAATATAGTTGCAATTAAATTCATACCCTTGAATTTCTATATACACATTTATATTCACTTCCATATATCATATATGTGTATACTCATATGTACAGATGTTTGCGTGTGTGTGTATATAATATATATCTATCCATATAGTTTTGAGTATAGGGCAATCTGCTGCTAGCAATATTTCTTTAAAGATATGATTCCTTTCATAAGATAAGAATTAATATTTACATAGCACTGTACAGTTTACAAAGTGCTGCCATAATCTCAAACTTCGATTCTCACCTTTTCCATTTTCAGGCAAAGAGAATGAGACTCAGATAGTTTAAGGAACTCACACAGCTCCCATTACTAGAAAACATCAGTTCTGGGGTCTGAACCAAAATATTCTGGAGCCAGAAGTTCTTAGACTGTGACACTTACTACCTTTTAAAAAGGCTTTTCTTGATATCACCTCACGTATAATAGCAACCTTCAATTTGTGTGTTACACATATTTGCATTAACTGCTTATAAGAGAAAAAAAAAAAAAAAAAGATCCTCTTTGAGTTTCTGGCCATTCTCCGGCTCCACAACGGAGCTCAGCAATGAAGCCAAGAATGATCTGGTTTCAAGGGTCCTCATTGCTCACCCCTTTAGGGTTGTACTAGTGTAAATGGCACTTTCCTGAGAATTAGAAAAGCTCTCATGGGCTTGAAGAGGCCCTGTGTCTCAATGAGTTAGTGAGTGAAAACAGGGTGAACTGGAGGCCCATTTGCTAGTGCTAGGTAGTCACTGACATTGAACTTCACCACCCTTAGCCCCTTTTTTTCTTCCTCCTCCCTTTCAGATTATTTCCCCCTTTTCCTCTCTCATTGTTTCTCCCCTTACACCCCCATCTGCTTTAGGGAGGCCCTTCCAAGGCCACAGTTAGGCATGACGTCTAGTTGGCTGGCTGACCCTTATCCTACCATGCTGACCCCTAGAATATAGAGCTCCCTTCTGAGGGCCATAACCCAGCACAAGCATGTTATTCTCAAACATTGAGTCCTCCCTTGAGAATACTGTCAAAATCACAAGCAAAATAAGAATCTTCACCAGCTCTCCCAAAAGCTAGTCCTGGCCTGTACAACCAAACTTCATTCTTGATGCACTGGTTGGGTCCAGCTCACCCAGGGAACCACTACTTTCAGTCAATCAATCCAGAGATACAATGGCATTTGTGAACAACAACCAATATTTGGAACTAAGTCTTTATTGTTAAAATAATTCCTGCCAGGAATCACAAGCCCAGCTCACCAAGCAGGGAATTTCAGAAAGCACTTCCTATATAATACTATGAAACCATCTGTTCTGAAGCAAACCATTTCAATCATCACTTAATGTTGAGTCAATTAAATAAACTATGGATCAAGAAAGGAAATAAGTAGCAGCCAACAAATAATTTTCACAATAGAACTGAAATGAATCAGACCATTTAATTCAACATTCCTTCTAACAAACTGTGAAAAATGATGCAACCTCATGCATTTATTTAGCCATAATAAAGAATATTCTTTTGTGCTTATGGAAGAAAAACTCTCTCCAAGAATTTGGTGTGCAAAATTAACAGCCAATGGACTCTCCTTTTGGCTGCACTGGGGAGTGGAAAGTAAGAAGGCTTCTTTGTCTCCCCAGCTGGCACAATCTAGGAGGTCAGTAAAAGAGCTGGAACACTGGACAGGCACAGGCTCACGTGAAACTTGGAACCACTGCTCTCCTGCACTCAATCTGGCCCACTCAGCTAGACTTCTTCCGGGCGTCTTAAGCCTCTCCTTAGGTCTATGTTTTCTGACACCAGTTGTGGAGAGGGTTTGAGTTCTTGCCAGTTGGGGTTCTTAGGCCATGCGTAAATTAGGGGTGTTCCTGAGCATACTGTGAGACAGTTAAGAAGTTTCCCTTTCGCTCCAGAGTAATTTTTTGTTTTGGGGAGTTTGGGGTGGGTTTTTTTTTAATATTAAATTCAAAAAATTTCAGATGTAGCAATTACATTAAGTACTTTTTTTTTTTAATTAAAGTTTATTGGGGTGACAATGGTTAGTAAAGTTACATAGATTTCAGGTGTACAATTCTGTATTATATCATCTATAAATCCCATTGTGTGTTCACCATCCAGAGTCAGTTCTCCTTCCATCACCATATACTTGATCCCTTTTACCCTCATTTACCACCCTCTTACCCTTATCTACCCCCACTTCCCCTCTGGTAACCACTAAACTATTGTCTTTAATACAAATATTAAAAGCTTCTACATGTTTATGCCATCTCCTAATTATAAGATGTGTCCTCCACTCAGATTAGTTTAAGAGGCTTGTCTACCCCAAGGACACACAGCACCTCACGGTCTGAAGCTCCACTCAGCCAAGAGAGCCTCACCGATGAAGGAGCTTTTAGTAGACAGGAGAGAGGAGTGACCATCTCAGACTAGGTTTAAATGATAACACAAGTATAAAGATATATGATATTCCAAATGAGCAATGCAGGAACACACTCATAAACAAAATAATACAGGAAATAAAAAGAAAATAACCTCTCTGAGTAGCTAAAAAAATTAGTATAGCAGACATTTGTAAAATCTGGATAGAAGATGAATATGCTTGTATCTGAAAATTTATTTTCCTTGAAACATATTTTCATCTTATTAATAATGGCTGCTTCTGACTGGAAGATAGTTTTCTATTTTCTACCTCAAAAGTTTTTCAAGTTTTAAATAATGCACATGTACTGCTTTCATATTTAAAATGTGTATTTATATATATAAAATTGAAATTCCACACTGTAGGTCCTCATATTTAAAAGCAATTGACAGGACTAAAACACAACATCTACAATAGGAAAACAAACAAGGGGAAAGTGAGCAGGGGATCATTTACAGCATCTCTGAAGAACTTCTAAATACAGCCTAACGGTCTAGAAATAGATCGTGGATTGGGACGCTATGAGAATTTCCTATATAGGACCCAAAGCCCTGGGAGAAGGAGGTCGTGTGTGGAACTCGGGACCTTACCCCTGTTCCAGGCCTTTCCTCCAGCCTGTCTCTGGGACGTTGGGATGAAACAGATCTGGAGAAAGGATGTTCCACTGCTTACTGAGGACATAAGAACGCCCTAAGGAGTACATTTCTGCCATCAGAAAAAAAATTAGGGTAAAAATACAAATTAGAACAACAATGAAATGTCATTTCCCCCATCCCATCATACTGGCAAAATGTTTAATGCTTGAAAAGAACAGGTGTTGGTGAGGATCTGATGATATGGGTTTTCTTCTACCGTGCTGGCTGGGGTGTAAGTCAGTACAGCCAAATGAGAGGGCAATTTGGATTACTGCACTACTGATCACACACACACACACACACACACACACATCTCAACCATATGGTGTGTGTGTTAATGGATCAATAGTGCTGTAATCCAAGAGTAATGGAAACAATATTTTTCAGTGCGTCTTTAACATCACAAAAGCACAAAAATAAAGATCATGAGGATTGTATTGTACAAAACTGATAATCTACTAGAATGAAAGAATCCTAAGTGATTATGGTAAGAGATCTTTAGCTAACTGTCTTTTGAGAACAGGGGTTAGGTGGAGGGTGGAAGCCAATCAACCAATTTTGTTATATTCAGACTCACAATATTATAGCATCTACCCTAGAGAAACACTCACATATATGTACAAGATTGCTCATTGGAGCACTGATTGCAATAGAATGGAAACCACCTAAAAATCCATCAGTAGGAGAGTGCTTACATTACAGAGGCTTCATACTATGAAGCAATAAAAGACTGAGGCAGACGTATATGTCCAAACATGGGACTATCTCCAAAGTATGTTTTTAAATAAAAAATTTAAAAACAAGCCACAGAATGTTAAGTACATCTAATACCACTCATGTAATAATAAAATATACGTATTTATCTCAATACCTGTGTATAAATTAATTTTTAACGTTCTAGAAAAACAGCGGCATGTGCCACCTGATGGGAATATATTCTGAGAAATGTGTCGTTAGGTGATTTTGTCATTGTGGGAACATCATAGAGTGCACTTACACACACCAAGATGGGGTAGCCCACTGCACACCTAGGCTGCATGGTGTACCCTACTGCTCCTAGGCTGCAAGTCTGTACAGCATGTTACTGTACAAAACAGGAGATTAAATCAAGCGCAAGAGAAAATGATTCAGTTAAGAGACATGGTAAACACAAGATGTATGAGGCTGCTGCTGTCCTAACATGGCATGCAGTTTTACAGCAAACTTTTTTATATAAGTAGAAGGAGTGCCATCTAAAATAATTATAAAAAGTGTAGCAAATACAGAATCCAGTAACATAGTGTTTATTATCATTATCAAGTATCATGTATTACCTAATTGTACGTGCTGTACTTTTATACGACTGACAGCACAGTAGGTTTGTTTACACCAGCATCACCACAAACACGTGAGTCATGCATTGCTTTATGCCATTATAACTTTACAAGGTATATGATGACATCTCTAGGCAATACACATTTTTCAGTTCCATTATAATCGTATGGGACCATCATGGTACATTCAGTCCGTCATTGATGAAAATGACGTTATGCCGCACACGACTGTATACACTAAAATGACAGCAGTAGTTACATCTGAGGTAGGGAGTGGGATAAAGCGGGTCAAAAGAGACTTTAACTTACTCGTTAATGTTCAGTTTTTAGAATTTACAATGAAAATGTATTCATGTGCAGCAGATCCTTAAATAATGTAGTTTCACTCAATGCTGTTTCATTATGAAGTTCATGAAAAAAAGAAAATCAATTCCCAGCCAGAGCCACTGTGTGTGAGGAGTTTGCACGTTCTCCCATGTCTGTGAGGGTTTGCTCGGGGCTGACTTTTACAGGTCCTGATTGGATGGTAAGGGGGTTTCCAAACCTCTTACCAAAGATGTGCACGTTAGTTGAATTGCTGTGTCTACATTGTCTCCGTCTGAGTGAGTGTGGGTATGAATGTGAGTGGGGCATCCTGTCCAGGGTAGGTTCCCAACCTTGCACCCGGAGCTTCTGGGAGAGGCTCCGGCCACCGCGATCCTGACCTGGAATAAGCAGGATTGGAAAAATAATTATCTACTTGTTTTTTATTAATCTTTCTTAAATGTATATATAGCTCACATTTATTTCAATGTTTAATGTTAGAAGTGTTTAGGGTTTTTATAGAAGTTTGGTGATGGTTTTGGTAACAGAAATATGCCATAGGAATTTAACTCATTTATGTCAATTAGTCTATGGTAAAACTGGTTTTGTTACATGTCATTTCACTTAGAGTCGCAGTTTCCAAGAACCTACAGATGACATTAAGTGAGGACTTACTGTATTTCCTGTGCAATTAACATAAACAATATTTTTTAAAGAAAGAAGCTCTTAGCAAGGCAAGAATGAACCCATGTGGGCTCTACCACCAAGAAATACAACTCCATGTATTCATGGGTTTATTTCTTTAGTGCTTTCCCTGAGGACTCTTGAAGAAGCCACGTTTAGCAAAGAGTTTCAACTCTTGCTCACCTGTGTTTTAATTCTTTTATAAGTTTTCCCTGGTCATTTAGTAAAGAAAGCTTCATACCTCAACAAAGAGAAAAAGCGGGGAAGAGGAAGAGAAGGAACAGGAAAGAAGAGGGTGAGGAGGAAGAGCAGGAGGAGGAAGAGGAAGGCAAGATGGCAAAAATTAGGGAGAACCATACTCACACTCTACCCTGTGAGCAAAAGGGCTCCTACTTTAGAATCCTGGCCTTCGCACTTAAAAGCTGGGTGAACTTGGTCAAGTTTCTTCGTTTTGGGACCCTCAGTTTTCTCTTCTGCCAATGAGAGTATTAGTAAGAAAGCCTAGGTAAGCTGTCTCGCTGGGCATCTGGTGCATAGTAGTAGTGAGGAAATAGTGCTTCTGATGGGGCTATCGGGAGTTGAGACCATGAGGGCAAGGTGCTGGCTCTTCTGATTTGAAATATGACTAATTCCATCTGATGAAGGCTGACCAAGCCCTCCCATCTGTTAATTGACAAAGAGAGCGAACCTGAACCTTAGATCTACAGAAATTCAAACATCAGATTCATCTGCTCCTTACGTTATCTTTATCATGGAACTTTACGTTTGCAGAGTTCTCTTGCGCTTGACTTTAATTATGGTAATTTACAATGCACTTTCCTTTCCATTACCTAATGTGATTTTTTTTACAACTTGGTTAGGTGATCAGGGCAGATAATATTTGCGTTTCCAGAGGAGGAAATTAAGGCTCAGAGAAGCTAAGTGACTTGCCAAGGTCACTTAGGAGTAGAGCAGAGATTTAAACTCAGTTTCACGTGGTTACAAAGCCTGTACTATTTCCACCGCACCTCTGTACCTCACTTTTGGTCACTCCATAATATGAGCAACGAATGGTGGAGGTGGAGGCAGCAAAGAAGAGCATGGCGGTGCACAGGAGCAAGCCGAGGCACAATAATTTCTGGACTGTTTCCTACTACCACTTTACCACACGTCGCTATCTAGTGCATAGCTACTCCATAGAAAGGACAGCTGATACCAGCTTCGTTTGTGGGAAAAGTCCCTCTCAATTCAACCTTGTATATAATCCAAAAACCACTATGCTTGAATCCCTTATGTGCTTTGAGATATAATTCATGTCAGGCCATTGTCTGTCTTTCTCCTTGATAAGGTTTTCCCTCTTTGTGCAACTCTCCACTCCTTCCGCAAACACATGACACAGGGAAGTTTTTATACTCCATATTTGTTTGGGCACCTTCTGAATCCCTGGAGGATATTCTGAGACTGTTCCATCCAGGAATCGTTTTTTCCAAGATCCCCTTCTACTGTCAGAAGCAGACCGTTCTTTAATCTTTGGGGGATTAAAATAATTTCCTTCTCCCTATGTGTGAAGTGTACTGTGACCACTTGGCTTAAGCGGCTTTGTTCTTGGCCAGCAACAAAAGTGGGAACTTGACGAGTAAAAATCATTTGGGCTGGTTTTCAAGACCCTGGTGAAAAATTTCAAGATTTGTATGTTCTTAAATGCAGTTGCACACCATCAAAGATGAACAAGGAGGAGAAGGAAGGTGAAGGCAAGAGAGAAAGAGAAGCAAGAAAGGAAAAGGAAAAGAAAGGGAAAAGGAAAAGAAAAAAGAAAGAATCCCTTTTATATCAGGAAATGTTGACATTTTAAAAACAATGTATTCCGCCAGTGCAATGCATCCAAATCAGGACTCATAAAAGTCAGCCCAGAGTCACGTTTCTGTAATATCTCTTTTCTTCAATAATACGCTAAAGTAGTTAGAAGCCCTTTGTCTGAACGAGGGGAAGGAAAGACAAATTTTTCATCCAGGAGACTTGGATAAGATAGAGCCAAATACCATAATGTCTTCATAAGCCCTTCAACGAGATTACTTAAGAGACTGGTTTTCACTGCCAAAGCAAAGAACTAAAGCAGTTTGCTGCATAAATTAGATAAACTTGGCCCGATTTCATCAAAAAAAATTGGGAATTTGGGGAGTTGGGAGAAACAGACTTTCTTTGCCTGGGGAGTAGTGTCACTTTTCTGTTCCATTTGTCACTGGATATCAAGTTCCTTTACAAAGTATAAGCAGGTAGGGATGTAGCTTATTGATATTTCTATTTTACTGTTCTATAAAATTAACATCAAGTATTAACTATAAACTAGAGACTTTACATATATATAATCTTATTTAATTCTCAAGACATCCTCAGGAGGGAAAAAATAACCCTTATTTTCATTTGAGAAAACTGTAAAAACTGTGTTCTGAGACGTCATCAAAATGGTGGCGTGAGGTGAGCCTCTGTAACGCTCCCCTGGAATTTACAACGAATCAGACAACAATAACCCCACAAAGGACTCCATGCACAGCAGACAGGCAAGACGAAGAGGCCCACTACTGATCACCTGAGCAGGTGGGGGGGGGGCAGTGCTCCGAGCTCGCTGCATCCCGGAACTACAGCAGCTGCGGGAGAGGGAAGAACTTGGACTGCTAGGGCTCTGCTTACGGCCCACAGGGTTGAGGAGGCAGCATATAGCACGGCTGAACCCAACGCTCACTACAGAGACCTCGGAGAAAAGACTGAGGGAAGAAGGCTGAAAACGGTGGTTTAAGCCCTCACTGCTGAGCAGAGAATGGAAGCCTTAGGCACTGAGACTAGCCGCCCCCTCCCTACCCTCCCAGAGCTCGCCCCGCCCCCACCTGCACAGTGCTAGAAGCGGAACAGTAGCAGTGTAAGATCAAAAGAACAGAATATTTGCTGTTCTTAAAATTGTGGACTGCAGGCACAGATTTGCAGCCCAACTAGTTCCGGCAAAGGGGAGGGAGCGGTGGAGGTTGGACCGGCTGTGGTGGTGGTCGCTGCCATTGCTCTGGGCCACCTCTCACAACTCACCCCGCCCCTGGCCCCACCTACCTGGACAGATCCCTGCAGGAATAAACAGAACTGCTGATATATACGGGCTCTGAATCCGGTGCAGGAGGAGCTTTGGAACTTCAAAAGCTCTCCGCATACGCACACGGACACTGCTCCCTGTGACCCAGGCGAACTATTAACAGAGGAGAAGCCCATCTCCCAGGGAATCCCCCCATTGTGTGAGAAGCTGGAATAGTGCAGAGAAAACATAGCACTACCGTGTGAGAGAGAGAGAAAAAAGGCTACAGTCGGAGAGAAAATAAAACATTCTACCAACAAGTATTGGAGAACAAAAGAAAGACTTCTTCCTACCAACCTGTTGCAGAAGCCACTCCTGTAGATGTCTAGCAAGAGAAATAATAAATCAGTAATTGCCATGAATAACCAAGGCAACAAGACAGCCCAGAAAGAAAGTGAAAAGTCTCCAGAAAGGAACTTAAAGATGTGGAAATATGTGACTTAAATGACAGAGAATTCAAGATTGCAGTTCTGAAAAAACTCAATGAGATGCAAGAAAACACAGAAAGGCAGTTTAATGAACTCAGAAACACAATCAAAGAACAACATGAGCATTTTACAAAAGAGATTGAAATTTTTAAAAAGAACCAAATAGAATTTCTGGAGATTAAGAACACAATAGAAGAAATTAAGAATAAAATAACCAGCTTAGGTAGTAGAGTTGACCAGATGGAGGAAAGAATCAGTGACATCGAAGATAGAAACCTGGAAATTACCCAGATGGAAGAAGAAAGAGACTTGAGACTTAAAAGAAATGAAAGAACTGTACAAGAACTTTCTGACTCTATCAGAAAGAGCAATATAAGAATAATGGGCATACCAGAAGGGGAAGAAAGAGAGAAGGGAACAGAGAATATATTCAAACAAACTGTCGATGAGAACTTCCCAAACTTGTGAACAGAACTGGATCCTCGAATCCAAGAAGCAAATAGAACACCTAATTACCTCAATTCCAACAGGCCTTCTCCAAGGCACATTGTATTGAAGCTGTCTCAAATCAACGACAAAGAAAGAATGCTCAAGGCAGCCAGGGAAAAGAAGATGGTAACCTACAAAGGAAAGCCCATTAGATTATCATCAGATTTTTCAGCAGAAACTCTACAAGCCAGGAGGGAATGGAACCAAATATTCAAACTATTGAAAGAGAGAAATTATGAGCCAAGAATAATATGTCCAGCAAAGATATCCTTTAGATATGAAGGAAGAATAAAGACCTTTCCAGACATACAGAAGCTTTGGGAATTTTCTAATATATGACCTGCACTACAAGAAATACTAAAGGAAGATATTCGACCACCATCAACAGGGATAATTTGTGGCAACATAAAAAGGGGGAGAGTAAAGGCCTGAACCGGAATATGGGAATGGAGAAAGTAAGCATGCTGAAGAAAATGGAATACTCTAAGTATCAAACTTTCTTTTACATAAACTTAAGGGTAACCACTCAAAAAAAATCCAGAACTGAAATATATACTGTAAGAAAAAAAGAAACAGAGGGAAACATCATAAAATACCACCACACAGAAATAATAGACAACAACAAAAAAGCAAAGAAACAATGGAGACACAGCCTTAACAGAAAACTAAAGATAGAATGACAGGAAATCCTCACGTATCAATAATCACCCTAAATGTAAATGGACTGAACTCACCAATAAAAAGACACAGAGTAGCAGATTGGATCAAAAAACTAAACCCAACCATATGCTGTCACCAAGAGACACATCTCAGCTACAAGGACAAGCATAGACTCAAAGTGAAAGGGTGGAAATTGACACTCCAAGCAAATGGTACCCAGAGAAAATCAGGTGTAGCCATAACGATTTCCGATGAAACAGACTTCAGGGTGAAAAAGATAACAAGAGACAAAGATGGACATTTCATAATGGTAAAGGGGACTATACAACAAGAAGACATAACAGTCATCAATATTTATGCCCCCAATAAGGGAGCACGAAAATATACCAAGCAACTACTAATAGAACTAAAGGGAGAAATTGACCAAAACACAATTATACTAGGGGGCTTAAATACATCATTGACAGCTATGGGTAGATCATACAAACATAAAATAAATAACAAAATAGCAGCCCTAAATGACACATTAGATGAAATGGACATAATTGACATATATAGAGCACTTCATCCTAAAACATCAGACTATACATTCTTTTCGAGTGTACATGGAACATTCTCAAGCATAGACCATATATTGGGACATAAAACCAGCCTCAGCAAATTTAAGAAGATTGAAATCATACCAAGCATATTCTCCGATCATAAGGCTTTCAAATTGGATATCAACTGCAAAAAGAAAGCAGGAAAAAACACAACAACACAACAACAAGGAGATTAAACAACATACTTTTAAAGAACGACTGGGTCAAAGAAGAAATTAGAGGAGAGATCAAAAGATACATAGAGGGGCCGGCCCGGTGGCTCAGGAAGTTAGAGCTCCATGCTCCTAACTCCGAAGGCTACCAGTTCGATTCCCACATGGGCCAGTGGGCTCTCAACCACAAGGTTGCAGTTCAATTCTTCGAGTCCTGCAAGGGATGGTGGGCAGCGCCCCCTGCAACTAAAATTGAACACGGCACCTTGAGCTGAGCTGCCGCTGAGCTCCCGGATGGCTCAGTTGGTTGGAGTGTGTCCTCTCAACCACAAGGTTGCCAGTTGACTCCCGCAAGGGATGGTGGGCTGAGCCCCCTGCAACTAGCAACGGCAACTGGACCTGGAGCTGAGCTGCGCCCTCCACAACTAAGACTGAAAGGACAACTTGACGCTGAACGGCACCCTCCACAACGAAGATTGAAAGGACAACAACTTGACTTGGGGGGGAAAAAAGTCCTGGAAGTACACACTGTTCCCCAATAAAGTCCTGTTCCCCTTAAAGTCCCGTTCTCCTTCCTCAATAAAATCTTTTAAAAACACACACACACAAAAAACCAAAGACAATCATTAAAAAAAAAAAAAAAAGATACATAGAAACAAATGACAATGAAAATACATCCCAAAATTTTCGGATGCAGCAAAAGCAGTTTCAAGAGGGAAATTTCTATCACTATAGGCCTATCTCAAGAAACAAGAAAAATCCCAAATAAATAACCTCTTGTTACACCTTAAAGAACTAGAAAAAGAAGAACAAGTGAAACCCAAAGTCAGCAGAAGAAAGGAAATAACAAAAATCAGAGCAGAACTAAATGAAATAGAGAACAAAATAGAAAGAATTAATGTGACAAAGAGCTGATTCTTTGAAAAGATTAACAAAATTGACAAACCCTTGGCTAGACTCACTAAGATAAAAAGAGAGAAGACACTAACAAAATCAGAAATGAAAAAGGGGAAGTTATCACGGACACCACAGAAATACAAAGGATCATCCAAGAATACTATGAAGGACTATATGCCACCAAATTCAATAACCTAGAAGAAATGGACAAGTTCTTAGAAACATATAGCCTTCCAAGGCTGAACCATGAAGAACTGGAAAATCTAAACAGACCGATCACCAGTAACGAAATTGAATCAGTCATCCAAAACCTTTCCAAAAGCAAAAGTCCGGGACCAGATGGCTTCACCAGTGAATTCTACCAAACCTTCAAAGAGGATATAATACCAATCCTGCTCAAACTCTTCCAAAAAATTGAAGAAGAGTCAGTACTCCCTAACTCATTTTATGAGGCCAACATTACCCTGATACCAAAACCTGGTAAGGACAACACAAAAAAAGAAAACTACAGACCTATATCTCTGATGAATACTGATGCAAAAATCCTAAACAAAATTCTAACAAATTGAATACAACAATGCATTAAAAAGATTATTCATCACGACCAAGTGGGGTTCATCCCCGGGGCACAAGGATGGTTCGACAGCAGTAAATCCATCAATGTGATACATCACATAAACAAAATAAAGGGCAAAAATCATATGATTATATCAATTGATGCAGAAAAAGCATTTGACAAGATAAAACATCCATTCATGATTAAAACACTTAATAAAATAGGTATAGAAGGAATACACCTTAACATAATAAAGGCCATATACGACAAGCCCTCAGCTAATCTCATAATTAATGGTGAAAAACTGAAGCCCTTTGCTCTACGTTCAGGAACACGACGGGGCTGTCCTCTATCACCTCTGCTTTTCAACATAGTGTTGGAAGTCCTTGCCAGAGCCATCAGGCAAGAGAAAGAAATAAAAGGCATCCAAATTGGGAATGAAGAAGTTAAATTATCACTCTTTGCAGATGACATGATGCTATATATAGAAAACCCTAAAGACTCCACCAAAAAGCTATTGGAAACAATCAACGAATACAGTAAAGTCGCTGGCTACAAAATCAACGTACAAAAGTCCATTGCATTCCTATATACTAACAATGAAATCTCAGAAAAAGAAATACAAAAAACAATTCCTTTTGCAATTGCATACAAAAGAATAAAATACCTAGGAATAAACTTAACCAAGGATGTGAAGGACCTATATGCTGAAAAATATAAGACATTTTTAAAAGAAATTAAAGAATACACAAAGAAATGGAAAGGCATTCCGTGCTCATGGATTGGAAAAATCAACATAGTTAAAATGGTCATACTACCCAAAGCAATATACAGATTTAATGTAATCCCCATCAAAATCCCAATGGCATTTTTTAAAGAAATAGAACAAAAAATCATCAGATTTGTTTGGAATCACAAAAGACCCCAAATAGCCAAAGCAATCTTAAGAAAAAAGAACAATACTGGAGGTATCGCACTCCCTGACTTTAGCTTGTCCTACAGGGCTACAATAATCAAAACAGCATGGTATTGGCAGAAGAACAGACACATAGACCAATGGAATAGAATTGAGAACCCAGAAATAAAACCACATAATTTTTGACAAAGAAGCTAAAAACATACAATGGAACAAAGACAGCCTCTTCAATAAATGGTGCTGGCAGAATTGGATAGCCACGTGCAAAAGAATGAAACTGGACTGCTATCTGTCACCATGTACCAAAATTAATTCAAAATGGATCAAAGACTTAAGCATAAGATCTGCCACAATAAACTGCATAGAAGAAAACATAGGTACTAAACGTATGGACCTTGGGTTCAAACAGCATTTTATGAATTTGACTCCAAAGGCAATGGAAGTAAAAGCTAAAATAAACGAATAGGACTATATGAAACTTAAAAGCTCTTGCACAGCAAAAGAAACCATCGACAAAGTAAAGAGGCAACCGACTGAATGGGAGAAGATTTTTGCAAACAGTGCCTCCGATAAGGGTCTAATATCCAAAATATACAAGGAACTCTTGAAGCTCAACAACAAAAAAACAAACAACCCAGTTGAAAAATGGGCAGAGGACCTGAAGAGACATTTCTCCAAAGAGGACATACAAATGGCAAATAGACATATGAAAAAATGCTCAACATCAGTAATCATCAGAGAAATGCAAATAAAAACCACAATGAGATATCACCTCACCCCAGTCAGAATGGCTATCGTCAACAAGACAAATAGTAACAAGTGTTGGAGAGGCTGTGGAGAAAAAGGAATCCTCATACACTGTTGGTGGGAATGCAGACTGGTGCAGCCATTATGGAAGGCAGTGTGGAGGTTCCTCAAAAAATTACGAATAGAATTACCATATGACCCAGCAATCCCTCTCCTGGGTATCTACCCAAAAAATTTGAAAACATTTATACATAAAGACGTGTGCTCCAATGTTCATTGCAGCTTTGTTTACGGTGGCCAAAACATGGAAACAAACAAAATGTCCTTTGAAAGATGAATGGATAAAGAAGTTGTGGTATATATACACAATGGAATACTATTTGGCGGTAAGAAAAGATGATATAGGAACATTTGTGACAACATGGATGGATCTTGAGAGTATGATGCTAAGCAAAATAAGTCAGACAGAAAAAGCAGAAAACCCTATGATTTCACTGATATGTGGTATATAAACCAAAAACAACAAAAGAACAAGACAAACAAATGAGAAACAAAAACTCATAGACACAGACAATAGTTTAGTGGTTACCAGAGGGTAAGGGGGTGGGGGGAGGGAGATGAGGGTAAAGGGGATCAAATATATGGTGATGGAAGGAGAACTGACTCTGGGTGGTGAACACACAATGGGATTTATAGACGATGTAATACAGAATTGTACACCTGAAATCTGTGTAATCTTACTAACAATTGTCACCCCAATAAACTTTAATTAAAGAAAAAACACGAAACTGTGTTCTAAGAGAAATTTATGAAATTGCCCAAAATAATAGAGCCAGCCGATGGCAAAAATAGGAGACACCATTTTGTATTGTATGAATCAAAAAGAGAGCACATAAAAACTGTTGGGAAATCCATGTGTGACATACAATCTAATGAGAATGCTTTTACAATGGTTATGCACGAGGAATTTGTATTTGTGATGTGAATTGTCATGAAATCATGTCATGAATTCCACCTATCCATCCATGAAAGGTTCCCTTTTCACTGTTTTACAGACATATAAAATGGAGTGTAACTGACTTGGCTTAGGGCGTCACTATGCAAATGAGAACTCAGACCAAAGGCACCTGAGCTTTTGGCTCCCGGGCCTTGTTTTAAACACATTATGACTTATCATTATAAAAGACAACCTCCTCTTCCATCATGGATATTGTAGACTTGGAGTATTATAGATTGTAATTTTTGTTAACTATTCTGTCCACTTATGGACAAATTCAACTCAAGACAGAGGAAGAGATCTTCCTCAATGTAGTACTGTGTTTCCCCAAAAATAAGACCGGGTCTCATATTAATTTTTGCTCCAAAAGATGCATTATGGCTTACGTTCAGGGAATGTCATCCTGAAAAATCATGCTAGGGCTTAATTTCCGGTTAGGTCTTATTTTCGGGGAAACACAGTATAGTAGTTAAGGGAATAAACTTAAGAGTCCAACAGACTGGATGTGAAGTCACACTCTACCTCTTAGGTAGTGTGCCCCGGACAAGTTATTTAATTTCTAGAGCCTCCATTTCCTCACTTGAAATGTTGGGATAGTGAAAGTATCTACCTCATTGGTTTAAATGTGAGGAAAAGTGAACACATTTAAACCATTCATTCATGACACGTGACATAATTTAGTTATCATTAGAGGCACATTCTGACAAAAAAAAACAGTCAAGCTTTTAAAAAAAATTAATGTTGCAGATACCGTCTTAAAACTAAACTTGAGTATTAAAATTACTCTTCCAGAAAACATAACCTCTCGGGAATAGTATGCCTAGAGTACAGATAAAATTACAGAGTTGAAGCAGGTTAATTTTTATATTCATTTCCTTTCAAAGAATTCAACACATAAACTGCAAACACAAAGTACCAGTCATAAAACAATCGTGTCACAAAGTTATTATTTAAATCTGATATATACTGGTCAGAAATTTTCCTGTTTCTACTTTTGCTCTATTAAATAGCTGTTCCTGTGTCTGAAAATATCATATAATCAAAAATCAATCTTATATTGCTCCTCCCTCCAAGAATAGATAACGACTTTATTCCTTCTACTATTTACTTGGACATAATAATTTTGGTGGGCTTTAGTTATTGGACAAAGTTACAGAGAATGTAATATACCAGGGGTGCCAAAAAAAAATGTATACACATGACTTGTATTCATCTTTTGTGATTGGTGTATATTGAGTATTACAATTTAACACAGTTTTTTCCTTTCTTAAAATGTGCATAGATTTTTTTGGCACACTCTGTATTTATCATTAGTATATCCTGTAAACAAATAAGGGAAGGAATGAAATAAGAGAAGGAACTAAATGAGTGAAAAAATTAAGCGGCCTTTTGTAGTACTCTCACTCAAGGAAAAAACAAAATTTCAAGAATGAAACAAAGAACATTAGCGCCACCTGGAGGCAGGAGTTTATGAATGGTGGGAGAATGTTACTAGCACTGAAATGAGATAGTCTAGCCTTGTCCGGTCCGAAGTAACAGGTAGCACACACGTGGCTATCAAGCACTTGAAATGTGGTTAGTCCAAATTGAAATGTGCTGTAACTGTAAAATAAAAACCAGATTTCAAACACTTAATATGAAGAAAATAAGGTAAAATATCTCATTCATAATTTTTATACTGATGACATGTTAAAATATTTTTATTATGAGACTAAATATTTTATTACAATTAATTTTACCTTTTATTTTTACCTTTTTAAAGTGGCTCCTAGAAATTTAACATTATGTGTGCAGCTGACATTATCTTTCTATTGGGCCATGCTGATCTCCCCCTTACCACTCAGAATGTGGGCCTCCAATCAGCAGTTTACCTGAGGGCTTGTTTGAAATGCAGAATCTCATTGCCACACCTCCAACCTACTGAATAGGAATCTACATTTTATCGAAATCCCCAGGTGACTGGTATGTATATTAAGTTTGCGACTTGCTGATGTAATTCAACCACCTTGTTTGACAAACGGGAAAACTGAGACCCAGAGTGGTAACACGGCTTGTTCATGGTTATCTAGCTAGTTACCCTATAACCTGATTCCCCAGTGGTCTTGAAACTGCCAAATGCCCACCCTACCCTGCATCATCCTGCAGACCCTTCCATCTCTTAGAGTAAAAATGAAGTAGACTGCTGCTTCACCAGCAAGAAACAAAACGTATGATTGTAAATATATAAGAAAATATTGTGTCCTCAGGGATATTTATAACAGAATTCTAGGGTATTCTTTAGCACTTGTGCAATTAAATCACTCCCAGAGAATGTAGAAAACCTATGCTTTCTAAACTATTCCTACAAATAACAACCTTTGACCGTAAAAAAAAAAAAAGTAAGAGTTTGGAATCAATAATGTGCATTGTAACCACTGAGTCACTAAAAACAATTTAAAAGGAGACTAATTCCTTTAGGATAATAGGTGAAAGAAAGAATTTCAGTTTTGTAACCTAGCTCCCAGCGGAAGGGTCTTATTCATTCTTTGAATGTCCAGCTCCTCACAATGTGTTTGGCACATAGAAGGCTTTGAATAAATATTATTATGTGTTGAATGAACAGATCAGCTTCCATTAATTAGGTTCTATGCCTTAGGAAATGTTCCCTTCTTTACACTGTAGAGAAATTCAGGAAAACACTTAAGTAGGAAACATAGCTAATATTAGTACTGCTTTTATATTAAAATCCCTCTGTAATTAAGCATATAATTAAGAGAAAATTCAAATATAATAGATACTTACTTTGGCCATGAAAATACAATCCATTACACAGAAAAAGGAGATTCCAGGTTTAAAAACACATTGGCAAGTAATGCCAAGGAGCAGAAGTTGAAATATTTTCACCCATTTTTGTAAATATTTTTACTAAGATTAATCAAACCTAATCAATTTCTAGTATACTGTGTGTATGGCCCAAATGTTTTCTCTCATAAAAAAGTCACTTTTTTGTATGTCAACTGGAAAATGTAGATTTAACTTAGGAAATGAATTTCTGTGTTATATGACCTGAATATACTAAGTAGACTAGGAAGGACATAATGAAACGATTTTTTTAAAATGATGTAAGTCATATAGGAAGGAAAGTTTAACTCCCACTCTCTTCCTTTCAATTGTCCTATTTCCTCATGTTTTATCCATTACTCATATCAGGTTTTGTTATTAACCTAAATAAAATAATAAGACATCAATCCTGCTTGTTATATATAATAATGAACAGATGGCTACTGCATATAATTATTTGAATGGTAATAATAAAAAAATAATATGCCAAAATATTAATTTATATATCATTAAGTTGGCTTGCTATTGAGCTATCGTTTTTGTTTTATTAACTTGCAGGATACTGTACTTTATTGGCTGTATGTGTAGCAAATAACTTTACTCTTCTGTGGCTTGTATTTCACTCTATGGTGTCTTTTGATGAAGAGAAGTTTTTAATTTTAATGTTGCAAAATGTATTGACATTTTCCTCTAATTGCTTTTTATATCTTGACAAAGAAAATCTTCCCTACCCTGAGGTCAGGCGGTCTCTTATATTACCTTCTACAAGATTTATAGTTTTGCCTTTCACATTAGGGCTTTAATCTACCGGGAATTGATTTTTATGAAGGGAATGAGGAAAGGGTCCCATTTCTTTCTGTCCTTTGCCCTCCCTAACTCCATCTCTATCTCTCAGGTTTACTCATTTGGCCTAGGCCCATTTATGGTAAAGTTCATCCTTTCCCCACTGATGTATCATACAACCTCAAGCACATATCAAGTGTTTATTTACATGCGGGTCTCTTTCTAGACTCTCCATTATGTTCCATTGTTGATTTGTCTACCACTGCTTCCATACCACAGTGATATAATTACTATAGCTCTGTATTAGTCTTTTATTTCATTTTTTAATTTAATTTTTATTTATTTTTTTCATTTTCATTGGGGAGTATTGGGGAACAGTATGTTTTTCCAGGACCCATCAGCTTCCAGTCAAGTTGTTTTCACTCCAGTTGTGGAGGGCACAGCTCACTGGCTCATGTGGGAATCGAACCAGCAATCTTGGTGGTGTAATGAGCACTGCACTCTAACCAACTGAGCCAACCGGCCACCCCCATAAATTTATTTTTAATTATAGTTGACATACAATGTTATATGAGTTCCAGGTGTACAACATTTAAGGTGTACAGTCTAACATCTTACGAAATGATCATCACGTTAAGTGCAGTACTGTATCTTGATATCTCAGAGCAAGTCCTCCACAACTTTTTTTCATCTTCAAGAGTGCTCTGAATGTCAACTATAATTGAAAATATTTTTTAAAAAATTTAAAGTGTCTTGGCCCTCTTTGCTCTTCCTACTTCCATATAAATTTTAGAATAAGCTTAAGTTCCACAAGAAGCTTGTGTTTGATTGGGATTTAATTTATTCCATAAATCAGTTTGGGGAGAATTGTCACCTGAACCATATCAAGTCTTCCAGTCTGGGAGCTTAGTATCTCTCTCCTTTAAAATATGTATTGTTTAATATCAGTAATATTTTATTTCCTTTGAAGAAAGCTTACGTATCTTATGTTAGATTTATCCTTAGACGTAGTATTTTATGCAATTGAAAATGGTAACTTTAAAACATTTACTTTCTGTTTGTTCCTGGGAAATAGAAATAATCACTATTTATAAATTGATTTTTTTTATCCATCAACCTTACCAATTCGCCTATTAGTTCTATTAGCTTATCCAATAGACTCTATTGGAGTTTCATATTATCTTCAAATAATGACAGTTTGTTTCTTACTTTGCAATCCTTATGTACTTTATTTCTTTTTCTTATTTATTGAACTGGCTAGGGCTTTCAGTAAAGCACTGACTCCAGAGGTGATTGAATTTTGGATTCATATTCTAAAGGTAGAGCCAACAGGATTTGCTGACAGATTGTATTTAGGCTGTGAGAGGAATCGAGGTGGAGTTCGAGGTTTTTAGCCTGAACAACTGAAGAGCAGTATTGTCATTTACTTCAGAGAAGGCCAGAGGTTTGTTGATCATATAGTGTAGGTAATTAAGTGAAGAAAGACAAAGTGATACTTATGCATGGACTTTCGCCTGCTTTTCCACTTTTGAAATAACTCACTGCAGGAAGGATTTAATGTTTACCAGTGCCCCCAGTTTGTTTGACTTGTGACTTCCTGTTAAGCTACTGCCCTCTGTAGGGGTCTTGTCTAAGTATAAGCTGTACACTCTGACTAAAATCCAACCCAAAAATATGGGATAATTTTTCCCTCCAGCCTCAAGCTTTCCTGTTTCCACTACACACACACACACACACCCCTATCTATCTTGTATTGTAATCCTTCCCCAGGTCAGATATGTATACGAGAATCTCCCACTCAAGAAACTTGGTCCCAGCCATATACTCACAAGTAGCTTGTCTCAAAGGATGTCTTAGAGAGGCCAGCTGCATTTCTGTGGCGTTAACCTAAAAACAATGAAAAAATAATGGAGGGTGATCCCTGCAGAAGAGATCCTTGATCATATAAAAAGGCCTCACTGTCCTAACTGGAACTTAATTTGACCATCCATTATCACATGTCTCTTAAGGTATTGGTAAGCCTTACGAGTCCTTGCACAAAGAAGCAATACTGTACACAGTATTGGCACATTTATATATGTGGCCAATACTGGCACATTTAACAGTCCAAACCACTCATTTCTCTGGTGTTTATTCAACACACTTGTAGGTTATCTCATTGAGATAAGGGTGATAGTCCACTACCTTTCACCTTTTCCACTCCTCACCTGCCAACCAATTTCAAAAACGTAAGCTCCAGACAGGAAACCGAAGAGAGGTCCAAGATGGCAGATTACGTAAACATTATACCTACTGCATCCCAGGATCGCAACAAAATTACAAATAAATTATAGATCAATCAACATCAAGAATCATCTAAAAACTAGCTGAACAGAACACCTATAACTAAGGATATAAAGAAGAAGCCACATTGAGACTGGTGGGAGGAGTGGAAATGCGAAATGGGCTGAACCCGAAAACCACAGATAATGGTTGAACACCGGGGGGTACACCTCAGTGGTGGAGATCCTCCCAGAAAAGGGTCCCAGCCCCATGCTGGACTCCCCAGCCCAAGGGTCCTGTGCTGGGAAGAGGAATTCCTTCAACATCTGGCAGAAAAACCAGGCTAAAGTCCATTAGAGAGAGCATTCATTGCCAATAAATATCACTTTGTCTTTCTTCATTTAATTACCTACACTATAAGTCTATCTGGTGAGACAGAGGTAGCTGGTTTTCCAGCCACCCTCTTAAAGGTCCTGCACACAGACTCACTGGCTTGAAAACTAACCTGGACATCAGTGGAGAGGAGGCAACTCAAGAGGCGCCAGAGGCATATGGGGATAGACAACTTGTGTGGCTTCAGTGCAAGTGCTGATGGGACAACAACCATTATCCCTGTGTGGAACCTGCCTCATGTGTAGCCTACAGGAGGGAGCCATCTTTTCTACCCTCCCAAAAGGACCAAATCTGAGACTGCACTGGTCTGGTAAAATCTGCACATGTGCACGATGCTGGTGATGGGCTGGGTCCCTGCCCTGCACAGCTAGTACTGCATCGCCCAGGACATTTTAGCCTACTGAGCGTCTGTCCCCACTCTACAAGCAGGGGAGCCTTTTACAGCAGCGGATGGCCTGCGGTTGCCCGAGAAACTTTGGTGGTGAGCAGTAATCCACAACTTCACCACAGCCTCTTTTGGATGGCTCTCATGGATATGCGGGCCAGAGGTGAGCAGTGGCTGGCTGCCTGTTCTCAGGGCATTTTGTGAAGTGGTCACAGACCAGGCACTGGCACAAGAACTGGATCTGCATTAACCTTGTAAAAACCACCAGCCATGTCTAGTGACTCCCTGTGACCTTGCCCCACCCAGTAGTGCTGCATCACTGACAGCACTCTTAACACTGGGTCAATCAACATGGCCTGCGCACCTAAAAAAGCTCTTTCAACGGCTGAGCCTTACGGGCAGCCAGCAGGTAACAACATGGCTAGGAGGCCCTGGGCCTTTTGCCAAGCTGTCCCAGGCCCAATACTGGTGGCAGCCAGCTTCAGTTCACAGCAAGGCCACCCACACATGCCTCCAGGTCCAGCACAGGCAGCAACTAACTGACATAAAGGCAGAGATCAACAGTAACACAATCATAGTAGGGGACTTGAACACCGCACTGATACCAATGGACAGATCTCCCACACAGAAAATCATCACAGAAACACCAGCCTTAAACAACACACTAGACCAGATGGATTTAATTCGATATTTTTAGAGCATTTCCCCCAAAGCAATAGAATATATATCCTTTTTAATTACACATGGAACATTTTCCAAAATAGACTACATGTTAGGCCATAAAACAAGTATCAATAAATTTAAGAAGACTGAAATCATATCAAGAGTCTTCTCTGACACAATGGTATGAAACCAGAAATCAATTACAAGAAAAACACTGAAAAACACGCAAACACATGGATGCTAAATAACATATTACTAATTAATGAATGGGTCAACAATAATATTAAGGAAGAAATCAAAAGATACCTGAGACAAACGAAAATGAAAACACAATGACCCAAACTCTATGGGATACAGCAAAAGCAGTTCTAAGAGAGGAATTCATAGCAATGCAAGCCTACATAAGAAACAAGAAAAAAAATCTCAAAAAAATAGTCTAACTTTACACCTAAAGGAACTGAAAAAAGAACAGCAAACAAAGCGCAAAGGAAGGAAATAATAAAGATCAGAGTGGAAATAAACAAAAAAGAGGCTAAAAAAATACAAAAGATCAATGAAACCAAGAGTTGGTTTTTTCAAAAGGTAAACAAAATTGACAAACTTTTAAACAAACTCATCAAGTAAAAAAGAGAGAGGACTCAAATAAATAAAATCAGAAATGAAAGAGG
Organism: Rhinolophus hipposideros; assembly: GCF_964194185.1. NCBI lineage: Eukaryota > Metazoa > Chordata > Mammalia > Chiroptera > Rhinolophidae > Rhinolophus > Rhinolophus hipposideros. The sequence goes on from NC_138047.1 coordinate 39,953,701, forward strand.
AGAAGTGACCATGGACACCACAGAAATACAAAAAATTTTAAGAAAATACTACAAGCAATGACATGCCAACAAATTGGACAATCTGAAAGAAATTGATAAATTCCTAGAAGCACACAATCTTCCAAGGCTGAATCAAGAAGAAACAGAAAATCAGAACAGACCGATTACTACCAACGAAATTGAATCAGTAATCAACAAGCTCCCAATAAACAAAAAAGTCCTGGACCAGATGGCTTCACAGGTGAATTTTACCAAACATTCAAAAAAGAATTAACACCTGTTCTCCTCAAATTATTCCAAAAAAAATCCAAGAGGAGGGAAGTCTCCCAAGCTCATTTTACAAGGCCACCGTTACTCTGACTCCAAAACCACAGACATTACAAAAAAAGAAAACTATAGGCTAATATATCTAATTAACATAAATGTAAAAATCCTCAACAAAATATTAGCAAACCGAATTCAGCAATACATTAAAAAGATCATACACCACAATCAATTGGGATTCATTCCTGATATGTAAGGGTGGTTCAAGATCCACAAATCAATTGATGGGATACACCACAAAAACAAAATGAAAGATAAAAATCATATGATCGTATCAATAGATGCAGAAAAAGCACTTGACAAAATCCAGTATCCATTTAGGATAAAAACTCTCAGCAAAGTGAGAATAGAGGGGATATATCTCAACATAAAAATGTCAATATGACAAACCCACAGCTAATAACATACTCAATGGGGAAAAAAATAAAAGCATTCCCCTTAAGATCAGGAACAATACAAGGATGTTCACTTTCACCATTTTTATTCAACATAGTATTGGAAGTTCTAGCCACAGCAATCATACAGAAAATAAATAAAAGGCATACAAATGGGAAAGGAAGAAGAAAAATTGTCATTATTTGCAGATGACATGATACCGTATATAGAGAACCCCAAAGATTTCACCAAAAAACTATTAGAACTGATAAATAAATTTACTAAAGTAGCCAGATACTTTAATTAATACAGAAGTTGGTTGCATTTTTATACACCAGTAACAAACTATCAGAAAGAGAAATTAAGAAAACAGTCCCATCTACAATTGCATCAAAAGAAAAATACTTAGGAATAAATTTAACCTAGGAAGTAAAAGATCTGTACTCAGAAAATGATAAGACATTGAAGAGACAACTTCAAGAAGACACAAATAAATGGAGACATATACCATGTTCATGTATAGGAAGAATTAATATAGTTAAAATGTCCATACTCCTCAAAGCAATATATAGATTCAATGCACTCCCTATCAAAATACCGAAAGCATTTTTCACAGAAGTAGAATAAATAATCCTAAAATTTATATGGAACTATAAAAGACCCTGAATAGCCACAGCAATGCTGATGAAGAAGAACAAAGCTGGAGGTATCAGGCTACCTAATATCAAATTATACTACAAGGACATAGTAACCAAATAGCATGGTATTGACAAAAGAACAAAACAAAACAAAACAAAAAAACAGACACAATGGAACAGAATAGAGAGTCAAAAAATAAATGCATGCCTATATGGTTATTTAATCTATGACAAAGAAAGCAAGAATTTACTCTGGGGTAAAGACTGTCTATTCAATAAATGGTGCTGGGAAAACTGGACAGACACATGCAAAAAAAATAAAATGAAATGAAACTGGACCACCTTCTTATGCCATATACAAGAATAAACTCAAAACGGGTTAAAGATTTAAATGTAAGATCCGAAATGATAAAACTCCTAGAAGAAAATATAGGAAGTAAACTTGCAGACAATACTCTTAGTAATATTTTTACTGATATATCTCTTTGAGCAAGGGGAACAAAAGAAAAAATAAACAAATGGGAGTACATCAAACTAAAAGATTTTCACAGCAAAGGAAACCACCAACAAAACAAAAAGACCTCCTACTGAATGGGAGATGATATCTGTCAACAATAAATCTGACAAGGCGGTAGTATCCAAAAATTATTTTAAAAACTCATACAACTCAACACCGAAAAACAAACAATCCAATTAAAAAATGGGCAGAGGCCTTTTTTATGAATGAAACAGACATTTTTCCAAAGAGGTCATATAGATGGCCAATAAACATATGAAAAGATGCTCAACGTCACTAATCATCAGAGAAATGCAAATAAAAACCACAATGAGATACCACCTCACTCCCGTCAGAAGGGTTATCATCAATAAACCAACAAACATTACAAGCGCTGGCAAGGATGTGGAGTAAAGGGAACTCTCCTGCAAGTGCAATGTTGGTAGAATTGCAAATTGGTACAGCCACTACGGGAAACACTGTGGATGTTCCTAAAAAAATTAAAAACAGAACTACCTTATGACCCAGCAATTCTACTCCTGGATATTTATCCAAAGAAATCCAAAACACTAATTCAAAAAAATATATGCACCCCTATGTTACTGCAGCACTATTCACAATAGCCAAGATATGGAAACAACAGTAATGGCCATCAATAAAGGATTGGACAAAGACAATGTGGTAGATTTACACGATGAAGTGTTACTCTGCCATAAAAAGGAACAAAATCTTACCATTTGCAACAACATGGATGGACCTAGAGGATGTGATGCTAAGTGAAATAAGTCAGATTGAGAAAGACAAATATCATATGATCTCATTTATATTTGTAATCTAAAGAACAGAATAAAAAAAAGAACAAAGCAAACAAAACAGAAATAGACTCATAGATACTAAGAGCAAAATGATGGTTGTTAGATAGGAGGGGCTGGGGGATGAGTGAGAAAGGAGAAGGGATTAGGAATTACAAATTGGTAGTCACAAAATAGTCACATGGATGTAAAATACAGTATGGGGAATATAGTCAGTAATGTAAAAACTATTTATGTTGTCAGATGGGTACTAGACTTATGGAGGGATCACTTCATAAATTATATAAATGCCTAACCACTGCATTGTACACCTGAAACTAATATAAAATAATACTGAATGTCAACTATAATTTAAAAATATATATACCAGGGATGCCTGGTATATATATAAAAAATGTATACAAGTGGACACTTTGGTCAACGTTGCTCAAGCAGTAGTTTGCCATAATCAGAAGTGTCTGGACACTGATGGCAACCACTTTGAGCACCTCTTGCAACTGAAGAAGTCAAACATGACTTGTATTCATCTTTTGTTATCGGTATATATTATTACAATTTTAATAGTTTGTTCCTTTCTTAAAATGTGTATACATTTTTATTGGCACCTTCTGTAGTTACGGGATGTAAAGCACAGCATAGGGAATATAGTCAATGGTATTGTAATAGCTGTGGATGGTGTCAGATGGGTAATGGACTTAATGGGGTTATCACTTTGTCAGGTGTATAAATATCTAATCATTATGTTGTTTTGTACACCTAAAACTAATGATTAAAAACTCATTTTTTTAAAAAAAAGTACAAGCTCCAAAAAGATAGTGACATTATCCTGTAAACCTCTCTGTCCTCAGTGTCCTCTCCTATAATAGGCATACAATAATAGTTTTGAGAATTGGTATTAAAGGCTTTTAAAAAATTACCTGGAGTTACATTTTCATTTATTGTAAGTGAAAGTCAATATTATTCAAAATAGATGAATCAAGAAATAGCATTGTCACTACACGGAGGTAAATAACAGAAGAAACAGCTCATGGAGTTAAAAACTGCTCTGTGAAATGTAACTAGTAAGCAGCGGACTGATGTTTTTCTAAATACAATTTTTACCACTTTCAGTTTTGTTATTTGAAATTGTCTTGATGAGTAAACTTTACGTTTAAATTATACATATTCGCAACATCATATTCATTTTGTGTATGACCTGCTTTTGTTATCCATATTTACGCACATTTGTACTAATATAGTTGTTTGCCATCACTGCTATGTATTTTATAGTGGGTTCCCCCCCCCCCACTAAACCTGTGTCAGTTATCGCAAACAGCTTTCCGTGTTTCTCCAGTTTTCGCACTTACTGTGTTAATGGCTGCGTGTTATCCCATCGTTTTACTGTACCGTCATTTAGCTAAATACCCTACCGTGAAACCTTTAGGATGGTTACCATTTCCCCATTGAAAACAGGCGGCGATGAAGGCTCGCAGGCACGTGGCCTCTGGGTCACACTGCTCTGTGGAACCACGTTCTGGGGTCCTACCTAGGAGACCACGCGCGGGACCGCGGCCAGCGAGCCACCACGGAGCCGCGGCGCGACCGGGTCCGGGATCCGGCGCGGCCGCCGCGTGACTCCCGGGCGGGGCGGCACTCGTCCCCGCCCCGCGCCGCGTCACCAGCGCGCCCTCCGCCCCCGTCGCGCGCGGCCCGCCCGCGAGAGGCCACTCCGGCGCCCGCCGGCGGTGCGGACGCTGGGAGCGCGGCCGTGGGCGCCGGGGCCATGGCTCTCGGGGCGGGCTCCGAGCTGTCGGGGCTGACCCCGCTGCGCGCCGCGTGGCTCTCGGTGGCCGCCGCCTTCCTGCTGAGCCTGGTGCTGCAGCTCCTGCCGCCTGGCTGGCTCCCCCGCAGCGCCCTCTTCCAGGACTTGATCCGCTATGGGAAAACCAAGCCCGAGGCCTCCCTGCGCCCGGCCGTCTGCCGGAGCTTTGATGTTCCCAAGAGGTAACCGCGCCCGGGGCGCGGGTGTGGGTTTGCCAAGGCGCGCAGAGCCCGTGACGCCCGGCTCGGGCAGCCGGCCTGGGGCAGCAGAGGCGGGCGCGTACAGGGCCCGAGGACAGCAGGCGTGTGCCGGGCCGCACAGCGCTGTCCTCGGCCGCTTCGTGGCCCTGGGAGCGGCTGTCCCGAGTGTCCGACGACATCGACGTGTTGAGCCGCGTGCATTGTCAGGAACGCTAACTTGTGGCCCCACGGAGTCTTTCCTTCCAGGGAATGGCAGCGCTTCCGAATTTAGGCCTGGTCAGCAGGCGGCAAATTAGTCTCCTTTGTCACCCAATTCTCTTTCCCCTTCCCTGCACTCGAGGGGCTTATAATCTAACTTGAGGTCGCCAGAACTCACCAGAAATGAAGGCACTCCGGTCCTTCGCTCTTCTCTTGCCCCTTTTTGTCTCCCCAACCCTCGCAGCCAGGAGGAAGGGCGAGATGCTGGTTCCCACACTTGGCTACACTTCCTTGGGCTGCACTGACCCTCCTAACGCGCACCTCCGCAGGTGCCCCTGAGAGAATTGCCCATGATGGCACATCCTGAAAGTTCATTTGACTTCTAACAGATTTCATAACCAAAATCAACAAAAGATTAAATCGTTAGGGCTTAAACTGAATTCTTTCATAAATTCTAAGACTTGTTATAGTTTGTTCATTTTTACTTTGAATTCAGAAGAGAGCTGGTAAAAGTCAATCAAACACTTCTAGATGGTAAGGTTAGAGCAATGGCTTTTTTATCTTTAAGATGCATCTTAAGTTGGCATTTAGGAAGGAATCTGGAAGAATGTTTTGCCGTTTCTGATGTATTGAAACATCTGCGTTACCGCTTAAACCTCATAGACAGAGTGCCCCGGCCCACAGACAAGAATGGGGCTAAGTATAACTTGGCTTCTGAAACGTGGATAACCCGCCACTGCTGAGTGTTGGAGAAAGATTTATCAGGTGTTACACTGAGAAGGAAGAACTAAGGCCTCATCCCATTTACCATTCTGAGGAAAAGTAAATGGAATGTAGCCCTGGGGAAAAAGTAGAAGTGTTCAAGATCAGTTGGTTAAAAAACCTAGTCTTTAAAGGCTCTTTTTAAGTGAAAATTATCTGTCATCCTATTTGTTACCAAGTTTCATTGCAGCATGTCCTTTTCTATTTTATAGCAGGGGCATTCCAAGGTTGTCACATTTTCATTTATAAAGTGAAGGAAAAAAAGCTTTCTTAGAGAGTGTGAATTCTAACAATTTCTTTTACGAATTTTGAAAAAAGTACTAGTGCCTGTGGATTAAAGGACATATTTTAAGTCGTTCTCTGCACTTACCTAGTTCTCTGGCTCTCATACCCGAGCTGTTACTACTCAAGTCTGGCATATGACAGCCAAGAAACAGACTTGCTACTTTTCCCTTATTTATTACAACAGTTGGTACTCTTTGTGCTTCTTTAAATTTCTACTATATTATAAAAAAAATTACACCTTTTTCTTCTTCCAGAATTCTAGAGTGGAACCTCCCATGGTATTTTGTTTTGCTTTTTTTTTCTAAATTTACACATTTCTTTTAGTACTGGAGACGGTGCAACAAATATAGGCCAATAATGAAGACAATAATGCCTTGATATTATATTTAAATATTTTTCCTTGTGCAAAATTCAGTAGTACTTGTTGAAAGTACAAATAAACCTATAACTTTATTATACACTTAAAAATAGGCAACTGTAAATCCTGTTTATGAACCTAAAAACTGTGTTTAGATAATTTTGTTTGGGATTTTTTTTTCCCTAAGAAGGCAAGAATAAAACCTTAAATCAGTTGATGGTATGTATGTTTGATTCCATTACCGCTATCTGGCAGACTTTTTTTTTTTTTTTTTTAATGAAGATAATGGTTGCTTTTCTTTTTTTCTTTTTGCTTCCTAGAGTTTTGATATTCCAGAAAGTCTGAATAAATATATGACTTCCAACAAGAGTCACAATGGTGTTGACTTGCATAGTGTACTGGAAGTACTCCTGTTTCTAAAAGTCCAAAATGGTATGGAAACATTGCAACTGAATTGAGCTCTACAGGCAATGAGAGCAGCCATCCAGATTTTCCCCACTGGCGTCCAGGGGTCCTAACTAGAGGTTAGGGGGTCTGTAGATAGCATTCAGGGCAAACTTAGATTGGAAATAAAATTACATCTTTCTTTCACAAACCTCTAGCTGAAATTCAGCACTTCCTTAATGATGAATGTAATCAACAAACCACAGTAGAATTAGCAGTACCTGCAATTTTGTGACAGTTTTTTTATATTACATTAAAAATATTGAAGAGACCGCAAAACATTTTCATCACTATAAGAATACTGTAGTTATTCCCTCACTAGATCTTGTTATTTAATACATTAAGAAGCACATATATTAATATAGCACAAATTTGTTTTTTAGTAGCCGTGTTACCTATATTTCAATACAATTGGTTTCCTTTGTAATCCCTATGTATTTTATGCTTGTAGTAATATTTTGAGAAGGCGCCTGTAGCCTTCACCATACTGCCAAAGGAGTCCATGGAAGATAAAAATTAAGAACCTCTGCTTTAGACGATACACTGTCCGTCCATTTACATTTGTTTTGTTTGTTACCATATCCCTGGCTCAATGCCTAGCAGACAGTAAGTTCCTTGATTAATAGGTTTTGAAAGAAGTTTTTAAAAGGTTTTAAGTTTAATTGGTTTGTTAGTTAACTTGACACGTACTCTGAGAGTAACTAGGTGAGATACCTTCTCTTCCATTCATTTTTTTTTTTTTACTTAGACGTTCATCATTTATATCCCTCACTCTGTGAACCCCCCTCCCCCCATCCACTATCCCTCTGACCTCACACCGAGCTCTTTCATTCATTTTTAACTAGTGTTTATAGAGTAATACTGTTTCAGAAGCTATTCTAGACTCATCGGAGCTTTTATTCTTGTCAGATAGACAGTAAATGTGTAAACAAGTCTTGTAAAACAAGCAAAATAATTTCAGGTGTGATAAGTGCTTCAGAGGAAATCCATTAGGGTTACTTGATCAAGAGCAGAACGGGTCGGGGAGGCAGTGGCAGTGACAGAGCTGGAAAGGATGGTCAGGTTGGGGTAGGGCCGGAGATAAGTTCACTGCTCATCAGGGCCTTACAGGTCATGGTGGACATTGATTTTATTCTGATTGTATGGAAAGCCATTGATGGGTTTTGATGGAAGGGAACATGGCATTGTATGATTTATATTTTGAAAGGATGACTAGCCATTGTGTGGAGAAGACTGGATTAAAAGGTTGTTACCAGGCCCAGGCAATACGTTGTGGTAGATTATAGTTATTAGCATAACAGCACCTGCTTGTCATGTAAGTGGTGATGCCATTGAAGCACTTAGTCCAGGGCCAGCCACTTAGAACTCAATGCACGTTAGTTCCCTTTCTTTGTTAGCCCCATACCTCCCCTCCCTGGGCCTGCCATCAGTTCTGGCAATAGGCAAATATGTATTAAGTCAGATCATGTCTCCTGGCTTAAAACCATCCAGTAGCTTCTAACTCACTCACAGGAAGAGCCCAAGGCCCTGAGTTTTGTCCCCACCACCTCACTGACTGTTTCCTGTAGTTTACCCCCCATGTGGCTCCAGTCCAGTTTTCCGGGGCTCTCTGCTAGTCCCCTCTCCCACCTCAGGGTCTTTGCACTGCCTGTTTCCTCTACCTGGAAAGCTTTTTCCCCAAATAGCTACATGGCTTATGCCTTCACTTCCTATAATTCTGCTCAAATACCTTTTCAGTGAGGCATGCCCCATCCCCCCTATTTAAAAGTATAGTTCTATCATGCCAGCATTCCTTCTTTTCCCAGCTTTAGTTTGCTCTGCAACAATTATCACCTACTGACATGCTGTAAAATTTACTTTTGTGTGTCGGTATAAGATCCATGAGGGCGGGAATTGTCTGTTGGGTCTGTTGCTGTATCCTCAGAGCAGTCCCTGGCTTATAATAAGCGTTCAAGTTTCTTAAATCAAAGGAGTGCTTGCTTAATGCTAAGTGCAGCGTTACCATAAGGATCACCTAATCCATGTTCCCAAGGGCCAGGAAAACAGTGCTTCAATTAAGCAAAGTGCCAAGGGAGGAAAAAGGGGGAATGAGTCTGAAACAAGGAAGTGGAGTATTTAGATCTGCTTTTTTGAGGCTTGAGCTGGGTCTTTTAAAAAAGCAAGAGATATAACCTGGTATAAAGAGTGGAATGTTTTCTATAGAAGGAAATCAGACGAGCAAAACCAGAAATAGAATGTACAAAATGCAGGGATGAGAAAAAGAGCTTCCTGTAAATCAAAAACACTATGGCATAAGTTGGGCACAGCAGGGTGTGGCTTAACTGCTTGTGCCAACACACTTGAGGGATTGGTGAGCTCTAGGCTTGGTATAAATGGGTACATGTAATGTAGGGCCAGAACAGCAGGTTCGGGCAAGTCTAGGTTGCATGAATTGTAGGAGCGCAACCGTGTGATTTTAACTGCAGAGTCATTAGGGCTCAGTCTGGAGCCAAACATAGCCTCTTAGTGCATGGCCTTGGGTAGATAACTTACCCTTTCTGAGCTTCCGTTTTCTCATCTGCCATGTGAATACAACCACACAAATTTTACGGGATTGTGAAGATGAAATGAATAAATCTTTCCATAAACTGGTCTCCCCACAACTAGATTATTCTCTACCTAGTTAACAGAGGGATTGTTTTTGTAACTTAAAGGGTAAAATGAGTGAGCAATGCTCTTTTTTTATTGTGGTAAAATATATGTGATAGAACATTTATCATTTTAACTCATTTTGAATGTACAGCCCAGTGGCTTTAAGTACATTGACATTTTTGGGCAACCATCACCGCTATCAGTTTCCAGAACTTTTCTATCAGGCAGAAGGAGTTTTAGAACACAAATTATTACTTGAAGCCACTCTGCTCAAATGGCTTCCCTTCATACTTAATAAAAGTCAGTGTCCTTTCCTGCCCCCGAAGCATCTGCCCCCCTCCCCCTACCACCTATCGCTCTCCACCGAGTTATCCTTTATCCATCTCCAGGTCTCTGTTGGCATTTTCTCTGCCCAGGAAATTCTTCCCTGCAATTCACAAGGGTTACTCACTCTAGCCAAATGTCACTTGAGAGCGGCCATCCTTGACCACCCATCCAGAATGGCGTCCCCTCTGAGCCTTCTCTGCTCCTTCCCCACCATTAGCTACATGTCTACAGGTTCATCCGTACGCAGAAAGATCAACTTCATCAAGCAGGGGCCTGGTCTGTTTGTTCCCTGCTGAGTCCCTGGCTTCAAGAATGTTGTCTGGAATGCTTTAAGTGCTCAATAAATATTTGTGCAAAAATGAAATAGGTCAAGTGACTGGCTCAGAAGTTGCTCTTCAGAAGCCGGCCCCCTCCCTTTCTGCGGGAGCCTGCAGAACACTTGCTGCTGACATTCTGCTCTGCTCCTGCTACTCAGGCCAGACCTGGGCTCAGTTCTCTGAAGTGTGTCTTAAGGAAGACCCTGGAAGGCAACGAAAGGCCAGTGGAGGGCAGACGGGGAGGGGTGGGGGAGGCTGTGGAATTGGCACTGATGCGTGAACTTTTGAGGAAACTAAGCTCTTGAGCCTGGAGAAGATCAGAATTAGGAATAACAGGACCGCTCAGCGAGGGCAGATCCAGTGATAGGATTTGTAACAGTAGTTGGGAGAATTAAGTGGGTTGCTGTGGAATGATCAGATTAGATTGATGTAGGAGATTTTTGAGTGAGTGCCGGGATCTTGTCTCGTGAAACCAAAGAATGGAAGCACGGACCAAAGAGAGGCAAGGAGTTGTAAAAGAGGATAGTTTATTAAAAGCAAAGCGTCAAAGCTCCCAAGTAGGATGGGGGCACCCAGCGTGGGCCAAAGGCTCTTATTCTTACATTTTGTCTTGCCGTTTTGAAGAAGGGAACTGGCACCTTCTAATGGAATTCGTCTACCAGGTTTGTCTGTTTGCCCATCCTGAAGGGATTAACAAAATGACCCAGTCCTATCTATCACATCTGCTCAGTTTGTCCAGCCAAAACGGATTTTATGAGATAATTTATTAACCTCAAGGCACTATTATATTTTGTCCTAGAGTGAAGGAGTTCTTTCAAAACCTGAAGTTTCAGGATATGGCTGTCTTTGTTTATTTTACCGGGGAGCTTTCTGTCTGCCTAACAACATGCTGAATAACCTGTCTCAAGATCGGTGTTTGTCAGATAGGGTTGTGGGCTTGGTCTGGTGGGAGTGGGGGCCGGGGGTCGGGGGCTGTGAGTTCTGATACAAGAATATTCTGGATTATCTGGAAGGGGAGTGCCTGAGCTTATGTCTACTCCTCCTGATTCCAGGTCATCTTACTTTGTCACAGTCTGAGGAGACAAGAGGGAGAGAGGCTTCATTTATTCACATGCACTGAGGAGCAGGGAGGCCAAATGACCTCCAGGCACCCTGCAGAGTCAGAATGATTTTGAATTGGTTTGAATAGGGAAAAATAGTCAACGGACCTCAAAATAAAACTGTTAGGCCCTTGTGTTAGGTGATTTCAGCAAACCAACATCAAATTAACATTGCTAATTGAAGTTTTTATTGGTTTTGTGGTTTTATTTGATTTCATTTATAATGGTTGATTGCAGCACAGGCATTATACTTCTATGAGAGCTGTAACTGTCAGGAGTTGATACCTAGTTTTATGAGTTAATATTTGTCATCTAAGCCATTTAGGTTAGCACAATTTAGAAAACCTGAATCAGAAGACCTCTAAGGTTTCTTACAGACCTGAGAGCCTGTGGTTGTGCAAATGCTGTGTAACAGTTGTATGGCTATTGCAGCAGTATTGCTTGGGATTTAGAAATCTTGCACAGATTTGGCTTGTGTTAGGGCAATCTAGGTTCTCTCTCCCAGGGCCGGGGGCCCCCTATTTTGGAATTTGAGCCCAATCCAGTTATCCAGAGATAATCTGGATTGCCAATTGACCCTCAGTCTAAGTTTAACAGAGTCAGTTGTATTTTTGTTAACCTCAGGAGTCCTTTCTTTTCCTATGAGTTAACCAATCCCATCATTTGAAAAGTAATTTTAAAAATCTGAACATCTGTAGGATTAAGGATCTATTAAAAAGCAAAACTATACTTTGGAAATGGGGGAAAGAGAAGAAAGAAAGTAAAAATAGTCTTCCTGCATAATAAAAGTGACTCCACTCTGGTGACTGCCTAACTTGTTTTCCCTTTGCAGGTATTTTTCTCACTTCTATGTCATCTCAGTGCTGTGGAATGGCTTCCTGCTTTGGTGCCTTACTCAATCTCTGTTCCTGGGAGCACCTTTTCCAAGCTGGCTTCATACTTTACTCAGAATTCTTGGGGCTGTGCAGTTCCAAGGTAATCAATCACTCCCTTGGCTAATCACAACCATTGTGTCCTGTTCCTGTCTTCCTGCCTGCAGGGAGCTGTTCTGGGAATTTCATAACCACTCTCAGGCTCACCTCAGCAGGAACTGAGAAGTGGAGGGTGAGGGCCAAAAGTTGTGCGTGGTTTATGGCCACCTCGAGGGGATGTCCCCACATCCTTCACTGAGATCGTGCAGAGTTCAGAGTTAGCTCTTCGTCCCTGACTTCCCAGCGAGTGCTGGGCCGTGTGCAGGACTGGCTGTTGTCCCTCTGGTACTTCTCGTACTGTTGATCAATTTATAAAGAAGTCTTTAGACTTAGGAGAAAAGCTTTTAGGATCCCTTGGGTTTGCCTGGAAACATTCATCACTTATGTAGTCCCACCAAAATCATGTCTCAGAACTCCAGAAATTTGATAGAAAATTTTCGATCACCAGTTAAAAATGTTTGTTACGCCCTAAAGCTTTGGTTATATACTAAAATTGACTGTAAATAGTTGTTGACTAGATGATTATAAAATAGCTATTAAATTTTCCTCAGATAAAGGACAATTTTAAAATAAGGTACTGAAGGTGAAAACAATAAAGTGGTTTCAATTAATGTCAGGCAGCGGGTGAGGAGCAGAATTAGCAATAAATTGTTCTGTCCTTTGTTCCAGCAGCCACACCACTGACTAGTCCCTAGGAACAGTCCTTTTCTACGTAACCAGAAGAACTTGTTGTAAAAGAAGACAGTCAGAAGGGAAACCCTATGCAAACCCTATTTGGGAAGGGAGGATACCTCAGTGAATCCCACTTCAGGCATTGAAATTTTATCTCTTCATTTGTTTACTGTGGGACTGGGTTTGTAGGGTGGTTGTGAGGAATTTTATTTGGATATTTGTTCTAACCTATTCCTAAAGAGTATAAACTAGATTTTACTATATTTAAAATACAAATACAGGCAAAGCTAATTTACGGCTGTTGGAAGTCAGGACAGGGCTTACCCTTTGGAGAGTGGGTTGGCGGAGGGGCAGTACCTAGAAAGGAACACCAGGGGTGCTGGTCATGTTGTTTCTGGATAGGGATGCTAGTTATATGGTGTGGTTGGTTGATTTAGTTTGTAAAATTCCTTTAAATTGTTCATTTATTATAGCATGTGTGTGTGTGAGTGTGTGATAGTCACTTTTTAAAAATGTAGGTTTTAAGTCATTTCAAAAAGCATTTCTTCTTCTATTTGGGCAGAGGGGTGAGAGGCAGGTAGGACGATAGATCGATCTCAAAGCTCACAATCCCCTAAATGTATAATTTCCTTTTTTTTTTAATATGGCAAGGAATGCATAATTCTCCCTGTCTATTCCTATCCCCCTTTCGGCCTCTATATGTGCTGGTGCCCACACCTCTTTTCTCCCCTGATCCCAGGGGTCCCACAGGTGGGATTGCTCAAAGATCATCCAGAAACTCTTCCTGACCACCTTCACTATTAGTGCCATGGGCCAGTGCCGCAGACCCTGGGATCTGAGTGCACGGAGCCCTTACAGTGATATCCATGCAACCTGGAAGGCTTCCACATGGCGAGGAAGAGTCCGGAGACCTGAGCTTGTCCCAGCTCTGTCACTAGCTTAATACGTAACCTGGAGCCAACGTACTTGGCCTACTTCCTCATTGCTAAAAAAGGAAGGTGTTAGACTGTGTGATTTCTAGGTCCCTTTCCTAGCTCTAATCTTGTTCAATACTATGTGTAACAGTGGGGAAAAACGTAACTTTGGATTAATCCCCAAAAGAGAAATGCTGAACGTGTTGCTTTCTGAATTATAGGGGATGAGCTGGCGCTGTCTGCATTCTTAGTATTAGTGTTTATGTGGCTACACAGCTTGCGAAGACTCTTTGAGTGCGTCTACGTCAGTATCTTCTCCAATGCCATGATTCATATCGTGCACTACTGTTTTGGACTCGTCTACTATATTCTTGTCGGCATAACTGTGCTGAGCCAAGTGCCAATGGACGGCAGGCATGGTGAGTGGTCCCTAGGGTCTGTTAGCTGAGTCATTGGATGCATGAGGTCTCATGCTCCGCCAAGCATTATGGAAGTTTGAAAGTAGGAGCCCTGTCCAACCCACATTGCATTGGAGGAGTTTGGACTCTAATAGTAACTTTAAAACGTCAACCTGCCCAGGGCCCAGGGGTATATACATTAACTGTAACTGCTAAAACCTGAAAGACACCAACATAAGCAGTAACACCTTCAGTAAAGAGATTAAAGTGAAAAGTATTCATGAGGTTTGGTTTAAGGATGAAGAAATGGGATGTGATGTTTTCCTCAATGGGAGTGAAATCAATGAACTCATGTGGAGTAAATCTGAAGAGAAAGACGAAGTGGGGTCAAGAGTTGAACAGGAAGTAGGTTATACCCAAGAATAGGAGAAAGAGTCAGCAAAGAACGTTGCTTTCCCAAAGCCTCAGTCATCCTGGGGTGTTTGTGTTGAAGGGTGGGGGGTGAGGCTGGGGAAGGGGAAATTGTGGTGCAGCATTTAATCATAGAAAGCTAGGGGAGGAGCAGGTGGCCTGGACTCGTGGTGAATAGTTGTAGTTTGAAGAGTACTGGAAGCCATTTTGTTGCCATTACAACAAAGCGTTTCTTCAAGTCAGGCAGCCTGAGGGGAGAGGACGAGTACTGTGCTAAATCACAATTATGTCTTAACACTTCTGAGCTCTTATAAACCAGGAAGAGGGAACCCAAATCATGACCTTCGTTTATAAGGAGGAAATAAAGTGGTTTATTTGGGGGTGAAGTGGGAGGGATAGCTAACATACGTGGCTATCATTTAGGTAAAAATGCATGCTTATTAAAAAGAATCAAGTCTTTGGGGTGACTGAATTGAGTGTTTAGTGCTGAGGTTAACTTCACCCAGCAGCCTTGGTATCTATCTGCCCTGACACTGTAGATCTGCCCTGACACAAGTAGATCTTTCATTGACTGTTGAGGTTGACTGTTTTCTTTGAGTCCAAGGCCTCCATATTTCCTGAAGCTGGCCTATCCATCTGTACAACCTGAGACCAAGATCTAGGTACTTCCACTCCTCAGTGAGTGAGCTTTCTCCTCACGTTCGATTTCAGTATCAGTGCCCCTTGAATGCCCTCTCTCTCTTGTTGTAGTGCAACCCAAGGCCGCTATGGCTTGAGGAATGATCTTCAAGTTCATCTTATTGATGATCTTTCTCAGTTCATGAATTATTTATTGGCTCTAGCCACTCAGCTAGCATCTCTCCACTTAATTCCTCTGAACTTAAGTTAATTTTTCTTTCCTGAGCTTTCTGCTGTGGCATTCATGTGCAGCCCAGTACCGTAGGTTAGCGGTTATTCCTGGTGAACAGTACAGGTTTTCCAACCAAAGGACCTTTCTTAAGCACTTTGGTAACCCACCTTTCAGTCTATTAGTTTCTGTCGGCATTATATATCTCTTCTGGTGTCTTCTCTGCTGGCTGGACCCCACCTTCTGCCCTCCCTCCTGTATAATTAGTGAGGGAAAGCCAGCCAAGGCACCCACAAAAATAGCTTTCTAGACACTCCTTTCTGAAGCTGTCTTTTGTTTCACCTATTTGTCCTCCAAGAGGTCATCTGTGGTCATTTGGGACAATATGGGGAGAACTGGTTTCAGGAATTCATTGAGAGAGAATACACTGGAGCATTTGCTAGCTGCAGGGTCTGGTAGAAACGGGTTTGGGAGTCAGATGGGCCTCAGTCTGAATTCTGGCTTAATTAATCTCCCTGAGCTTCAGAACCTTCACCTGTAATTAGGAACATACACTGATTTCAGAGGGTTCTTGTGAAAGTGAAAAGAAAGAATATCTGTAAACTATCAAGATCTTCACGTCTCCTTGCCTTCAAAGTGTAGAGTGAGCCATTCTCCATTACACTGTCCTATTTTCTTTTCAGGAAGGGTACCATCTCTACCCGAAATTTTCTGGGTTATTGATTTGTTGACCCATTTCTCTCTGTCTCTTGCCACTAGAATGTGAGTTTATGAGGACTGGGATCTTGCCTGATGTATTCACTGCTTTGTGCCTCATACCTACAACAGTGCCAGTGCTACATTCATTAAGTAATTAATGAATAATTAAATACTACAACAATTAGACTCCCGGTAAATATGCGCCTTCTACCTGCCTCCCCTTTCCTGCATCATAATTTCAACTTACTCTTACAGATCTTTTTTCCCTCATAGGTAATTTTTCTGCATTTAGAGTAGATGAGTTGGTAATGACATGAACTCCCAGACACCTGCTTCAACTTTTAATCCTATAGTGACTTGTGCTTAATTAAAGCCCTTTCGATTTAAAACTGTATTTTTCATATTTTGCTTATTTATGACATAAAAATATAACTTTTTAATTAAATGGCTAACCCTAGTTAATATTAAGAGACTATAGTAGATTGTTTACATAGAGCAAGTTTTTAAAGAAATGAACACAGGTAGAGTTTGCTGGACTCTCATTAATCATTAGCTTTCATCAGCTGAGTCTTACTTCTAAGTACCCATAAGGAGTCACGTGATCCTTGCTTTAACTTGAATCAACTTTGGAGGGTCTCCCTCTGGGCTCCAGAGCCGTAGGTTCTTCCCTGTTGTCAATGGACAACTTTGTTTCTTCAGCCAAGTCCCTAACTAGCCTGACTGCTTCCTGCAGGACCCACATTCTTCTCTTCTTCCTGATAGCTGGTAAAGAGGAATAGTTTGAGTGTTTCTTCTCCTAAAACTAAATCTCTGTGACTAGGTTCTTTCTAATCATAAAGGGATACTGTTTTGTTTTTCACCTTGGAATTTACATTTCTCCTCTTTTTGAGAAACCCTATTCTGAGCCTTTACTTCCAGTGGTTTTCTTCATTGGCTGGAGCCCAGCAAGTCAGCATTCTGCCTTCAGGGTCTCCCTAACAATGGCTTAGGTTAGTAACTCAGGGAGAGATTTCAGACAGTGTTTTCCTGACAGTGAAGTGTAAGAAAGAAGACATAAAACAAGACTTAGAAATACAGGTGCAAAGTTGTCTCACCACACAAGGGTACATCACAGGAGTAGGAGACAGAGATAAACTCTGTGCTTAAAGCATTTGAAGAAGGAACAAGAGAATGTCTCATATGGACATCTCTGCAGGGGGGCCATTGAAGCTGCCTCTGGCTGAGGAGCCAATCTCCTGGACACGTTCTCCCCTCTGCACTTGCAAAATTCTACCAGGACAATTTTCTAGTCATGAGGAACAGAATAAGTGGATAATCGTGTTCTACTGACTGTATGATTTTTTTAATTCCTTGCTTGCGCCTCTGAAATTTTGCAGCATTGGCTAATCATCCTTCTTTCTGTAGTCTATGTGAGAGGGAAAAATCTCTTCATGCAAGCTCGATGGTTCCATATCCTCGGAATGATGATGTTCATCTGGTCATCTGTCCATCAGTATAAGTGCCACGTCATTCTCAGCAATCTCAGGAAAAACAAAGCAGGTGAGGCGTCTCTGAGAGCCACTGCATGTGGATTTTAACCTTCAGAAGCTAGTTGTCCATGTTCCTTCCCTCTTATCCTTTCTGCCCTAATGAGTTGACTAATCTATCAAATACTCATTTTGAGAAGACAGCTCTCTGGGTCTGGATCTTCCCACCTGTAACATGAGAGCATTATACTGAAAGGTCTCTCTGGCCCCATTAGCCCTGATATTTATGATTCTATTCTGTGCCCACATTTGGTAGCCTGTATTGCAGATATGGGTCTAACCAGCACTAGTGTTACCAGGCTGAATTAGTATCATTCTGGCCAAATTAAAACACTTTAATTATTGTGTGTTTACTTATCATAGATACAGCTTTTATTAGGCTTTTTGAAATATTGAAAATGGAATAGTATTCTTCAGTATTTATTGAATGCTTATTTTGTGCTGGGCCCTATTCTGAGTACTTTGCATAGAGCTTCGCAATACTCACTTGAGGTGAGTACAGTCTTATCCTCATTTTGCTGATAAGGAAACGGAGGGACAGAGAGATTAAACAACTTACCTAAAGTTACACAGATGGTAAGTGGTAGAGCCTGGATTTGAACTCGAGCAGTCTCACTCGGGAGTTTGAGCTCTTAATTTCTAGTTTGGTGGATTGTTGGAGAAATGGGCTTTCTTTTTGTGCTTATTTACAGCTTATTGTATAACCTAAGCATGTGATTTTTTTTTTTTAATACATAGTAGATTGACAATGCAAGTGGGAGAGGATGGTGGTTTGCACACAGGTCTGTCATACTCTTTCCTAAATAAGGGTTTTTGTGAATGATTTGGGGAGTGATGTGATAAAACTTTTCCTTTTGTCAAATGTTCAAGAAGTTTTCTTTTTCCATTTCAGGAGTGGTCATTCATTGTAAGCACCAAATCCCTTTTGGAGACTGGTTTGAATATGTTTCTTCTCCTAACTACTTAGCAGAGCTGATGATCTACATTTCCATGGCCGTCACCTTTGGATTCCACAACTTCACTTGGTGGTTAGTGGTGATATATGTTTTCTTCTGCCAGGCTCTGTCTGCTCTCCTCAGCCACAGATTTTACAAAAGCAAGTTCGTCTCCTACCCAAAGCACAGGAAAGCTTTCCTACCATTTCTGTTTTAAGATAACCTCTGTCTTGAAGAAAGCAAGCCAAGTGACAGATTCAGTTCCTAAGGATGATGAAGTCTAGAGACCAAAGTGAAGTTTCTGCAGAACTGTTTGAAACTCTCTGTGCCATTTTTATACCCAAGTCTTCATTGAATGAGCAAAGCAGTACCCCTCCCGAAAAGGAATCTTCAAAGAACTATTTCTGGTAGAACTGGGAGTGCTCTGCTTGCTTTCTGAGATGCTTTATAAAACCAACCAACTACTAAAAAGTCGAAGAGACCTTTCCAAGCAGCTTCAAAAGCAAACTAACCAAGAGTATGCAAACAACTTCAAACATACACATATATACACAAAGGAAGAGATAAGATCACCTGTGGCTTTGTTTTTGTTAGGGACAAATTAACTGCACTACATAACAAGCAATATAGTAGGTGCTCAGTAACTGCTGCATTTCAATACAAGCAGAATAGCCTTTGAAAATAGCAATATATAATTTCATAGCACAGGATTCAGGGAGTAATGAGTGTTGGAGTTAGTTTACACTTTCACATATTACCATACAGATGTCCACTTAGGTAACCATCAACTGTCATTTCCACTCATCTCCGCCTCAAATCATAGCCCAACTGAAAGTTTGAAACCTTTTTTATTTAATACTTTTTTGACATCGCTTTCAAGGGAATACCGTAAAGTGAAAGCATCTGAACGTAAGATATTTTTATATTCATGCATAAAAAGCCTTCAAGAACGGAACTGACTGGCACTCGGGATTAGATAGTGCTGTAGTCTCATTTATATGTAGTTATTCAAATTGGATCAATGTCTGCCTGAGTTTATTTTAACTACTAGAATGAATCTGAAGCTATTTAGGAATAACATTTACACTTAAAATAGCTTACATTAAACAAAATGCCTGTGACTAAATCAAAGGGAAGTAAATTCGTAATGTGAAATAAAAACAAAAACTTGAAAAATAATACTAGAGCCTGAGAAATGCAGTAAAAACTGCACATTCATGCAACATAAGATTTACTGGCGTATTGACTGAGGTACTAACTTTATTCCTGTTGTACAGATGTCATATAGCCTACTAGGTACTAACATTTTGCACTAAAATGTACCTTGCTATGGGGAGAAGAAACTCATTATTAACCAGACACATATCAAACGCACAGTCTGAGAATATCCTCCCCTCCCTGGAATTTAAGTAAACTGAAGCTGTTAAACTGAAATTCTTTTTAATCTAACTTTTAATATATGCATATCAAAGCATATTCTAAAGTTCTTAACCATAATTCGGCTGTAGCATTTTCCCTCCCATCGATCAAATACCACTTCAGTCAGTTGCTCAGTCTATTCAAATAAATGACATATTTATTTCATTTATCATTTAGATTTGCCATCCTCACGACCAGCACTCAGGAACCAAACTTTCTACACTGGAAATATAAAGCATATTGCAGTTTTGTCTTAATTCCCACACAAATGGTATGAATCATTTTTAATAGCAGATTACTTGGGGAAAAACATGTATTTTGCTTTAGTGTGTCATTGTATACCGAGGTAAGACTAGGAATTTGGCTGTTGTTCTGGAATTTCATTGTGCTCTGAAGTAAAAGAAGGAGTTTTCCTGTGAAGAACCATTGTATGGGCTTGTGAGAGAGCGTTCCAGTCTCCACTATCCTTGCTGTCCCTTGCACACTCTTCTGTGTCTCTTACTTTCCCGTTGCTGCCCAAGGATTGCATTTCTAGGTGACAATAAAAAAGAAAGTCGAGATGTCCTCAAAGGGGCTCAAAACAAAGGAACATGGTCTTTGATGAAAGCCTAGCCATGGAGAATAATTGAGAATGGTACCGTGCTTGCAAGATCATAATCAGCATTGTTCTTTGTGTCAATAAAAATGTTCTATGTGCCTAAAGGGAGAGCACTGGAGTTGCCAAAGCATTCACATGGGTAACCCAGAAATCTCTTAGGCGTGGAGATTCTTGATTTTTCTGCCAGCTTAGTTGGATAGCCTCATTTCACTCTGTTATTATTCAATTAGGGTAAATGATCCTGAACTACAACAGAACAGCATTTCCTGGGTTAACCACTGACTATAAAAGTGCAAAAATAGCCTTTGTTAAGTCTCCAAGTTGTAGCTCATCCCTGATGCTAATATTTGCTTCTCAGTGAGTTTGGATGATTTTGTCTCCACAAAACTGTTCTGTATTATGTTTTCAATTCAGTGAGTGGTTATTGCCAGAATTCTTACCCCCAAAAAAGAACCTTTGTAGATATTTTTGTATGAACCTTAATAGTATAAGGAGACTAAAATTTGCATAACTAAAGGTACCTGAAAACTCACAGACCATTGATAAGTAATGTATCTCAAACTGAACTGATATATTAAAGAAGACCTTCAAATACTAAATGAGCACCTATGTAAATTTCTGCCCACTCTTTCACATTGCTTATCAAAAAAAATCATTTAGCTGGTTTTTATAAATGTCTTATGTTAGTCTAACCTAACATTTTTCTGATAAATGGACAAGAAACTGGAGGTGACAGTGACCCATACTTCATTTTTCTCAAATACCATCGATCTCCTAGAAAGCCACGTATTCTTTGGAGGAAAGCAAAATTTAGTTATCCAAATGAAAACTGTATTATAAAGAGCTACTCTATGCACTTAACTGAAAAAGTATAATACTGGGTCCTTTCCATCAAAAAGACTGACCATTTGTTCTATTTTTGAGGGACTTCTCAGCAGAAAAACAAATCTGCCTGCTGAGTCCAGCTCTCTGGGTAAAACCTTATAGAACATGTGCCGTTTTTATTGGGGCTCCCTGGTCTACATAGCACCTTTCTGTTAATTAGAAAAGACATCACTAGGAACATCCTCCTCATAGCAGGGCATGAACCTTTGTGGGCACAGAAGGCAGCTGGTGATGGGGCTGTAGCTCAATGAGTAGAGCTCAGGCTGAATCTCAGCCTCATTCATGCCTTCAGCTTGGCGTCCTTTGTGCAGTGCACAACCTGTGCAACCTTCCATAGAGACACTGCTTATTGTGCTGCCTGTCCATTGGCAGGTTCTGTTCACACTTTTAAAAAAGCAAGACTTGATATCATGGAATCGTTTCATTGAGAAAGACCATAGGAATAAGACTAGGAGAAGGAGGAAGTAAGTACTCCATGCAAAACATCTTTGCTTCCATATACAAAAAAGGGAGTTTGGTGGTTAACAGGTAAGTAACTCTCAAACAATAAAATCTCTGTTCAGATGCTAGAATGTTGGCCCCAAATAGAGACAATATTTTGTTTCCTTTCTTACTACCAATTCCTGTCTTTCTAGTTCATTGTTCTAGCACTGCAACTCCAACAATCTTTCTACCCTATTGGGGCCTCCAATTTATTGATCTCATGGCATTTTTACTGTCCCTTGCCTCTCACAGGGCTTGTCTCCTTACCTTGCTTAAATTCCAGGTACATCACTATAATCATTCCTTTGTATATATCCTCAACTTTCTTGCCTCCCTACATTGCTTTTTCCGACTGATTTAGCAAAGCCACAGTCCTGATAAAATTCAATTGTCCCTCCTTTGTGCATGCACCTTGGCTGGAGAAAAACAATCCACTGACAGCCCACTTCAAATTAATAAACACTAACCTCAAGTGGTCTTTAATGCTGCAATCATAATAAAGATTCCCTGGTCCATTCACTCTCCCATTCTGCTGACTACACAGCTTTTTGTCCTCAAGAAAATGAAGCTATTGGAAAAGAACTTCCATAGACTACCACCATCACCTCACCCCCTAAGCATCTGTGCCCAGATATACTACCTTCCCTCATTACTATTGTTGAAGGACACCTTTTTAAATTTATTAGGGCAACAAATATCAGGCATATAACTTTATAATCCAACATCTCTATATTGTGTGCTCACCACCTGAAGTCTAGTCTTCCGTCACCATATATTTGACCCCCTTCACCCTCTACATCCTCCCTTCTGCCCCTGCCCCTCTGGTAACTACCATTTTGTTGTCTACATCTATGAGTTTGTTTTTTGTTTGTTGCTTTTTGTTTTATATCCCACACATGAGTGAAATCAGTTATTTCTTTACTTCTGACTTAATTTCACTTAGCATAATACTAAACTACCAATTGTCTGTTGAAGGACACTTAGGTTGTTTCCATGTCTTGTCTTTGTAAATACCCAGATACCCAGAAAAGGGATTGCTGGATCATATGGTAATTCTGTTCTTAATTTTTTGAGGAACCTCCATACTGTTTTCCATAGTGGCTGTACCAATTTACATTCCTACCAGCAGTGTATGAGGGTTCCTTTTTCTCCATATCGTCTCCAACACTTGTTATTTCTTATCGATAATAGCCATTCTAATAGGTGTGAGGTTGTATGTCATTGTGGTTTTAATTTGATTTCCTTGGTAGCTAGTGATGTTGAGCATTTTTTCATATATCTGTTGACCACCTATATGTCTTCCTGAAAAAAGGGGGCATTCAAGTCCTCTACCCATTTTTTTTTATTGGATTGTTTGTTGTTTGTTGTTGCTGAGTTGGATGAGTTCTTTAAATATTTTGGATATTAGTCCCTTAACAGAGGTATCATTTGCAAATACCTTCTTCCATTGGATTGGTTACCTTTTTGTATTGTTGATGGTTTCTTGTGCAGAAGCTTTTAAGTTTGTGCAGAAGCTTTTTAGTTTGATGTAGTCCCATTCATTTATGTTTGCTTTTACTTCCCTTGCCTTTGGGGTTAAGATTACAAAAACTCCTCTGAGACCAAGGTCCGTAAGTGTAGCACCTATGTTTTCTTCTATGTATTTTATTTTTTCAGGTCTTATATTCAATTCTTTATTTTGAGTTAATTTTTGTGTATGGTATCAGATAGTAGTCCAGTTTCCTCTGCATGTGGCTTTCCAGTTTTCCCAACACCATTTATTGAAGACACATTCCTTTCTCTAGTGTATGTTTTTGACTCCTTTTGCGAAAATTAGTTGCCCATATCTGTATGGGTTTATTTCTTCACTCTCAATTCTATTCCATTGATCTGTGTATTTGTTTTTCTGCCAATATTATACTGTTGATTACTGTAGCTTTGTAGTATAGTTTGAAGCAGGGAGTTTGACACGTCCAGCTTTGTTCTTTTTTCTCAGGATTGCTTTGGCTAGTCAGGGTCTTTTGTGATTCTATAAATATTTGAGGATTTTTTTTGTTTTATTTCTGTGACAAAATGCCATTGGGATTTTGATAGGGATTGTATTAAATCTGTACATTGCTTTAGGTGACATGGTCATTTTAACTATGTTGATTCTTCCAATCCATGACCACAGAATACCTTTCCATTTCTTTATGTCTTTCTCCATTTCTTTCAACAATGTCTTGAAGCTTTCGGTCCTTCACCTCCTTTGTTAAGTTTATTCCTAGGTATTTTCTTCTTTTTGTTGTGATTGTAAATGGAGATTGTTTTCTTCATTTCTCTTTCTGATATTTTGTTGTTAGTATATAGGAATGCAACAGATTTTTGTATATTGAACGTTTTTGTCCTGGAATTTTACTCTATTTGTTTATTGTTTCTAATAGGTTTTTTGTTTTTTTTATGGAGTCTCTAGGGTTTTCTATGTATAGAATCGTCTTATCTGCGGAGAGTGACAGTTTTATTTCTTCATTCCTAATTTAGATACCTTTTCTTTCTTTCTCTTGCCTGACGGTTCTGTTTAGGACTTCCAGTACAATGATGAATAGCAGTGGAGAGAATAGACATCCTTGTCCCATTCCTAATCACAGAGAAAAAGCTTTGCGTTTTTCTACCATGAAGTATGGTATTAGCTAAGGATATGTCATACATGGCCTTTATTATCATAAGGTACCTCTATACACATTTAATTGAGTGTTTCAATCATAAACAGGTGTATCTTGTCAAAGGCTTTTTCTGCATATGATCATATCATTTTTATTGTTTATTTTGTTCATGTGATGTATCACATTGATTGATTTGTGGATATTGAATCATCCTTGCATCCCTGAATCCCTGAAATAAGCACCACTTGATCATGACATATGATCCTTTAAATGTACTGTTGTATTCGATTTGCCAGTAAGTATTTTGTTTAGGATTTTTGCATCTATGTTCATCAGACATTAGACTGTAATTTTCTTTATTTCTTTTTTTATTTTTTCCTTTCCTAGTTTTAATATCAGGGTCATTTTGGCCTTGTAAAATGAGTTAGAAAGTATTCCCTCTTCAATTTTTTGGAAGAGGTTAAGAAGGATTAGTATTAAATCTTCTTTGAATGTTTGGTAGAATTCACCAGTGAAGCCATTTTGTCCTGGATTTTTGTTTTGGGGAGGTTTTTGATGCCTATTTCAATTTCCTTACTAGTGATTGGTCTGTTTAGATTTTCCATTTCTTCATTATTCAGAGTAGGAAGGGTATATACTTCTAAAAATTTGTCCGTTTCTTCTAGGTTATTGAATTTTGCCTCTTATCCATTTACCTGTACTTGTTCAGTCACTTTCCTTCTCCCCTTTTACGATTTTGTTGTCACAAATTATCTCCTTATGTTGGGCATTGGCAGCTAAATTGCAGTAGTTATAGTTACTTTTAATGCCCCTTTTCCTCCTTTAACTCTCATGTTATAATTGTTTAATATCCTGTTCTGAAATAGAGTTGCAATTCCCTGCTTCTGTCTGTTAGCCATCTTACTCACAATATTGTATGATTTTGTCTTTTTGTTTCCGGTAGAAGAGCTCTTTCCAACATTTCTTGCAATGCAGGTCTTATGGTGGTTAATTCTCTCAGCTTTTGTTTGGGAAAGCTTTTATTTGTTCTTCATATCTAAAGGATAAGTTTGTTGGATATATTATCCTTGGCTGATGGTTCCTCTTCTTCAATATTTTGAATATTTTCTTCCACTTTCCTGGCTTGTAATGTTTCTACTGAAAAATCTGATGATAATCTAATGGGGTTTCCTTTGTAGGTTATAGTCTTTTTGCCCTGGCTGGCAAAAAGACTGGGGTTTCCTTTGTAGGTTATAGTCTTTTTGCCCTGGCTGCCTTGATAATTGTGATTCTTTTTTGACGGTTTGAATAAAATGTATCTTGGAGAAGGTCTTTTTGCATTATGTCCTATTAGCTTCCTCTATTCTAAAGTCTAGTTCTTACCATAGGCTTGGGAAATTCTCATTAATTTTGTTGTTTGTTTTTTGTCTCTCTATCCCTTCCCCCTCTCTCTTCTTCTGTATACCTATTATCTTTATGTTGCTATTTCTAACGGATTCAGGTAGCTCTTATAGAGTTCTTTCCTATCTTTTTTAACTCTTAGTTTTTTCACTTCTTCCTCCTGGGTCATTTCTAGGTTTCATGCTTTGAGCTCACTAATTCTTTCTTCCATCTAGTCTGTTCTATTTCCAGTGCTCTCTAATGCATTTCTCATCTCATTTACTGAGTTCTTTAGCTCCAGAATTTCTGTTTGATTCTTTTTTATAGTTTCAGTCTCTTGGTAAAGTACTCCTTTTTTTTCATTAATTTCATTTTTGACCTCATTGAATTG
Organism: Rhinolophus hipposideros; assembly: GCF_964194185.1. NCBI lineage: Eukaryota > Metazoa > Chordata > Mammalia > Chiroptera > Rhinolophidae > Rhinolophus > Rhinolophus hipposideros. Next base: position 39,979,898 of record NC_138047.1, read on the forward strand.
CCTTTCTAAGTTCTCTTGTATCACACCGAGCTTCTTCCTAACTGCAATCTTGAATTCTCTGTCATTTAAATCACAGTATTCCATGACTTGGAGTTTGGTTTCTGGAGACTTTTCACTTTCTTTCTGTGCTCCCAAGTTACCCTGCTTGTTCATGGTATTTGATGGATTGTTTCTCTGCCTTCAGATTTGAGATAGTAAATTCTCTTCTTGTTTAGATTCTGTTTTGTTCTCAGTAATGCCGCAGGTTGATAGGTAGGGTACTTTTTGTTTTCCAGTAAATGGTATTATAAAATAATACAGTCTTCCCATTTTTTACTTACTCAAACCAAAAACGATTGAGTTTTCCTCGACTCTTCTCTTTCTCTCACACTCCACACCAATTTGTGGTTCTTCCTTCACAATACACTCAGAATCCATCCCTGTTATCGTAACTCTACTGACACCTTGATTTGAGCCACCATCATTTCTTGCCTAATTTACTGCAGTAGATTCCTAATTGGTCTCCCTCCTTTCTCCCTTATTCCCTATAGCTGATTCTCAACATAAGACAGACTGACCTTTCAAAATATAAATGAAATCATGTCACTACTCTCAGAATTTTGCAACAGTTCCCCGTTTCTCTCAGATTGCGGCGAAAGTTTCTACAATAAGCTATTAGAGCCTATATGCTCTGGCCCTCAGTCACCTCTCTTACCTCATCTCCTGCCAGTCTTGCCCTCATGCAGTCTTTTAACACACTGGCCTCCTTCTCTCTGCCTGGAATGCTGTTCCCCCAGAGAGCTAGCCAGATGGCTAACTCCCTCACCTCCTTCAAGTCAGTGGATCAATTAGCTGTTGCTGTGTAACAAAATACTTCAAATCTTAGCAGCTCAAAACAGCAAACATCTATTATCTCATAATTTCTGTGCATTAGGATTTAAGATGCAACTTAGCTGGGTGCCACTGGCTCAAGGATTCACTACAATCAAGGTGTCACTAGAGCTGAGGTCTCATCTGTAAGCTCTGCTGAGAAGGAACCAACTCCAAACTCCCTCACATGTTTGTTAGAATGATTCAGTTCCTCATTGGCTATTGAACTGAAAGCCAGGAGCCCCCCTCAGTTCACCGCCACATGGGTCTCTCCTTGGAACAGCTCATAGCATGGTATCCAGGTTCCATCTAAGCAAGCAAGCAAGGGTGTGTAAGACAGACGACACAACCTCTTTGTAACCTAATCTCAGAAGTGACATCCTATCACTTTGGCCATATTCTGTTTGTTACAAGGGAGTCAGTATGTCCAGCCCACATTCAAAGGAATGACAGGACTATCAGGAGATATGGATCACTGGGACCATCCAAGAGGATACCTACCCCAGTCTCCTTCTCAATAAGGTCACTTCCTTATTTAAAGTTGCAACGTAACTCTCACATTTCCACCTCCCTTTGCTCTTATGAGGAATAATAAATACCTATTGTTTTGAGCCACCTAGTTTTGAGGTGGTTTATCCTGTAGCAGTAGCCAACTGATGCAATATTGTCTAAAAAAACTCTACAATGTGCTTTCCCACTTATGCTTATTATTTTATTATCTGTCTGCCCTCTGGAATGTAAGATACATGAGGGCAGGTTTTGTTGTTGTGGCGTGTTTTTTATTGTTTTTTTCACAAATGTGTCCCCAGCACTAGATGAGTATCTGGTGCATAACAGACATTCAATACATATTTATTAAATGAATGCTTATGTTGTCACTGTAGTCTGCATAAATCACTAGTCTCCTGCCTTTACTTTGTTGGAGAATTATAGTAATATCTATCTTACAAAGATCAAATGAAGTTTATATTGATATGTGTGAAAAGCAATGTTCCAATTGTTATTTATACACCAAAAAACCATAACAATCACAGTAAGGAGGAAAAAAATGAAAATTCAGTCAAAAGAAATGCTTAGGAACCTATAAATTGTTACAATTCCATCCACATATTTTTTTATCAGGTTTCATAAGAGAAGTGCAGCATTTGTGGGAAATAGGAATAAATACATTTATTCTTCAAAATATTAAGATTAAAACCTATTTAGTAGACGGTGATTATTCTTCAACTTGAAGCCTATATCTTTAATTCTTGTTTCTCCCCTAAACTTAAGAAAAAAAAAAAATCAGCACTTTGAGTTTCTTGCTTCTTGACCTCTGGACCTATTACCACGTGGACTGCTATTAACTAATGCTGACCATAATTATTTGACACGTAGATTGTATAGTCTTTGAGATTAAAAACAAAAACAAAAAACTGTCAGAAGAACGATATAATCCAATAAATTGGAAAGAACCTGTTCCTCTAAAATACTCTTCCTTCAATTCTGTGCTTACGAAATGGTGAGGGTAAGTCATTTTCAGTGCAAAATGTGGCCCATAGTAATGAATGGAAAAGAGTGGATTTCAATTTATCAGGATTATTCAGTATGCCATCTCTCCTTCCCACCTAGCTGTTGTAGCCAAACTGTATTTCCATTCATCTTTCTCCTTTCCCACCTCAAATTGTCTATGGGGTGTCCTTCCATGATTTTGCTTTCAAGACATAAAAGCAAACTAGATTTCAGGATAATCATGCAACTCAGGGTTATAGCAATTCATGAGGTGCAATGAAATAGGAACAGATTCTCTTTCTTCTCTCCCATACTCCACAGTCTACAATTCTGAGAGTAAAATTTGTTAGGGGATGAGTGCCCTCCATGAAATCAAGCTCAAAAACTTATAGATGGAAAAGACATCAAAACTCCTGATGTTGCTAAATAATTTAATAATCTATTATAAATTTACCTAAGTCCATCTTGAGCCTCTCATTAAAAATTTCAGTAATATCTTTGGTGATTTTGACTTGTATCTTCTAAGTTTATTACATAACTTTTGTCTTTTATAAAACTCCCTCTTTCAGGGACTCGATCTCTGAGTTCACCTGCACTTCCTTCTCAAGTGTGCACTTTTGTTTTAATTAATAAACTCTGTGTGCTTTCCAAAAACAACAAAAACAAAAAAAAACACCTCCTTCTTACATTCAATAGTTTTGTTTTCCCATTCCAGAATTCCAGAATGTGTAGAATATATTCTATCTACAATCATGATTTTATGTGCTTTAATATTCTTCCCTTCTCAGAGAACAACTTTTCACATTGTCAATTTGTTAAGTTTTGGTGTTGTTCCTATTGTTGTTTTATATAAGAGGGACATAGGTTTTTTACCTCTGATGAGTTTTACTTGCATTCCCTGGATTGCGTTCTCTGGAATGTCTTTATCAGGGTTTGGTTATTTAGATGCTGAAGCCTCTGCTACTATAAGGGTGTACCAGAAGGAATAGGTAAGATCTGAGTATGCTACTTTTAGCATGCCAGTAATGAAGTTTACTTATTCACAGGGTGTAGACTTATCATCAGGATCAACTGGCATTTGGGGACAAGGTTAGTGGAGGCTCACAAAGGACATGGTTACCTACAGACTGAGCACTCACTGTAACTTGCCTCACAATATCCAGGCTTACCTTTCATTTCCATGACTCGACAAGATCTGTCTCCTTTACCATAACATTCAAACTTTTATACATTAAGAGAAGCAAGAAAGACCCCAAGGCAAGTACTTGACGGAATAACAGCACCATGGTTTACCTACTACAGGAGACAGTTTTTAATTAATCGTAAGAGGCCCAGTTACAAAGCTTGCTCCTTCCCTTCATCATCTCCCACTTGCAGTTTTTCCTAGTTTTATCTAAGACAATATTTACAAAATTGCCTTTGGAAACTCTTGGTAAACAATAATGCCATCCTAATCTTGGATCTGTAAAAGAACTAAGTCCTTTTAGGAAACAAAGGAGAAAAAATACAAATTGATCATGACATTCTCTATCAGTACAAGCAAAGCAGAAAGACTCCTACCAAACTCGGGTAGTGTACACACACACACACACACACACACACACGCTTGTGGAGTGGATACCAGAAACACAATGCTCACTAATGATATTCCTCCTAGATCAGACAATCAGATCAGACTTTCTCGCACCAACTTGATCAGTTCAGTGCCTTACATAAAAAGAGAACCCTTCATTATGTTGTTTTCTACACCTGAAACTAATAAATTACTCAAAAAAAAAAGAACCCACCAATTTCCACCTTTTTACATGTTTCTCCTCTGAAAACAAGAATAGCAATTTATTCAACCAAATTTATTTAACATCTATAAGCAAGGTGCAGAGGTAGGTTCTGTGGTGAATAGAGAGTTATAAAAGACAAGATTCCTGCTCTCAAAGAGTACACATTTCAGTATGAAGACGAAGCCGATTTCCCAAAACCCCATTGCTTTAAGCTAATATGACCCTAGGGGTAGTCTGACAGTGCCCTCATTTCCCCATCACCTCACACTCTACATACAGCTCCAATCCTGCTACCTGACACTGCTGGACCACCTCCAGGGCCAGCTTCATGGGCACGCAGCCTGTGCAGCTGCACAGGCCTGGCCCCACTCTCAGAAGGGCCACGCCCTTGGTTTCATTCTCTGCTGCTGCTGCTACTGTCTCTGCTACCGTCTGGAGAGTCTTAATAATCTTTTTGAACTTCTGTTTGGTAAGTGAAGTTCTGTGGGGCACTGAATGGAGCACGCACGTGAGCAGTGGCCACATAACAGGAGGTCGTGCACATGTGTGTGCAGAAGGCTCAGGCAGCGCAGGCACCCTGGCATACGCGCCCACGCCCCACAGCAGACCAGTGTGAGACTGGATGGGTGCCTGAGCCCACACTGCAGTGGTCGTGGTGGCGGCAGCAGTAGAAGCAGAGGCACCAGCCATGGCCCCAGAGATGGGAAGGGGCTCTGCATGGGGACGGCGCCCAGGCCCGCAGTGGTGGGCCGGTTTGCCAGTCCCTGTGTCATCTGCACAAATATCATCTCTGCAGACTGACATGGGGACTGGAAATGCTGGCACTCGGGCAGCAAACCATCAGTAAATTAGCACAAAATAAGAATGTATACATGAGCATCGAAATAGAGCATTTGGGGGAATTATCAGGATTCTTAAAAGCTTTAGAGTCTAATTTTGAAAACTGCTGCAGCATTGCAAAGCAAATTACCACAGGTGCAGAAATAGACATGAAAAATAAAGATCATTACATCCTATAGAAAATAACACCATTTTCAAATGAAGACTTGAATGAACCAATTGTTAATGAGGAAGACAAAGTTTTTTCCTTTGTAATTGAAGATACAATGACAGAAGGCAGAAGCGGGACTTTGAATTATACTCAAATCATGAAGACACTTTCAGTTGTTTGTATAACCTCCACAAGCTTCAGAAAACATTTCCTCAAGTCTGAAGAAACACTAAAATGCCATTGTATACATTTATACTTAAAATTAAATTCAAACTTACATAAAACTAATTTGTATAAAAAATTAAATCTGTTTCAAAAAATTGTTCCATAAGAATCAATACTCCAGAAGTACTAAAATTTATATTTCAAAATAATTGATTAGAAATTTATCTTAGTGTTGTCACAGCCTATAAAACATTCTTAACAGTTGCCTCAGCAGAGAGATCCTTTTTAAAATGCACTATCTTCTAGATAAAAACCTAAGATGTGATTTTTCACTTCTGCTTATTATTTTATTGTCTGCCTGCCCTCACTGGAATGTAAGGTACATGAGGGCAAGTTTTGTTATTTTGGGGTATTTTTTATTGTTTTGTTCACAGATTTTTTTTTATGACGGTACAGTTTCCAAACGTGATGGATCTTGCTTTGAGTCACATCTATTGAAAAAGAAACTGCGTGAAATGAATTTCTTATCTATTGAAAATGAAAATAAAATGGCAGGCATAAAGTTTGATGAATTTGCAGACAAGTGAGCCAGAAACTTTTCATAATCAATCAAGATATCACATTAATAAAGTACTATCGTTTATTGTATTATGTAACATCGACACCAAACGTAGTACTTTTGAAATTTTTAAGTTCATTGAGTTACTCATGTATCACTGTTATCCCTATTACATTAGTACCTTTAACTATACTTTTTCCTGCTTTTTGAACAGCGGTCCCACATTTTCATTCTGTAAAGGGCCCAACAAATTATATAGCCAGGTAAGAACATGACAAATTTTTATTATAAGCCATTACTGAAGACAGTTCATGGTTATTAATGCTTAAGAAGTAAGCATTACCCTCAATGTGGGTGGGCCTCGTCTAATAAGTTGAAACCCATGAAAGCAAAATCTCAGGTTTCCTGGTGAAGAAGGAATTCTACCCAAGAAAAGAGCAAGAAATGCAAGAAAATGCATGTTCTTAATAAAAGTCTACATAAAGCTAAAAAAGATCCATTTAATTATAATTGTTTTTTTTAATTTCTGTATGATGATTGTTATATAACAATTAATTCAGGAATTAAGAAACATAAAGAAGATGCATATTTATGCATGTTCTAAACAAGATCTATTAGCTAATAGGCATTCAATCTATGTTAAGAGTAAAACAATGTATGTAATAATAGTATGAGCTAGAGAGCAGAATTTTGCATAAGGAAAAATCTGTTTGTATTTGATCCAAAACAGATGTCACGAAAAAACAATTTGAGACAATGCCTCCAATGGGTTGGCATCCTTCTTAAAATTATGGTTTTTGCTATCCAAAACATGAGTTTCACAGGGTTAAACGTCTATTCAAATGAGGGTCAAACTCAGGTACGTGATAAGCACTGATCATGGCAGATTGTCCCATCAACATTCTATGATTTTCAAATACCGAGAGATTAGAGAAATGGCACCACAATATGGGACCCCTTTCTATGCTTGGTTTGTTCGGAACTGACGACTTTCAATTAACTTTACATAGACACAAAATCACAATAGAGATAACTTACATTTGAAGTTGAAATATCAGGGAAAAGCACTTAAACCAGATAAACCAAATTTGCTTCCCATAAAGCTAGAAAAGATCCACTTAATTATAATTGCTTTTTATTTTTGTGTAATGATTGTTATATAAAAAAAATTATTGCAGGAACTAAGAAACATAAAGATGCATATTTATGCAAAAACAATGTTAGTTCTATCTTCTTGAATTTTAATGAAATTACAGATTTCTAAGTGACATAATTTTGTGTCAATGCTTTCAATGGGCCCACTTTAGCCACAGTTCTAGTGCTAAATTGTTAAAATAGACAGATAAGCTACAAGCACGTACAGAAGTACACTGAGAGACATCATAAGCAATATTTAAAAATTAGGAAAAATAATTGCAATACATGTAAGATTAGAAAGAGAAAATATTCATAATATATAAAACCTTCTTCCAAATCAGTGACAAAACAACTTTGCAGCATACCTCTGTTTTCTAGGATGACTATATGAACGTTAACTTTGAAAAAGAAAAACAAGTGAAAAGGAAGTTTCTGAGGAGAGAGTAGAAAGGTATTTCTCCATCTGGGTGGCACTGGGTGAACCGAATGACTGGTGATTATAGACTGAAAGAGCTATGGTGTTTTTGTTAGCCCCAGCTCCTACCTTGCCACTCATCCCTTCATCCTGTGCCTCTGTAAATCACTGCCTGGCACCAGAAGCTTGGATTTTAAAGTGAAAATAATTTAATGAGTTAAGACAAAGAGTAAGTGTGTTGGTTAATTGGATAGCATTCCATCAACAAAGTGGTTAAAAACAAAACAAAATAAAACAAAACAAAAAACGAGACTAGCTATTTATCTAGGTATAATCTCCCAGAAAGGGTGGGACTTGGGCATGCTCACTGCAGGCCTCCTGCTACCATGTATATGTGATTCCAGTTGTACAGAGGGTGTACGGTTAGGATATTTTTATATTGTAGGTCTATAAATTACTATGTATGGATGTGAAAGTTGGACAGTGAAGAAGGCTGATAAGAAAAAAATGGATTCATTTTAAATATGTTAGAGGAGAGCTCTAAAGATGCCCCAGAAAGATGAACCAGTGAGTTAAGGCCGAAACATCGCTGGATACAAAAATGGCAAAACTGAAGCTGTCCTACTTTGAGCACATGATAAGACACAAGACTCTTTGGAAAAGACAATAATGCAGGGAAAAAGAGAAGGCAGCAAGAAAAGAGGAAGACCCAATATGCAAATATGAGATGGATGGACTCCATAAAGAAGCCATAGGCCTGAGTCTACAGGAACTGAGGGGCCATTGAGGACACAACAGTGTGGACATCACTCGTTCCTGGGTCTCCAGAGGTCAGAGCCGACTCCGTGGCATGTACCGTGTTTCCCCGAAAAGAAGACCTAGCTGGACCATCAGCTCTAATGCATCTTTTGGAGCAAAAATTAAGGTAAGACCTGGTTTTATTTTAATATAAGACACAGTCTTTATAATATAATATAATATAATATAATATAATATAATATAATATAATATAATGTAATATGACACCGGGTCTTATATTAATTTTTGCTCCAAAAGGTCATTAGAGCTGATGGTCCAGCTAGGTCTTATTTTTGGGGAAACACGGTAACTAACACACGCGCACACAAGTGCGCAAGCACACACATGCACACGTTTAGAAAGCATCAAGCTCCTTGCTCCAGCACATAGAGAAAGCATTGCAAACTGGCGGGCCCAACTCAGATAGGTGCTGTTTTGCATGCATGGTTTTATAAAATTTTGAATTAGAGACTGTGATGGTTAATTTTATATGCCAATTGGGCTAGGCTATGATGCTCAATTGTTTGTTCAAATACTAATCTAGATGTTGCTGTGAAGATATTTGTAGACGTGATTAACACCTATGATCATTTTAAGTAGATTAGCCTGAATGTGGGTGGGCCTCATCTAATAAGTTGAAGGCCACGAGAGCAAAATCTGAGGTTTCCTGGTGAAGAAGGAATTCTACCCCAGGGCTGTAATATACAGATATTGTCAGAGTTTCCAGCCTGCTGGCCTGCCCTAAGCATGTCAGACTTGCCAGCCCCCATAATCACCTGAGCCAATTCCTAAATATAACTCTACATATATAGACACACACCCATATATACATATATATGTACATATATATACATATACTCATATATCTGCAAGGGAAGTTGGGAAATGTGACATTTTTCAACTTCCCTTGCGGTTAGCTGTGGCCCCATGCAGCTAAGTTCTAGCCAACAAGATGTAAATAGATGGGCTTTGTGGCAACTTCCTTAAAAGACACGTGCCCTGTATCCCCTTCTTTTTCCAGCCAGTCCTCCATCCTGCTGCCTGGACCAAGCTGTTGGGTCATGAAGATAAAGGCCAGAATAAACCTTCGGAATGACAGAACAGAAAGCTGGAAGGAACCTGATCCCTGATCACTGTGGAGCTGCTGGATTTGTTCTGAAATGCCTCTGGACAGAGAAAACCATTCCTATCTTATTTATGCTACATGTTGTTTTGGATTTTCTGTTATATGTAGTGGAATGTAATCCTAATCTTAAAATTAGGAAATTTCATGTAAAAAATCATTACTCTTGCTTCTCCCTTAACAATTTAGACTATCTGGTAAACTTGGGGTCATGTTCCCCATTGTGGCAATTGCCTAGGGCAGGATAATGGGTATTCACTTGTTTTAGACATGGCTGGAGACCCAGCAGGTTCTTTTCCTTCATTTAAGTTCCTCGAGGTATTTGAGTTTGCCATCCCTGAAGTGGATGTAGGGGTTTTACTTCTACAGTGTGACAGGCCCTTATACAAACTTATTTTGTCCTCTTAGGCTGTTTTTCCAGCTACTTTTATGCGGAGTGGGGCAAGATGGAGAAATCTCTCTGCATCATTTTCAGCAAGAGCATTCCCAAACTGGCACGGTCCACAAAGGAAGGTGTTTCTGATGCTGGTAGAAGCAGGGCCATTCCTCCATCCTGTGAGATACCATGTCAGTTAGTCCTATAGGCCTGCCTGTGGGAGGAGGGAGACAGGTCTCAGCGTACACAGACTTTTCATGGTATGGAACTCCACTCTCAAGGCATGGGAGGAGGGAAACAGAGAGTCTTTCACTCCATGGCTGCAACTTTTCTCATTTTAAAGACCTTCATCTAATCTAATGAATTTGTATTCCTCTAGTCCACATAGTTTTGACCCAATGTCTCACTAAGACTCAAACCTTACTTTAGTGAAAGAGCATCGCCCCCACCCAATTTCCAACCGCTTCTCTGCCCTGAATCCCATCACCAAACATCCCCTGTACTGACTTGACAATGGAGAGAATGGCCTGAGAGGATTTCCTCTAATCTGGGGGCGGGGCATAGAAGGTGGAGGTTGGAGTCCAGTTGCTGTCAGACCTAAATGGACCTGACAATCATTTGCGGAGAAGAGATATTTTAGGTTGAAGGGTTCTTGGTGAGGAAAAGACTGATTCTTGTCTTTGGCTATGAATGAATTCAAGGCCACTAGGATGTGAGCAAGAAGTAAGATGAACTTCGTCTCTCAGAATTAGGCTAAGGACAAAGAAGGCACAGAAAACTCTTCCAAGCTGCTCCTTTTGGGAGGAATATAGGGGTCTGGAATGAGACTGACCTTTAAAGGGGAAGGTATGACAAAATCAGAAACCTGTGTTTTTGAACCAGACTATCTCAATGTCTAGATTTGTCTTTGACTTTTCATTCTCAGAATTTTATCAAACTAATGATTCATTCATATCTGAGTATCTTCTAAGGCCAAGCATTGTTTTAGACCTTTGGAATACAGTGAGTATAACCAGTAAGGTTTCTGCCCTGAAGCAGCTTACATTTTAGTTGAAGGATACAGATAATAAATATAACAAGTAAACTAGTAGATTATCAAGATAATTTCAGATAGTGATAACTGCTATGAAAAAGCTTTTAGATAAATAAAAGATGAGAGAGAGTGACAGGGTGAGAGGGGGTCTACTTTAGATGGATGGATAGGAAGGTCTCTCCTGAGGAGGTGATATTTACCCTAAATGACCAGAAGAAGACGTGAAAAAGAAGTGTTCTAAGAAGAGAAACAGTAAGTACAAAGGTCCTGAGATAGAAACAAGCTTGGCTGGGCATGGCACATGAGGTCAAGAAAAGCAAGAGATGAAGTCACACCGAAGGCAGAGGTTAGATCACATAGAACTTTAATTCAGAGATAAGGACATTGGACTTTAATCAAAGGGCATTTAGAGGCCATTAGATACTGTTAAGCAGGGGAATGAAATCATTTATTTTAATTTTGAAAGCTCACCCTGGCTGTTGGTTAGATTATAGAAGTGGAAGCAGGGAGGCCAGACTATTTTAATAGTCCAGGTGAGAAATGACACCTAGTTTGGATAAGGTGGTAACCCTGGAGATAGGGAGAGGTGAATAGAGTTAGGATCTATTTTAGAGGTAGAGCCAACAGAACTTTCAGGTGGATTGGATGTGGGGGTAGGAGGAAAGGAAGAGGGATCTAATAGGGGGATGCTGGTTACAGTTACTGAAATGGGAAGCCTGAGGAAGGAACAGGTTTTTGGAGGGAAATCAGAGACCTGTCCTAACCATGTTTTGCTTGAAATGCCTATGAGGCACTCCAGATGGAGTTGGCAAGCAAATTGTTGGACACGTGAGAATTCCTGGAGCATGTACTCATATTCAGCATCTTTTAAAAATTTTCTGCCCACTTGTGGAATCCTAGGAAAGTCCAATAAATGGGCCTGAAAGGGCCGTTCTCCCTTTCTTCTGGACGCTTCCTAGGGCCAGGTCCCCATTATATGTAGGTTTTAGCATGCCTATAGGTAGCAGTATGCTTCACTGCACATAGTAGCACAAGTGCTTTAGAGTTAGTTAAGAAGGTCAAGCAAGTTGTAAATTGCTATTTGTCATTAACTTACATTTCAATTTGCCAAGCGCCTTCTCTTTAATTTTGAATGATCTTCAGTTACTCTTACCATGAAGTGTCTGGTCTCTGCCTTTACTCTGTGGACTATTCAAGTAAAAAGCTTTCGCCCACCTTTTGATGATGGGGGACGAGGAGCAGTGCAGGGAGACCTCAGGAAATAGTTTGCCTCTTCTCTCCTGAAAAGCTGAGAAAGAAAGAGTGAAACAGATAGCCAGCCAGGTTGGAAGGAGTGACTTCAGGTCTGGTAGCCAGGGGTGCTGGGCTAATACTGAACTCGGGAATCAAGAGCTGTCCCCACCCAGCTGCAAGCAGCACTAGGCTGTATACAGGCAGCACCCAGGGAGAGCAGCAGACTTTTTCCTGTGGGCTGCACCTCCCAAGAGGAAAAAGGTGGCGGAGCTGAGCTCAATATGCTCAGTTACTTTGCCCAAATTTACATCATCAGAGGTAAAATGGTTAAGGCTCTGAGCAAGGGCAGGAAACAGTGTTGCTCCTCATAGAAAAATAGAATGGAGAAAGGGCATTCTCATCTAACAGATAATGAAAATGTTCACCATTACTTGGTTGATTTTCTATTTGAATTTTCAGTAACTAGGGCACAGTTAAGTTCAATAAACAGATATCAAGCACAATTCTGCCACTTACTAGCTGTGTAATTTTGGGAAAGTTACTTGACCTAAGTCTCAAATTTCTCATTTGTAAAGATGAAGATAATCGTAGCTACCTTGTAAGATCATTCGTGTAGCACATTCAGTGCATTGCCTGGATCAGGGCAAGAACTCAATAAAGATGTACTGTTACTATTACTGCTGTAACAATGGCTATCACTATTACCATGTTAGGAAATCTGCTAGGTGCTGGGGATATAAATATAAAAGACCTCTTACCATCTGAGCTTAAGGCTCAGTCAGGAGGTAGAAATAGAACACAAAATACAGTGTAATGCACATATAATAGGGTTCCTTACCAGAAAGCTGCCTGCCAGTGATTACATTTAGAAAGATGATCTCTACATAGGCCAGGACAAAAACAAAAAAATCAATTTGGAATTGTAGAGTCACCCACATTCTTACTGGGTAGGGGTCAGGTAAGTATCTCCTATGTTTGTTTTTCTTTGGTGGTGGTTTTTCAAAAAGGAGTTAGTCACCAGTGAGGAATAGGCGGCTTTAAATCCTCAACATGGTAAAAGCTAGAACCAGTCCTGATTTAGCACTTCTGAGTACAGAAAGAGCTGATCGCTTTGCAATCTGACACCTGAAGCCCAGACTGGCAGAGCCTAAGGGCCCTTGGGTCAGTGTGATACTGGAGCAGGCCAGAAAGCACCCACTCTGGCCCAGACTCTTGACCTTGCACTGACCCCACTGTGTGGATTCCCCATGGGGGCAATACTTTATCTGTTTACTTTACAGCTTTTGCTAAACAGCTTTGCTGCCTTGTCCCTGAGCTACCTCACACTCAGGTGGCCAGTGCACAGGCATCCTGTTATTATGGAATTAACCAGGATGCCTCATACAGAGTTTGGAGTACAAGTATTGTGCCTCCCAGTTCCTCTCCAGAGTGCAAATGTTTGAGCCCCCAAAGTCCAGACTATCCTTCCTCCACCTCCCACTCTGTAACCCATTAAGTCCTCGCTGCCTCCTCTGCTGAGGTGACTGGGAATTTGGCCAGGAGCACTTCCTGTTAGAGAGCTCAGGTGTTGCGTGGCCCATCCCAGAAAATATGTCAAGAACCTTCCAGGAATCAGGGACAGGAGGCCAGTTTTGTTATATTTACCCTTCTGCCTCAGCCATGAGAATGAGACACTAGACTCCCTTTCTGGTACCTCTTAGGCACAGCTAATCATGTATGCATAAAGGAGAGGGAGGTGGAGCCAGGATGGCTGTGCACTTCTGGGTTTTCTATCACTGGTATGTGAGGGTTCACACATTTGACTCTAGATGAACTGGGAGTACAACAGTTGTACCCCACACTGTGTAGGAGGCATCTTGGTTACTTTCACAATAATAGAAGCAGGCATTAGCTACAGTAGCAGGAAGCAAGGAGAGATGAGTTATGTAAGAGGAAGTATTGGGGGAATATTTCTGAGAGGTCAGGCCTGAACGCGTTTTGGAAGTATGACTCGTTTACAGTGTGATAGGATGGAGTAAGTTGATTACAGACAGGAAGACCAGCATGGAAAGACCTTTACTAACCCATGGCATACATGGTTTCTTTAGTGAACTCAAAGTAGCTTTGTCCACTTTGCCAGATTGTTTCAGTGGATTCATTTCTTGGTCTAGTACTTAATAACCTTAGCTCTCCACAAAATACCAGTTTCATATATGCAAATACAGGTAATTTAAGAGTGTCTGGCACATGGTTAGCACTATCTTAGTCAAACTTCTGATAACTAAATCGCTCAAGTTTTTAGAAATATAAAAATGTAAAACTATTCTCAAGCCCATCCCGTCCCGTTTTCTACTCTTGCCCAGCCCCAACCCCCATCCTTCAAAAATCCTAAACTCAATTTGAAAAGCCAAACATTTTGAGAGGCCAGTCTAACACAGATGCAGCACAAAACATCCCAAACCAGAAAGGTATTGCAGGATAAGGTCCCTATTAGATGTTTAGGGTCTGGGGGGGATTCCAGGCAAACACACAGGATCTAAAAGAAGACTTGAACGTTCTCGTGTTATTTCCGAAGGCCTGTTTTGGAGGTTTGCTTAACACAGTCTCATCCTGACCCTCTAAGAACTTAGTCCTCAGCGCCGCGGGGGCGGGCGCGGAGAGTCTGTGAGGGAGTGAGGACCCCGGCTGGGTGCGGCGGTTCCCGCAGCAAGTGCCACGGAACCAGGGCGCTCGATCTAGTTGTCAATTAGGAAAGGCTAAGAGAAAACAGAGAGCGGCCCGGATATTAGGGCAGAAGGCTCAGAAGTAACGTGCCACGCAGCCCTGGGCCCGTGGGCAGAGCGAGGGGAAGAGGGTCTCAGGCAGAGCGCGAGAAGGATGGAGCCGAGGAAGGGAACGTGGCGCCCGGTACCTGCGGGGTCCAATGGGGAGACGGCGCGAGCCGCACCTCAACCTGCCCGAAGACGTCACGACGCCGAGGCGGACGCCGGGCCAATGGGAGGCCGTCACGCGCAGAGGCGGGGCCCGGAGGAATCAGGGCTGGGCCGCCGGGAGACAGTTGGCGGAGTCGTGTGGCCATCGCGGGAGAGGGGGCAGCCGAGCGGGCGGCCGCGGACCTCGGCCTACCCGAAGCCTCACGGCCGCCACTGCCACTGCCCGCATGGTGCCGGTTCCTCACTAAGCGGCGGCAGCGGCGAGGCCTGAGGGCCGGCGCCGCAGAGGCGACTCGGGGTCCCGGTTCCCGTCGCCCACACTTGCTCCGGTGGCGGCCGTCTCGGCGGGCGGGATGGCGGCGGCGGCGCTGCGGCACGGCGGCCGCACATGTGTCCCTCGGCTGCTTCCGCTCCTGCTGGTTCCACTGCTGTGGGCCTCGGCTGGGGTCCGGGCCGTGCCGGAGGAAGACCTCAGCCACAGGAACAAGGAGCCGCCGGCGCCAGTGCAGCAGCTGCAGCCGCAGCCTGCGGCCGCGCAGGTCCCCGAGCCGGTCCGGGCGGAGGTGAGCCGCGCGGGCTGCGGTGGGCGAGGCTGCGGCGCCTGCTGCGCGGGTACCACGCTCGCGGCCCCGGCGCGCCGCCCTCGGCCCTGGGCCGCCGGGGGGAGGGGAGCCCTGCGGGCTCCGGGAGATGGGAGGCTGTGGAGGGCGCCTTTCCGGGGTCAGGCCGGGCCTCGCCCGCCTCCTAGTGGGGGAGGGGGGGAGGGGCGCCCGAGCGAGGCGCCCGCTGTGAGCCTTCAGTTGGGGACGACCTAGATGGGAGTCTTGCTGATCGGAGGTCGCCTGCTGAGCTGGTAATACTCATCCCAAGTAGGAAGTCTAACAGGGCCGCTGGGAGACGTTTCTTCTCTGATGATTATAGCATCGGCCTTTTCATGGTTGGGGCAGCGTATCCCAAACTGTTGACCCGAATTCAGCTTTGCGCGACCTGGGACTTTTATGCCAGACACCTATGGATTCTGAAACGTGACTCTCACTTTCTACAAACGCGCTCTGGCTTGTAGGAAGTAGCCCTGAGGAACGCAGAGGAATAAGGCGTCTTCGGCAGTACCGAGTACTGCAGCGGTTTGGGAGGCCAAAAGTAAATGTGTAAGTGTGCCAGAAAACTTTGTTCTTGGGCCTCCATAGAGAATTAACGTCTCCATTCGTGTGAATAGAATCACATCGTCATTTGTATTCAGAATCTCGGCAGCGTTTTTAAATTTCTCCCTCTCCCAGACCTGGGCTTGTTCAGGTCCAGTGTGGACTCCTGAATTCAGGCCGTCAGCCTTAGAGGCGCTCAGCACCCCTCCCCCTCCAGTCGCACCCCAGGCTGCATTCAGCTGGTCGTCACCTAATGAATCTTCCTAAACATTGATTCTCTTTTACTTCTCAGAAATCTTTACTGAGTTCCCGTGCATACTGATTTCAGTCCAGCCTCTTCCGCAGTATGTTCAGCTTTCTTCCTGATCTGGCTCCCATTAACCTTCAGGCTTTTTAGCTACCTTGGCTCACGTGCTGTACTCAGACTAGAGATGTGCCATGTGCTCCATTGCTAGTCTCCAACAAAAGGCCTCCCTAAAAAGGCTTCGGTGCGCTTGAAGCACACTGTTCAAAACGTTTCCATCTTTGAAGAACCAACAGATAGATACATCCTCTCTGTGAAGACGTTGAAGACTTCCCTACTGTTTCCTGGTTAAAAGTGATTTCTCTTGCGTGTCATTCCTGGGCTCAGCTTCTGTTCATCATTTCCACTTCTGAAATTGAACTGAAATCTGATTTGTGAAACTTAGTCTTAGAGCTTATCATTTAGCCTCTTGTCATTTAACTCATCAGAAGTTTTTTTCCCAAACAATAACTATTTTAGGCTAAGTAACTTTGTGAGTGAAAGAGAGATACATTTTGAATGTAACTTTCCAGGCCTTGTATCAAAGTTTTAGAGTCATATAGTGATTTTTGAGATACAAATAGAGGTGGTTATGGCTATTAATAATACCCGTTAGACAACTAGGAAAACAATCTAGCTTGTAAAATAGTCAGCAGTGTCCACTGACCATATTTAAGTGGTCTTAAGGATCCTTGTCTTTAAAATTGGGGGTGTAGAGGGGAAGGGCCAGCACAATATAGTAATGACTTTTGTCTTTGATATTTTGCTATGTTCTTGATGGTTCTTTTTAGATAGGAATTTTTTCTAATTTCTTCTATATTGTAATAGAATCCAGTTGTTTTAATTATATTTTCATGTAACTTTGATATGGTTCAACTGTTTCTCTGCTTGCAGTACTACAGCATGCTGGAAGATATTTTTCTTTCACATGTTTTCTAAACTATGTAATACAAGTATCATTTGCTTTTTTGTCCAGTTGGTGGGGGTAAGATGGTCACAAGTTCAATTTAATAATCGTATAAGCAAGGGTTCAGCGTTGCTGAATATCTTAAAGCTTCAACTGTTTTGCTTTGCAAGTACATGCAGTACATCTTTTAAAAGGGCAGGGTATTTAACTTTCCCTTTTCATGCCACTGTGTGTGAGTGGACTTATGAAAATGGAGGGGGGAAAAAAATCTCTCCTTCATTGGTAGGCATTCAAGTGTAAGATGTACGTATTATGAAAATGTAGTTGTATCTTATAGGGGATAACTGAATTTCTAAGAGATCTTTCTACTTCGGGTATTTTTTTCCTCTATAATCAGATAGAAAAAGTTGGGGGCATTCACTCTGAACTTAACAATTAAACCCCAATTTACAAACCTATGAAAAAAAGTACTGTAGATGACTTAGATCCTTTCAATTGTGTAGTTTATGCTTTTAGTGACTTACTCAGTTCTTATTTCTTCTCAAACTAGAGTAGTAATACCCTGTAGTTGAGGGATATCAGATAGATTTAATAAACGTGATTTATAATTTGCTGTGAATTCTGGAAGTTCCAAGAACAACTACTTTGGTTAAATAGCACAGTTGATAAAAGCCACAAAAGCCTATTATCTGACCCAGTACAAATTCTTGTTACTGTATTTCTGCTTTACTTTTTCCTGGCATTTCTTTTATTCATTATCTTTTAACTATGAGAAGGCCTTTCACAACAAACTTTTTTCTATTTTCATTAAGTTGCAATCCTGCTCCATCCGTTTCAGCCTCTTTACAGCTACGTAAGATCAAGGCCATGTAGCCTTGATCATGATTTGTGTCACAATTAAATGGCCATTGTGTTACTGAATTTATTTGTGGTGTTCCACCATCAAAGTAATTCAGTAAAACAAAATTAGTGAAATAGTTAATGCATTTCAAATGTTAAAATTTATAAATTCATTAAAAACAATAACATTCACAAGCATAGAGTTAAATATTCATAAAAATGAAAATGTGTTTGTTAACATATTCTAATATGAATTAACAAGTAACATTAATAAAAAAATATATTAAAAAACTAAACCATCCACAAATACAGACACAATAGGGGAAAATTTTAATAGAATATAATTTTATCTTTCAATGCAACCTTTTAAAACCAGGTTTATCCATGGTGTCATTAAGTTTGCACGTATATGTTTATGCACATTTTTCCAACTTCTGTAAAAGGTTTTTCTGACTTCATAGTATAAAGTTAACTAGTGGCGAGGAGACAGTTTTAAGCCAATTCTAAGCGTTTTCTTCTGACTCCTTTATCTTCAAATAATCACCTTCTTGTGTGATAACTTGTTGAGCGACTTTGGTTTTGTGTTTTTGCAGGGCCCTCAGTTTTTTTCTTGGTGTAGCAGACTGCAGATTTCATTTCAAAGACAGCATCTTCCATTTTCTCGTTTCATCATGGTTGATGGAGGTTCCCGGTACCTGTATCAATTTTTAAAAAGTCAAGCGTTGTTTATTTGAACTCTAGGACTAGAATTAAGAATTATTTTTTCATTGTTGACTATCATTTTTTCCCTCCTCCTCTTGAAGATCATGAAAGCATAAAAGAATACTTTCTATTTGAAGGTACTTTTTAAAAAAAAAAAATTGGAACTAATTTTAACATTGAGTAAAGAAGAGTTTTATTCAGCAAGTTTTTTTTAAATTATAAGTTGTTGACCCTGCTCTCAAGCTGTAAATAAATTTGGGTTTAAGATGCAAATTAAAATACTGAAATAGTGGTATTTGTACTAAGGAAAACACTATTTCATTACTTACCGTGGTATAACACTGGGTAACTGAATAGTGGAATACAAACTTCCAGCCACTGCATCTGACCCTTCTGTACACATCTAAATATTTGCTTCTCTGCCCATACTTTCTGCCTTTCTTCATGTATTGGTCAAACTGTCATCTTTCCTATACCTCTTCTCTGTGTCCATGTGCCTGTTCTCCTCTGACCTCCAGTATTTTCCTTCCTTAAAACCTTTATTCTCTACTTTTCATTGTCTCCTTTCTATCTGCTTACACATGTCCACAGGTTTTTTCCTATTTGGGGAAAGAAAAAAACAAAAGCTATTCATTTAACTCTACTTGACTGCAGTACAGGTATACCTCGGTTCATTGCGCTTTACTTTATTGTGCTTCATAGACGGTGTGTTTTTTACAAATTGAAGGCAAGTCCCTCCGCCAGCAAAAAAGATTACAACTCGCTTTATTGCGAGACTCACTTTATGGCGGTGGCCTGCAACTGAACCCATAATATCTATGAGGTATACCAGTAATTTCTATTCTTCAGTGTTATAAACCACATTTCTCTCTAGGGAATTACCTGCTTTTTCACTTTGCTTTTTAGTCTTCCATTATCTGGCTTTAGCCCCTGTCTTTTTATTGAAATCCCATTTTTGAAGGATACCAGTAACCTACCTAAATCGAGGGTGTTTTTTCAGTTCTTATTTGATACTGTTAACTTCACTTTTGACGAGTCCTAACCTATTTTTGCTGTATGATGAACTGGGGAATTATTTAATGCTATTGGTCGTCAGGTTCTCCTCTTGTGTTAAGTTGGAATAACAGCTCTTAAGGTTTTTGAGTATCAATGTATATGAAAATACCTGGTATCTAGTTAGTAGCCCAGTGAATGGGGATTGCCCCTATTGTGACCATCTGATATTCTGCCTGGCTTTCCAAATATTTAAGACAATTTTTGTTTTCTCTTTTTTCCTCCTCCACCCCTTTTCCCTAAATATAGGCATTCCCTAAGGGTCATTTTTTCAACTTAATCTCTGCCTTTTCCCTTAGAAATTGTATCTACTTGCAAATCTCATGCTGATAAACTTAGGCTGCCAGCAGCCAGATACATGCCTTGAGGCTGTGCTGGCCTAAACTCAGGTGTCCCATTTGTAGGACTTGGAAACCTTCATTTGAAATGCTTTTTACCGCCTCAAATTGAACATGTCTGAAACCAAACCCCTTATTTTTATTCCTCTTTCCCACAATCCCTTGTAGAAATACTAATATGTCTCTTAGTCAACCAGGCAGAAAACCTTATCATCTTTGACTCTCCCCCCTTTCTAAGGTTCTATTGATTTTCCTTTCTTTCATGAACAGAATGTTTTCCTTCTCTGTGTTGTCTTCAAAATTGGTCTTGTGTAGCTGGCCTCCTAAATAATTGATTCAGTGGCTGGTATCTTCTTTTTGTCCAGATCCATTAGGCAGCACAGTGTCTTAATCATGCTTGTGTCTTCTCAGAAACTTTTAAGGGCTTCTTGCTTGCTTCTAAACTGGTCCATAAACATACAGGATTTTCAGTCTGATGTTATACCAACCATTCTTTTGATGGTTTACTCCCTGTTCTCAACATGCCAATATTCTTTCAAATTGTCAGTCCAGGGAAGGAGGTACATGCGTGTATCCCAATGCATTTTCAAGTTAGCCATTGCATGAGTAACTGGTACTGAACCCCGCCGAGACTTTGAAGGAGCCTTATGAAATGAACCTCAGAATCAACTTGCCCCATTGGTCATAGGTTGCCCCACAGTTGTTAATGCCTCTATACTTCTGGGTAATGAATGAGTACGTGCAGAGCACTTACTCTCCCGGTGGACCTGCCTGAAGCCGTTTACAGCCTACAAGGAATTGGTGCTCCATAGCTGGAGTTAGAGATTGGGTAGAGATTTTTGAAGTGGTGCACAAGTGTCTAATCATGTGCATGATAAAAATTCCAAAAGGTACAGAAGAACGTAGAATGAAAAGTATGTTTCTTTCTTCTCTTGTATTCTATTTCAGGGGTTAGCAAACTGTAGTTGACCACTGACTGACTTTTTTAAATGAAGTTTTATTGGAATAGAGCCATGCCCATTCATTTAAGTATTAGCTATGGCTGATAGCAAGCTACAGCACCAGAGATGGGTAGTTGCTACAGAGACTTCATGGCTGTTGAAGTTAAATATTTGGCCCCTTAAGGAAAAGTTTGCTAATCCTTGTTCTAGTCATCCTGATTCCTTCCCTGGAAACACCCCGTTACTGTTGCCTGAGATTCGGTGTGCGTTATTAACTCTATATACTTTATATACCTACCTAACTCCCTCCCCCTCCACACACATATATGCAATGGCTATATACATATGATACACTTTTTTCAACTTAAATATCTTAGTGGTTTTTCCTTATTAATATACGTAAAACATTCTTACTTTTAGCTTGATAATATTCCAATATATGAAACTACCATTTATTTTAGCAGTACCTTATTAATGGACGTTTAGTTATTTTCTTTCTTTATTGCAAATGACAAGGATACATTTATACATGTTTCTAATACAAAAAGATAAGCTCCTTGAGTGTTCCCATCTTATACTTTGTTTCAGTTCTGTAGGTGCCATGACACATTGCCTCCAGTATGCATTGTTTTATTCCAGGGGAGCAGGCTCATTAGAGACTGGAGTAGTTGGGTAGGCCTTGCTCAAGAATTTCTACCTTAGTTGGATCGTGAGGAATCCAGATAAAGAGGAGGATAATGAAAAGAAGCAGGACTGCGTGGCTGGAGGCTGTGGCTACCAAAACCTTGCCGTGCTCTTGGGCTGCACTGCAGTACTGTAGCCACGTCTATGTGGCGGTTCTTAAGCCCTGAAAAGACGTGGCTCATCCAAACAGATGTGCATGAGGTGCTTGTGGTGAGGAGCACACGCTGGCGTTTGAAGACTTAGGGTAAAAATAAAGAACATTAAAAATCTCATTCTGATTTTTAAAATATGCCTAGAAAGTACTTGGAACATATTTTGGGTTAAATAAAATATTATTGAAAATAATCTGTTTTGACCTTTTTTGTTCATGTGTTTATTTGTTGTGTTTTTTTTTTGATTCTACATATAGGTGAAATCATATGGTACGTGTTTGTTTTTCTCTGACTGACATATTTCACTTAGCGTGATAGCCTCAAGGTCCATCCATGTTGTCACAGATGACATTTTTTTTTGATTGCTGAATACTCCATTGTGTGTATGTATACCATAAATTCTTTATCCATTCATCTCTTGGTAGATGTCTAGGTTGCTTACATATCTTGGTTATTGTAAGTAATGCTGCAGTGAACATAGGGGTGCATATATCTTTTTGAATTAGTATTTTTGTTTTCTTCCGGTAAATACCGAGAACTGGAGCTACTAGATTGTATGGCAGCTCTATTTTTAACTTTTTGAGGAACCTCCATACTGTTTTCCATAGTGGTTGCACCAATTTACAATCCCGCCAACAGTGCATGAGAGTTCCCTTTTCTCCACATCTTCACCAACATTTTGTTATTTGTTGATTTATTGATGGTGGCAATTCTGACAGGTGTGAGGTCATATCTCATTATGGTTTTTATTTGCATTTCTCTGATGATTAATGACATCGAGCATCTTTTTATGTGCCTGTTGGCCATGTGTATGTTCTCTTTGGAGGAATGTCTGTTCAGGTTCTCTGCCTATTTTTTAATTGCATTGTTCATTTTTTTTTTTTTTTTTTTGGTGTTAAGTTGTATGAGTTGTGTTATTTTGGACAATAACGACATATTAGATGTGTAGTTTGCAAATATCTTCTCTCATTCAGTAGGTTGTTTTTTGTTTCCTTGATGGCTTCCTTGCTGTGCAAAACCTTTTTAATTTGATGTAGTCTCATTTGCTTATTTTTTCCTTTGTTGCATTGGCCCAAGGAGACATATCCAAAAAAAAAAAAAAAATTACTAAGAGCGATGTTAAAGAGTGTACTGCCTATGTTCTAAGGAGTTCTATGGTTTCATGTCTTACCATTTAAGTCTTTAATCCATTTTGAGTTGATTCTTGTATATGGTGTTAAAAAGTGGTCCAGTTTCATTTTTTTTGCAAGTATCTGTCCAGTTTTCCCAGCACCAATTATTGAAGAGACTGTCTTTACCCCATTGTATATCTTGCATTCTTTGTCATAGGGAAATTGACCAGATAAGCAAGGATTTATTTCTGGGCTCTTTGTTCTATTCCACTAGTCTTATATCTGTTTTTATGCCAGTCGCATACTGTTTTGATTATTGTAGCTTTATAATATAGATTGCTACCAGGGAGCGTGATAACCTCCTATTTTGTTCTTTCTTAAGATTTCTTTGACTATTTGGTGTCTTTTGTGGTCCCATATAAATTTTAGGATTAGTTCTAGTTCTGAGAAGAATGCCACTGGTATTTTAATAGTGATTGCATTGAATCTGTGTATTGCGTTAGGTAGTAAAGACACTTTAACAATATTAATTCTTCCAGTCCACCAGCAAGGTGTATCCTTCCATTTATTTGTACTTTCTTCATTGTTTTATAGCTTTCAGAATATAGGTCTCTCACCTCTTTGGTTAAAGTTATTCCTAAGTATTATGCTTTTTGATGCAATTGTAAACAGGATTGCATTCTTAAATTCTCGTTCAGATAGTTTGTTGTTGATGCATTGATTCTGTAACTTTACTGAATTCATTTATTCCAAGTTTTTGGTGAAGTATTTAGGTTTTTCTGTATATACTATCATGTCATGTTTTTACCTTTTTAAAATGTGGCTACCAGAAAACTTTAAATCACATCATGTGGCTTACGTTACTTTGTATTTGGACAGTGCTGCTCTGTCTTATCCTTCATTATGGAGCATAAGGTTCATTTGGGAACTGGTATGTGATTAGATAGGAGATGTTAGATAGCTACCAGAAATAAGTATTTACATTTTATGTTCTAGGCATACGAAGGCCGTTACCATTTCTTAAATAGTGAAGTAACTTAATGAAATTTTTAGGAAGCGTAAACTGGTCATATTGTGGTATGCTACAATAACTAATTAACTGAGTTCTTATTGTGTACTAGGCACCATTCTAAGGGTATATATTCCTAAAATTTTCTTGGGTTTCAGATCCTAGACATTTTACAATGAAATTTTTTTATACAAAGGTATATTCAGGAGGAAAATGTTGCATTAGTAAAGGTAAATGAAAATTCTTACAATTAAAAATAACATTTTAAAAAGCTTATATTTTTTATGATACTTAATGTTCACCGGGTATTGAAAGAGAAAGGAAGCTCCTTTTAAAAGGAACGTCAGTATAGATGGAACAAAAATGTAAAGGAGAGAAAGCTAGAATCCTGTAAAATGGTACTTGTTTAATCAAGAGCTGGCTCCCAAGGTTGCCCTTTTGATTTAGGCCTAACCCCAAGTACAAGGTGTGTTCAAACAATATGGTGAATGTTTAAATTTAAAAAAATGTGTTACAGTAAAAGACACCTTGCCATTAATCCTCCTCAAAATATTCCCCCTCACTTAGAACACTTATCCCATCCTTATTGCCACTTTCTAAAGCAGTTCTGGAAGTCCTCTTTTGTGAGTGTCTTTAGTTGTGCTGTGGTGGCTGCCTCGATGTCCTGAATCATTTTGACTTTGGGAAAGAGCCAAAAGTCGTATGGTGCCAGATCTCGTGGATAAGGTGGATGAGGACACACTGTAATGTCATTATTTGACAGAAATTGCCATGTACTAGAAGCCATGTGTGACACGGAGCATTTGTCATGATGGAGGAGGATTTATGGCACACTTTAAAACACACCTTCTCTCAACCATAGTTCATACCCGACTGACTGCACCGAACAAGCTGAAACTTGTCACACACTGTTACTAAGGTTCAACGCACCGCTTCCCGTATTGAAGATCCTTGCCTTTCTGCCGATGGCACTCACTCAGCAGGAGCATTCACAGTATTTTGTGATCACAACGGAAAGGCTCCGTGTCACACATCGCTTGGCTTCTGGTACAGCAATTTCTGTCAAATAAAAACATTGTGGTGTGTCCTCATCTGCCTTATTCACTGGATCTGGCACCAAACATGAAATTTAAGTGTTTTGAATCAGTTCAGGACATCAAGGCAGCCATGACAGCGCAACTAAAGACACGAAGGGGGACTTCCAGAAGCGGTTCAGAAAGTGGCAAGAATGATGGTTCAAAGTGACGGGGAGTGTTTTGAGGGGGATTAATGGCAATGTGTCTTTTACTGTAATAAATTTTTTATTTATTTAAACATTTACCGTATTGTTTGATCACACCTTGTATTTTCTAAAATGTTAAATTTCCCGAATTTTTGCTCAGAGGTCTAGGCTGAGTCATTCTTAAATTTTTCTTGTCTTTACTATGGAATTTGGGAGTCAAGTTTATGTCATGTGTGAAGGATGATAGGCACAGTAAGAATTTAGGATTTTATTCTTTATCTGTGACATCTCTGACTGGGGTCTTTGTAAATAAAACTGTTTTTCACCCTGTCAAAAGTCACATACGTTCTTGGGTTTCTTTTTCTTTTTTATCTCTTAGGCTTCTAAAGATTCATAGGCTTTAAAAATTACAGATAGACTATTAGGCAAAGAGACCTTTAGAAGTGATTTATCTAGTTCAGGGTTTTTCAACCTGGGAACTACTGGTATTTTGGATTAGATGATTCTTTGTTGGGGTTGGGGGTGGGCTGTCATGTGGGTTATGTCCTATCCATGGCCGCATTTCTGGCCTCTACCCACTACATACCAGTACTTTCTCGTTAGTTGTCACAGTCAAAAATGTCTCGGCATTGCCACAAGTCCCCGGGAAGACAAAATCCCCCTGGTTGAGGCCCACTGCTAAAGTGCCTTTCCTGTAAGTGGTGTTTACCTCCCCAGAACTCTGACGCTGAGGAGGGAACGTGCCACCTTCCCTAGCACTCCACTTCAGCTGCAGGTGGCCCTCTTGGGGTAGAAATCGTTTCTCGGTTAAGATCAAATCTGCCAACTTTTTAGTTCTACCTCTGAGGACCATACAGATTGACATACAGACTTTCTCAATTATTGGAACATAGGCAGACCAGGACTTTCAGGTCCCTTACATGGTTATTTTAGAGCCTGAGTTGGCAAACTTTTTTGGTAATGGGCCAGATAATAAATATTTCAGGTTTGGCTACATATTTGCAGGCTACTTATAGTCTCTGCTGCCTAATTTTCCTTTCCTTCTTCCCTCCCTCTTTTTTTTTCCTTTTTTTGCAATCCCTTAAAAGTGTAGAAAATATTCTTAGCTGGACTTGGCCCCAGCAGTATCTTGCCAAACTTCAGTCTGTTCCATCTGATCTTCAGATGGCAGTGCCTTCTTAACGTGTGGTGCCTCAGAACCAGTACAGAACTTTGGGTAAAGACTGAGCAGCATAGAATGATGGATGTGTCACTAACTCTAAAATGCTTAAAGCGCTTGTTGCCCTTTTGGAGCCTTGTCACATTTTCAACTTAAAATGACCTTAATGCCAACCAGAACTCTGGTTTGCCTTTTTTATTAGGCCATACTATTGCCTGGATAGTGTTGGTGACCATCCATAGATACATTTACATTAGAGCTTATCTTACCTAGAGCCACCTCGCTCCAGCTTGTTGAGAGCTTACTGATTCTTACTTTGTCCTCTAAAATGTCAATGACATTTCTCTCATCTTCCTGTGACTTGAATGTTTGACAAACATACCTTGGTCTTCCACCTAAGTTACAAATGAAAATTTGAATGAGACATAGCTCTACTCATAAATCTCAACTCACAAATACTTAGAAAATAAGGTAATTTTAATGTGTGAATGTAGTTGGTCTACAGTGTTTTTATTTCTTAAATTGTTTTGTAGAATTGTTCTTGGATCTCCATTGTAACAACCACCAGATGTTTCCATCATTAGTAATGGCTTTCAAGCAAAGTGATTGGACAGTACATAAGTCTAATGACCATGACAGAAAAACAATTTTAATTCACATACAAAAAAAGAGTTTTAAATAATGATTTCTTTCAAAAGTTGCTAATATATGTAATTATTATTATTTTTTTCAGAAAGGACCTACACCAGCTGCTCCAGTTCATAACAGTGAAGAAGACCCAGCTACCCAAACTAATTTAGGATTTATTCATGCATTTGTCGCTGCCATATCAGTTATCATTGTATCTGAACTGGGTGACAAGACGTTTTTTATTGCCGCCATTATGGCGATGCGTTATAACCGCCTGACAGTGCTGGCTGGTGCTATGCTCGCCCTGGGCCTAATGACGTGCTTGTCAGGTGAGTGTGTTTCCCTCCTAGTGAGTTCACCAAATTTAGGAGAAAGCATGGTGTTCGGCATTGCGTTCACTGAATCATTCAACGATTCATCTTGGAATTTGGTTCATGTTCCAAAATTTAGTAAACAGAAAATGGTTTGAGTACATAAATTCCTAAAAACTATATTACACTTTTAAAATTAAATTTTCAATTCTTCAGTCAAGATACGGACTCATTTATTCACTAGTTTGTAATCCTTGCTTTGGCTCTGTGTCCTTGCTTTTTCTTTTCAGTTCAGAGAAGCTTATTTGTATGTGATATCTTAGAAGTAGGATTCAAGCAACCACAGAGATTGCATGTTCTCCTGTTGAGGGACGTTTGCTAATAACAGGGGTCACTTTCAGTTTGTGTTGTATTAAGCTGTTCTTACCCATTAGGTAAAGGAAGGAAAGAAATGTTCTTAGATTCCTAGTTTGTGTTACTCTTATATAGGCTTCAATTTTTCAAAGAATTAGACCACTAGAAAGTAAACTTAACCACTAAATAATTAAATATAACTTAGTCTTTGATTCAAAAGCAACCGCGAGCGATGTAGTTGGGTAGGAAATGGTGAGCTCACCATTAGGGTCTGACTTTGCATGTATGAGCGTAATGATGTTACTTAACCTCTTTGAGCATCAGGTTCCCCATTTGTAAAATGGAGATAATATCTACCTACCTTATAGAGAGTTGTGGTCTGTTTTAAAATGAGATTTTACATTTCAAGTTCTTGTTCACCTGTTTCCTCAGCAAGTTCTGTTTCTGGCTGCTTGCATGCTCATTAAAGTTTAGGTCTTTTAAAACATATTTATGAGTATTTTAATGATTAAAATAATTTGACTACCTTTCACATTTTAGAAATTATTAGCATTTTTCATATTTCACAGTCAAAACAGTTTTATCTTCAAAAGGAAATTTTGATTGTAGGAAACAGGAAAATTGGAGAGTTGTATATAGTGAAGTTACTTGTTTGGAATGAGTTTCAATAATATCAGAGTTTTATTTTCGAAATTTTGAGCTTCAAGGATAACTAGAAGGCCGTGCTCTCTCTGCCCAGTCCCTCCTCAGAAACTGGCTCCATCCTCAGCAAGTTCTGTTTCTGGCTGCTTGGATGCTCCTTAAAGTTCCCCCATCTCTTGTGCATTTCCATTTCCTCAGCTGTAAATGGGGTGAGTCTCTTCTCTCCTAGCCCTCTGCCCACCTCCCTCAAGCTGCTGGTACTCTGACAGCCCTTCTCACCTGTATTGTTTAAAAGAATAGGTTGTGTCTGTAGTCTTCCAACCTTTTCCTTGAGTCTAAGATAATTTTTGAAAAACTATATACTCCCTGTCACATTGACGTTATCCAAAACTTTTCATCTTAAATTGAAGAAGTGGCAAAGATCTACTTTCTGATATATTGTATAATATAGAGCTATTAATGTATTCTTTTAAAATATACCCAATGGAATCTAAATACCATTAGCAATTTGTTACCATCACCATCATTCCTTTAAAAAAATGCATGAATAAACTCTCCTTTAACATTTGGAAATTTACTTTGTTCTTATTTCTCTTTTAATTCTTATTTTCACTTACTTTCCTCATACAATTTTACTCTAACAATTATAATTTTTTACTTGAAAATCTTTTATGGGTCATACTGTCATGTTTAGAGCAAAAATATGCATATAAAATAAATTTTAAAAGATGCTGAAAATTTCCTTTAAGTCTCTAAATGTTAATATTTTTATGGATTGAGTTATAGTTATTAGTACACAATTGATCAAAGCACAATATTTTACATATTGAAATAGTTTTTAAAAGTTGGAAATGAGTCCCTTAATGAGATGAAAGAACTCTTTAAATTAGTTTATATGTTCATGGCCCTCGTTGATTTTAATCACCAAATTAAGATTTCTCTTGTGTACTTTTTCTTCCTTTCCAACTAATACACAATCTTTAGGGTGACACTTTAAAACAATGCAAATACCCTCCTCCCCAAAGTGTCAGTTGATGACTCTTAACATGATCTAAATTATCCCTTGATGCCTGCAAAATGGCTTTCTAACTCTACTTACCCCATTCGCCTTTACCAGTGAGCTGGGCATACTATTCTAAGACAAAGCTCTCCGGTAGGCCGGGGGCTCAGGTGGTTGGAGCACCGTGCTCCTAACAGTGAGGACACATGTTGGATTCCCACATGGGTCAATGAGCTGCGCCCTCTACAGCTAAGACTGTGAACAACAGCTCTCCTTGAAGCGGAGCTTCGGTGAGCAGCCAGAGGTCTGTGTATGCGGCCACGGACTGCTGTGAGCTGCTGTGAGCTACTGTGTTATACCACGAGTGGGCCGACCAACGACCTGCGGCGACTGCCTCTGCCTCTGGGTGGAGTGCAAGACTCCAGCATGGGCCAGGGAGCTGTGCCCTACAACTAGGCTGAGAAATAATGGCTTAAAAAAAAAAACCACGGGGGGGTGGGTGGGGTGGGAGGAAAGCTCTCTTTCCTCCCCCATTGGTTTGTCTATTATCTGTATAAACTCATGAATTCCCTTTTTCAGTGGTTTATAATTAATACCTAACTATATTGTTGCTTAAATGATCCCAGGTTTGGCAGCTGGGAGCCCCTCCAAGCTGGTTCCTATGATCTTGTGACGTGCTGCCATTGTTTGTTTTTGTTTTTCCTCACTTTCTAGTAAAACGGGATAGCGCAGGCTCACCTTGTACCTGCCGTGCCAGTCCTGCAGTTAGCCATTTCTCTGAGGAGCCTTTTAGTGGGGAAGGCTATAAGAAACCAAGATCTGGGTGCAAAATTGGCTCACTGCTGCTGAAATGGCTTTGCTTCTTGGCCTTTTCAGTAGACAGAGCTGGAAAATACGTATCTGTATTGTGTATACATGTGCACATACATATACATATATAATTTGAATATAGGTGTGCACATAAGTATAGATTTGGTATATTTCTAAACATGATTTAAATTTTTTTTCAACTTTGTAGTATAATGAAATAGGGAATAGTTTACTTACCTGTGCATTTATACACTTGATGTTCAGGCAGATTTGTAAGTGTTGCACCCATTTTATAAAAAGAGCTGGCGGGGCAGTCAGCTCAGTTGGTTAGAGCGCAGTGCTCTTAACAACAAGGTCGCCGGTTCGATCCCCACATGGGCCGTGAGCTGCGCCCTCCACAGCTAGATTGAAACAGCTACTTGACTTGGAGCTGATGGGTCCTGGAAAAACACACTTAAATAAAATTTTTAAAGAAGAGCTGGTGAAGTAAAGAATAACTGCATTTATTTTACATATATGGAAATATCTTCTGGCCCTTCCATAGTTTTTAAATTTTAATTACTGAACTGATATTACTGATATAACAATGTGTTTCACAGTTAAGATTTGGGTTCTAGGTGTATAGTTCAAAGTACAGTTTTTTTTGTATAACTTATACAATTGTTCTCTTTGGTACTGAATAAGTTTGTTGTAAATGTTATTTTAATACATATATAAGGAATTAGTTTTCTTTCATAAGATGTTTAAATAGTTACAAAGGAGCAGAGTTTGAATCATGCCATGTGAGAATCTTATGGTTCACTATAAAAATTGGTAATTTAAAGATTTGTGATGAAGTATCACTTACATGGGAAGATGGTGTAGCTTCTAGGTTATAAGTTCTCAGGATCCTTAGCGGGCAGCATGGTGACCCCTCTACCTAAAGTACTACGCCCTGCACGACATGTAGCAAGTCAGCCCCTGGCTGAACGTGTCGGTAGAGTCCCCTATCTCAGGAGAGGTCCCTGTGGCACACATGTACCACACATGCTGTCTTCATCTGGACCTCTGATTTCTTGATACGCTATGTTACGTCATTGGCCAGACCTAAGGGTTCAATATGGGCGAAGGGAAAGAAGTGGAATTATTTAAGGTTATTACATATTAGATGAGCTTCTAATGTGAACCATTTTCCCTTTAAAACAGTGGTAAACTGAAGGGAGCCGTCCCCTTGGTTGTGGTACATGCTACTTAACCAGAATTACTGTTGCATTTTCTTCCAGTTTTGTTTGGCTATGCCACCACGGTCATCCCCAGGGTATATACATACTATGTTTCCACTGCATTATTTGCCATTTTTGGCATTAGAATGCTTCGGGAAGGCTTAAAGATGAGTCCAGATGAAGGTCAAGAGGAACTGGAAGAAGTTCAAGCAGAATTAAAGAAAAAAGATGAAGAAGTAAGTTGTAGCACTGTTAAATATCTGGACCAAAAAGGCCCTCAACTAAGAGTAAACGCTATGCAGAGGTCTCCGGTGGTCATCCGTAGCTGTGTGGTATGTGTGGGGTCAGGTTCCTTAATTAGAAGCTGAACAGCAGGGACTATGGTTTATACTGTTGTTTCCTCCCTTTGTATCTAGTCTAGCAGGTAATCAGTAACTACGGTTTGATGTATTGTGTTGGGGAGGAATGGAAGAATTGAGAACATACCATTTGTTGCTGTGTGAGACCAATGGTTCAGAAGAAGTTTGGGGTCACATAACTAGTTTCTTGGAGCATATTTCATAGAATTTAAACACTTTTTAAAAGAAAGATTAAGTAATTTTGTGCTATTTTGTTTGCTTCCTGGGGTTAATACCGTTTTTTATTTTTAATTTAGTTTCAACGAACCAAACTCTTAAATGGACCAGATGTTGAAACGGGTACAAACACGATACCTCAGAAAAAGTGGATGCATTTTATTTCACCAATCTTTGTTCAAGCTCTTACATTAACATTCTTAGCAGAGTGGGGTGATCGCTCTCAACTAACTACGATTGTTCTGGCAGCTAGAGAGGTGAGTGGTACTTGAGAGACGACTGCTTCTGTATTAAAGTTCTGTATCAGAGCAGAACTAATGTTACTTTGCTCCACGGGGCACTGGACAAAGTCAAGGGGGGCCACGGGATTATTCCATCTCTTAGACTATTGGTTTTAGCACTAGTAATGCTGCTCCTCTTTAAAATCTAACTTCTCCCAGTTTCTAGTCAGTCAGATGGTGGGTACGTGTATTCTTGTGTGGAAACTTTAATTGTTCTCTTTTGACTCATCTTGCAGATTCCTCTTCCCTTCAGCTTTGCTGAAATGATGCTGTGGCAGTTGTCTTGCCTTGATTTTCTTTCTTTTTCTCAGAACTTTCCTTTGTGTACTTGTTGAGAATATGACCTGACATAATGTTATTGAAGGCCAATTTGGCATTAAATATCTTAAAGTAGATAATCTACGGCTTCTTCCATTCCTTGTGTTAAAGAAATAGAGTGTTGCAAAGGTGACTTAGGAAATTGGTTAAGTCCTAGCCCCAGAATACTAAGTCCTAGGATGGGAAGCCTGAAGAGACCTCAGATCATCTTGTTCTAACCATTGCTCTTCCGATAAAGACCCTGAGGCCCAGAGATAGGGTGACTTATCTGAGGACACAAGCAGTGGGTAGCGGGGCCAAGGAATACCGCCAAGGCTCCGCCTTCTAGCCGTTTCTGCTGTGTCTTGTTCATACTTGTTAGATGCCATACTTAAAAGATATCCATGTTTTAAAAATTTTTAACCTTTTTTTGAGAGCAATAGTAGAGTTTACATGTTCACAGAGATTTATTAAGATTTACTGAGGAGATGGTTGTGGAATTTTTAGAATGCTGCTGTTACTTTTGATATTTTTCTTGGTCTTAACAAATATCATTTATCTGTTAAATTACATTGGTTTTATTGGATGGTAGGATTTAGTAGATAACAAGCTTGATTTGAATTTGTTTTTAACTCCTAGGAAGTACCTATCATAAGAGAACCAATTCCTTACCATAGTATGCTGCAGTTTAAAACAAGCATTGGAGACCAGGACTAATATAGTTATGGCAGGACTGTTTTGTCAGAGAAGCCTGAAAAATGCTTTCTTTTGGAGGAAAAAAAAAATACTTAATTCAGTTTTTCATCTGATTCCAATATTTTAAAACAAACTTTCTTTTAAAATGTCACTTCAAAGGCTTTGCCCTATCTTCTTGATTTCTAGGCTTTTTTATTAGCTTTCTGATTTGCCAGAATTAGGACTTCACTTTGTAGTGGTGGTATTCCCGGGTGAGCTGTCACGATGGCAGAATCATTACCGTCCCCTAACACTGCCGTCTGAATGGCACAGTGACTTATGAAAGGCTCACGATTCCGTGCATGTGAGTCACCTTGGTCTAGCAGTGTGGCACGTGCTGACTGGGTCTGAGCCTTGCTGTGTGGTCACGTAGGTAGCACCTTCCTGCGACCTACTACACGGATTATTCTGTGAAACAAGATAAAGCGTGCAGGGTCCCTGACACAGTGACCACTCACTGTTAGCTGCCCCCCACACCACCAGCACTGCGAGGGTATGTAACGAGCTCTGAAGGCAGAAATACTGTTCTCTCTTTTTTGCTCCCTTAACATTTTTGATTTTTGGTAATTTTTTGTATAAACCACATAGTAGTCTAGTTCAATCCGTTTTAGTCTGAACTTTATTTCTGCTTCCAACATTTAAAAAAAAAAGAGAAACTTGAGGGAGGAAATTCCAGGGTCAAATAAATTTGGCAAATGTATCTTGTTTGTTTCTTTAATTATAATTTATTGGCGTGACAATGGTTAGTAAAATTACATAGGTTTCAAGTATACAATTCTGTAATACACCATCTATATATCATGTTGTGTGTTCACCACCCAGAGTCAGTTCTCCTTCCATCACCATATATTTGATCCCATTTACCACCTTCTACCACCCCTGTCCCCACTTACCCTCTGCTAACCACTATTATCTGTGTCTGTAAGTTTTCATTTATCTTCTTCCTTTGTTGCTTTCAGTTTTATATCCCACATATATCAGTAAAATCACACGGTGCTCGACTTTTTCTGACTTATTTCGCTTAGCATTATATTCTCAAGATCCATCCATGTTGTCACAAATGTTCCTATATCATCTTTTCTTACCACCGAATAGAATTCCATAGTGTATATGTACCACGACTTCTTTATCCATTCATCTATCGAGGGACATTTTGGTTGTTTCCATGTCTTGGCCACCATAAATAGAGCAGCAATGAACATTGGAGCACACTTGTCTTTATGGATAAATGTTTTCAGATTTTTTGGGTAGATACCCAGGAGAGGGATTGCTGGGTCATATGGTAATTCTATTCGTAATTTTTTGAGGAACCTCCACACTGCCTTCCATAGCGGCTGCACCAGTCTGCATTCCCACCAACAGTGTATGAGAGTTCCTTTTTCTCCACAGCCTCTCCAACACTTGTTACTATTTGTCTTGTTGACTTTAGCCATTCTGACTGGGGTGAGGTGATATCTCGTTGTGGTTTTTATTTGCATTTCTCTGATGATTAGTGATGTTGAGCATTTTTTCATGTCTATTTGCCATTTGTATGTCCTCTTTGGAGAAATGTCTCTTCAGGTCGTCTGTCCGTTTTTCAATTGGGTTGTTTGTTTTGTTATTGAATTGTAGGAGTCCCTTATATATTTTGGATATTAGCCCCTTTGGGAGACGTTGTTTGCAACTATCTTCTCCCATATGGTTGGTTGCCTCTTTCTTGATGGTTTCTTTTGCTGTGCAAAAGCTTTTTAATTTGATATACTCCCATTCATTTATTTTAGCTTTCGCTTCCCTTGCTTTTGAGGTCAAATTCATAAAATCCTCTTTGAACCCAAGGTCCATAAGTTTAGTACCTATGTTTTCTTCTATATAGTTTATTATTTCAAGTCTTATGTTTAGGTGTTTGATCCATTTTGAGTTAATTCTGATACATGGTAATAGTCTAGTTTCATTCTTTTTTACATGGCTTGCCAATTTTCCCAGCACCATTTATTGAGCAGGCTGTCTTTTCTCCATTGTTTTTGGTTCCTTTGTCGAAAATTATCTGTCCATATTTATGTGGGTTTATTACTGGGTTTTCAATTCTATTCTATTGGTCTACGTGTCTGTTTTTCTGCCAATATCTTAGTTTTTATTATTGGTGTTCTGTAGTACAAGCTGAAGCCAGGGAGTGTGATACCTCCAGCCTTTTTCTTTTTTCTTAGGATTGCTTTGGCTATTCGGGGTCTTTTGTGGTTCCATACAAATCTGATGATTTTTTTGTTCCATTTCTTTAAAAAATTCCATTGGGATTTTGATGTTGAAGAAGACACAAAGAAATGTAAAGATATTCCGTGTGCATGGATTGGATCAATATAGTTAAAATGGCCATATTTCCCAAAGCAATATATACAGATTTAATGCAATCCCCATCATATCTTGGTTTTTTGTTTTGAAGATTTAAGTATACAAAATAACAAAGACTGGAAAATCCTGTATTAAGGGAACTATTTAATTTTATGTAATCCAGTGATTTTCTTCAGGTATCACTTCCAAATAGAATGAAACCATCTTCTAGGTTACCAGTTTTAGAAGTTGTATGATATACAAACAATTTGGGACATGTAGTCCCACTCTTCTGTTCTTTACAGATGTTTCAAATTGTCTCCATTTCTGCAGTCACTGCACATATACTGCCCACCGCTCCGCAAACAGCCTTACCTCGTCCTTCAGAGAAACAGAAATCATTTTGCTTCATTCCCAGCGATCCCAGGGGAAGGCCTTTCCCTCCTGTATTCTGGATACCAAGCCCCAGGCCCCCACTTACAACTTAAACTTTTGCCTTTCTGCCACCCAATTTTGTGAACATTTTAGTATGAACAAGTTTTTCTCATCTAAAAAAGTTTTACCTTTTCCTCAGTTCTCCTCCCTTCCCTTCAGATGACCTGGCTGTGATGGGAACAGGTTGGCTCTTCCTTGCTTACAAATCGCAGTGGGCACGTTCCTGACCTCACTGGTCACGTTGATGTGGTGCTGAGTTCACTGCAGCCACCCTGGGCGGCTCACTGCCTGGCCCCCCTTTCAGTCTCCTTTGCATACCTTCTCCTCTGTCATCCTTTAAGTGTTGCTTTCCTCATGATTGTGTTGTTAACGTCCTCGTCCTACATTCTCTCCCAGGGTTATTATATTCAATCTCATAGTTTATTCACCGTTGAACTCCACTGACTCTTGAACTTCTCCACTTTTAATTCTCGTCATCATCCATAAAGTCTTTGTCCATTGCTTTCCCTACCTTTTAATCACATTGGTATTACCATTATTTATCCAGAGAATTAAGGGTGAGAAACTTGGGTGTCATGCTTGACTTTTCTCTTTCCTAACACCTACCATTCACTTATCACTAAGGTATATCAGGAATGCCTCCTTAATTGCTCTTAAACCCATCTGCCTCTTCTGCCTGTAGTCTCCCACCCCAATCCAGGCCGACATTGGTTTTTACCAGGGAGGACTATTGCAATAGGCTCCCAATTGATCACCTTGCCTTCTCTCTTGTTCCCCTCCAGTTCATTCCTAGACTTTTAAAGCACAAATGTGTTCTGTCATTCCCCAGCTCAAAACCAACCAGTGTCTGAAAGTCTAAGCCTAGAGGATCCTCACCGACCTGGCCCCTCCTACTTTGATGGGCTCTTTCTTGTGATTCATGGTTCTCTCTAGAAATGCAGAAGCACTCTGTAGTTTTCCCTTACTCCTGGCCTGTTGCCATTTACTAGCATGCTCCCACCTCCACAAAACAGATTGTCCTGCTCATTCTTTAGGGCTATCTTTTCTGGAAAACTTTTACTGGTCGTACCAATGAGTGTGCCTAGTTCTCTCTGGTGACAAGTGTTTACTGAATAAATACTGTTTCTGGTGCTGAGCTCCAGCAGTGAGCGCACCATACAGATTAAGGGAGGCAGGGGTCTCTGTTTTGGGGAAGCAGTCAGGCTGTAAAGGCTGCCTGTTTCACTATATCAAGTACTGCCTAAGGGAAAAGATGTCCTGGTTAAGTGTCCCTAGCACATGTCACTTAGGATTATTTTGATCTTACACAATTTTTTTTCTACTTTTATCTTTGGTCCTAGGTAAAATGGAAAACATTCCTTTAAGCAGCTATTACTTTTCATAAATTATAAATCTTAATTTTTCTGTTTTACGCTTTTGCTGTTGTTGACTTCTGTTTTCACTGCGTACTAGTTATCTTTCTCAGGTAACAGTTTCAACCCTGGCTGAACTAAGAGTTGTATTTGTTTCTAGGACCCCTGTGGTGTAGCAGTGGGTGGAACCGTGGGCCACAGCCTATGCACTGGATTGGCTGTAATTGGAGGAAGAATGATAGCACAAAAAATCTCTGTCAGAACTGGTAAGTGGTTTTCTTCTTTTCAGTTACAAAGAAAATACCATTTGTTTTAAGTCTTAGCATCACTGAGAGGTTAGAAAGGGGCATTATGTTTTAATTCTTTAAGTTGAGACTTGAAGTAGACTTGGTCTTTGCAATGATCATCTCTCAGAGGTTCACTGGCCCTGCTGTTGCAAACATGGTCTGTGTAGATTGTAAAGTACAGATTCATCCAAAAGCACTACTGGCTTCACGGTAGCTTTGAAGAAACTGATTCTCACTGTTCAGTGAGGCGTGTGAAGCGTTCTTTGCTGAGGAAATGGGGTTTAAGTGTTTCTAATTTGTTTTTAAGGTTAATGTCTTAGCTCCGTAGAGGAATTTTGCCTTAAACTTTTTCTCTTCTCTTACAGTGACAATCATAGGAGGCATCGTATTTCTGGCATTTGCAGTTTCTGCACTATTTATAAGTCCTGATTCTGGTTTTTAACAAGCTATTTTCATTTATATTTAGTTTAAGATAGGTAACTCTTGTGTTTATGTACATAATATATATTATAACTGAAAGTGATAGAAAATACTGTATTTTGTAGCAATGAGTTGTTATTGATTATGTCCAAAAGAAATAATCATTGATTCTATTTGCAACATGGATTTTTAAAAGAAACCTGATGTCTAAGTGTGGATTTTTCTTTTCTCCAGTATAATCACATTAACATGGTCTGTTTTTTGAGGGTTTTCTTAGCTTTTTCACAGGGGATGTATACAGAACCACTGTGCAGTGGCGTCTACCATTTGATTTTCTTTCAGCACTGACCCCTTTATAAGGAATCTATATTTTTGTCTCCCTGGATCACTGAAGCATTTTAAGATGTTTATCTTAAAATTTTTTCTGGGTAAGAATGAATTTGTGTCTGTAAAGCATTTCCCCTAACCAGTAAGCAGTACTTGATATCTTTTCAAAATTAGGTTCTTTGTTTAAAAAGCAAAAAGAGTAAGAGAAATGTATTATAGTCAGCCCTCGGGTATCCATGCGTTCAGCATCCACGGATTCAACCAACCACGAAAACACCTGAAGTGTTACATTGTTGCTGATGTATATACTATGTAGTTAGGCCTATATAGGATGGTTGTGTCTGTACTAAAACATGTACAGACTTTTCTTGTCATTGTTCCCTAACTACAGTATAACAATTATTTACATAGCATTTACATTGTATTAGGTATAATCTAGGAATGATTTAAAGTATAAGGGAGGATGTGTGTAGGCTATGAAAGCACTACACTTTATGTAAGAGAATTCAGCATCAGTTGGGAGTAGAGTCATGAAACTGAGGGATCACTGTACTGTTATATCGATAATATGAGAAGAATTGTTTACCAGTTCCATTCTTTTTTTTTTAAATTGGGTAGGAAACCCAATATAAAAACAGTCAATATTTGACAACATGGAATTACCAAATTAAAAGAATACTATGAGTGTATTCATATCTTTTCTATATTGAATAAACAATGTAACATAGGTACAATGTAAATAAAAGTGGTATGACCAGTGATTGTCTTCCCTTTTGTTATACAAGTTCATAATTTTCTAATTTATCAAAGTTGTATTAATATTTATAGACCAGTTTCTAAAGTAAAAAACAGGAGCCAAGCATTGTTCTAAAGCAGTCTTACCTGTTAACTCTCAGTTCTATGAGGCAGCAGATACTGATATAAGGTTACATGATAGAGCAGGGAGTCAAACCAGACAATGTCATTCTATAGCCCGTAACTACTGATTATGTAAGGCTACCTCATTTTATCATAGCACCTTTGTAATCACTGTCATCTAAGTATACCCTAACTTGACTACTATCCTAACTATATGTTCCATCCAAGCAGCGTAACTGCTTTCTCCCAGCTTGGTAAGTTCTATTACCATGTGCAGTAACGTTGTCATTAATAGTGTCTTTCAACCTAAAGGAGAGTTCTGCAGAAACTCCTCCATGTTCCTTGTATGAAGTACTATGGAATAGTAGACCCAGAGCAATTCAGCTTTACTGAGCTACTATCAAAGTCCACAATTATAGTAAATTTGTGATTTAAAGAAATGAAAGAACAGAGTCTTTCCTAATCACCCAGCATTGTCAATTAGAGACATTCTGC
The DNA here is from genome assembly GCF_964194185.1 of Rhinolophus hipposideros. Lineage (NCBI taxonomy): Eukaryota > Metazoa > Chordata > Mammalia > Chiroptera > Rhinolophidae > Rhinolophus > Rhinolophus hipposideros. Next base: position 40,019,617 of record NC_138047.1, read on the forward strand.
AGTAGCAACATGGAAAGACAGCTAACCACTACTGTGAGAAGATCTGAAAGTAGCTGTCAGTTGGGGTGGCCAGTTAGCTCAGTTGGTTAGAGTGTTGCGCTAATAAAAGTAGTTGTCAGTTAAAAAGTAGCAGTAGCACATAGTAATGAAAAAGTCATGTTTGGAAACTTTATGGTAGTTAGAGAACTCCTTAAGTGTATGTTATAGGGCAGAAAAACAATGTCCATGAATTAAGAAAAAGTACTTCAAAGAAATTTCAAGTTAAGTCCCAAGACTACACTCATCATTTTGTGCAGTTACATACCCCTAATACTGCCTTAGATTACAAACAGAAAAGTAGGTAATTACATTATTTCTTTTCCAAGAACAGAATGGTTAATTCCTTGTTGGAAAGTAGCTGGTACCATCAAAACCCAAACTTGGCAATGCAGGCAGCCTGGTCCTAGTAGTAGCTTAATATGTGAATATAACAGCAAAGCTTTCTGAGACACTAAAATCTTGTAACAGGACACAATTCAGAATTTGGTAGCTCAGATGTAAACTACAAGTTAAAAATCACTAACTCAGAACTCCACTGCTGAATAAAAGAGGAAAATTTCATCGGTAGTGGTTTTAAAATATTTAATAGTCTCTTTAAAATCCAAAATAATGTGATTCTTACAAGTTATGTGCCACATAAAGCAGGTGTTATTTTTTTGAGAAATGCATGTGATACTGTAAAACATAGCACTGAGGTATTTTTTATTTTTGAAATTGAGTAAGGAAACAAAGTCTGGATCTAATTATTTTTACATTTACAAAAAAACAATGCTACTGCTTGGCTCTTGCTGTTATTTCAGGTTGTGAATACATTATAGGAGTATGGGAAAGAGCATTATAATAGTACATGTAGTTTTAAAAACGATGCACATCATCACCTGGGAAAATGATCATATAGCAATAGGCCTGAGTGAAGGTAGGCTGATGAACACATTGTACCTCTTCTCAAAGGATAGCTTTGAAAATCAAGTGTAACCAATTGTAACACCAAATTAAAAGGGCAATATCGGTAACAAAATGATCCCCATTTTATACAATATTTCCACACATAGCTCATGAAAATTAGCAGAGAACCTAATATAGCACCGTTGAAACCATTCATTGTTCCTTCACGTGCTTCTGTGCAATTTAGGATTTGGGCTGAATACCTGAAAAAATGTTAGTCTCGTTTCTGTTAATCAATTGGATTTCAATTAAATGTTTGCTTTAGAAAAAATATAGGTATTCTTACCTCAAGATTAGTTAGCCATTTATAGCTCCACCCTTTTGGAAGTAAGAATGTTAGCCTCCATCTAAATTTTATTTAAAACCAAGAACCAAGCAGTAAGGACAGCAATGTAGCACACTAAGAACCATACAGAACATGAGAAAGAATTTGGTGTGTGTTTTTAAGCTACCAACTTATGTTAACAATTAGAAATTTACAAAGAGAAAACATTTTTTGCACTAACTGGTTTCAATACAGCACTGAATTTAACTCATCTTTGGGCTTCAATCTTTACATAGGGTGAACGTGCAAGTGCCACACAGAAGTCCTTCTCCAACTTACACCGCAGTAAAACAGATTTCAAACTAATTCTAGAATGGTCTAAATTATAGCTATTCTAGCTGGCATAGCTACTGAAAAAGAAAAAGGACATCTCCTGGCCCGTTTTTTTTGTTTTTTTTTTTTTTTTTTTTTTTTTGCTTGATGATGATTGTCTAGTTATATAATACATCAGTCTGAAGATAAGACAGCTTTCCCTACATTTACTAGTACTGGCACAATCATTGCCAGCAATGAATTTGTACCCGTACAGGCCAACTCAAAAACACCTGTTAAAAAACATTTGAATGTCATTTTTAAAGCGATGTCACAGTTTGTTTCCTCAGAAATTTAAAAGCATACATTTGAAAACACATTTTCAATTTAACCCTCAGAGTTAAGAAACATTTTTTACACCATTAAATCCACCTTGCGGTTGACTTGCTGTAATTACCACTCTCCAAGGGATCCCAAAGCTGGACAGTGTGCTCTGTACCTGGCCTGTGGGACTCGACCTACTCTACGGGCCCCAAAGTGGAGGATTCCGTTCCAATCACACCAGCAAGAAGTATCCTCAAATTTCTAGGCTCCAAATGCTCAAACTGCTTTACTAGACAGTGCTGTGTGTGGAGGTTTTGTTTTGTTTTAAAAGACCAAGCAGCACTATAGAGACAAACATTTTTTTTGTAGAAGAGTTTGCAGTGTGTATACATTACTTCACCTATATTTAAAGACTTGCAATGGATTTGAATTTAGATATGATAACTAGTAGTGGCCGTTAGAAGATGCTGATCATTTCACTAACATTTCCCCAAATGGGCAAAAACAGGCAATGTGTGCCATTGGATCTGTCATACTGGCCTTTGGCTGTGTTGGGGAAGTAATAGAAAAAGTGCCCCCAAAATAGAAAAGGCAGCAAGTGAAACTAGAAAAAGGTTGGAGCTATATGAAGCAGGTTTCAAAGGAGTTACCTTTATTTTTTCCTTAAATGAGCTGAGAACAGGAGGGAAGTGCAGGGGCCTCTGGATCTGGGCCCTCCACTGCTGTCCTGAAGCAAAACAGACTTGGCCTGCCCATGAAAAATCGTCATGAGGCTAGAGGCTGCACCCCACGTAAGAAGAGCTAGTTCTCTATGTCAGAGATTACAGTAAGGCAAAACAAAACAAACCACAAATTAAATACATGACACTGTGAAATCACTCTGATGAGAAAAGAGAACACAAAGATATTTAAAAATATAAATAAATACATGTAGCCATTTTTATTCAAGAAACCCAGAGAACTGCTTACAAAGCAATTTCTTCTTTAAAACCACTTCCTAAATTCTCCCATAAATACTCACTATTTGATTGTCACTTAATGCAGCACCTCAGTGTTTGCTGGTGGTCGTGATGGAATTTCACTTAGTCTTCATAAACGATATCCTATTTCATTAAAGAACGTTTCCCTAGGAAAACCCAGGCAGCTTACAAAATATTGTTAAATACTCAAAACAGAACCTGCAAAGTATTATTTTATTTAAGAAAAACAAGGAATGTAGTGTTAAATTATGACATGGGGAAAATATGCAAAACATCACATGGAAAGAAAGTTTTAATTTTTAAATATCCACGTTTGTTTAATTTCTTGTGAGCTGTTCAATACTGTTTAAATATCCTGAATTAATAACTATACCAACAAAATTCATCCCCAGTGTTTCCACAGGAGTCATTAAGACCAAATTACACTTTTTTTCTTCAACCAAAGTAGTCTTTCTCAGTCCTTTTTGTGCAAAAATATTACAAGAGCAATTCAAATGGAAACACTGAAATGGCATGCCAACATTTCAGAGCACATTTAAAACACCCAGAATAATTCTTGAAATGATTGTACTCTAAAGTATTACTAACAATCACTTTTAGGTTGATTTTTTACATCTATTCACACTGATGCAATTTTCCTAGACCTCTGAAAATAAACAGGCTCATTGGTCTCTTTTGGTGTCCACACAATAGGCAAGATAGGTTTACAATAGTGTCTAAATGAAACTAGCATCTACAATCTCTTGACTCCACCACATTCAAAACAAAAGTCAAAGTTCATTTGGCTACCTTGAAATCACTCCCATAAACCTACTACGGTTCACTGGATCTAAACATTTCTCAGAAATGTGTCATTTTTAAATTTCACCTAAGTGATGATTTGGGGATCCTTTAGAAATGGTAATGCCTATAATAAACTTTATCAAAATGAATAATTGCAATAAAGTGCTTGTTACATTTCAAAATGATGCTTTTAGACTGTGGTATGTTGTTTTAAAAGTGTGTGCTATTCCCATATAAGGATCCCCAGGCATGAGAGTTGGGTCGTCTCACCTGTCTCAGAAAGCAGCAGCACTAACTGTTGGTAGGCTGACAGTAGGCACATTACCCATGCGGATGAGGCTAGACTAGCTATGGCGAAGGGGGGAGGAGCTTAGAAAAGTGGAAGGATGTGGGAGGTTCCTACTATATTCATAGTTATATACAAATATATTAAATATGCTATAAAAATAGTCGACTCTTTTCCTCTGCAATTACTTCAGAAGCTCCTTTTAGAAGAATGCTCACCCAATCCAAACAAACTTAAAAGGTTCTCTTTCTCCAATCACTATTAAAATGGCAAGTGCCTTTGTGCTGTTTCTTTTCCATCATCTAAAGATTCCAATCGGCTTACTCCTGGCTAGACTCACTCAGCAATAGTAATATCCAGTGTTTATACCTTCCAACGCTGACTCCTGAGGGACTATGAACAGGGTCGCAGACATTGGAAAGATTACAGACTTGAGTGAGTTTTACACAATGTTCATCAACAAACTTCCAATCACCAAAGAAATACAGAAAAAGAAAAAAAAAGAAATGAGCAGTACTAGAATAAAATGCCATTTGCATTCATTCCACTTTATAAAAGTTCATCTCAATGTAGTGGAAAAGTTTTAAAACACGCTGAGTAACATCCAGTTTAAGATAACACCTATCTGCAGGGCCCCTAGCTCAGGCTTCCCGAAGGAACAAGGTCCGTCTATCCGCCTTCTACACACGATGCCCTCATGGACGTCCCAGGCCCTTCACTAGCTGCACAGACTGCGTTAAGGCAATGATGGATACTGCAGCGCTTCCGAAGAACCCAAGTAACACTCGCTCTATTCCAGAGTATTCTGTAACAAACCATTCAAAGTCACTAGTACCTTCCCACACCAGGTTTAGGTGACAAAGCAGGGCACAGGACTCAAATTACCACCTCAACTTAGGACAGAGTTTGGAGACTGAACTGTAGTATGTACTTTCATGCTTCCCCCATCCTCCACGTCTGCTTTTTCCATCAATCTTTTCCACTCAAAAAATGGAGTACTTCTGAGACCACTCCCAGCAGCAACTTTATTAGTCCTTGTCGTCCTCACCTGTAGGGGGTAAAACAATACGGACTGCCTGCAGTGCCTACCACCGCGGTCCAAAGCAGGGTAACTGCAGAACAGCTAACAGCTCTCCTTGTCTTCAACAGTTTCTTACCTAGAAAGCGCCACCCAGAATAAAATGGGGTTTTATTCTTTTTTTTTTTTTTTTAAAGAAAAACTGAGTAAAGCAGAGGGAAGACAGGATTTTTAAGTAGCTGAAAGATGTTCCTATTTGGTGTTTTTTCATGACTTAAGATTTAGAATCTTAATTAACAGCTTTGGCTACAGAAATGAATGAAGAACAACTGCTCAATCTTCATCAGAATGCTCAAATCTCCATGCAGGAGGGGGCAGGGACAGCTTTGCAATCCAAGTTTAAGAGAAGCAAGAAAAAAAGAGGAGCTAAGAGGCAGCTGGTACTTCCCACCTCTTCCAACACAACACTGCATACTGACAGCAAAGGAAAAGCAGCTAGCTGCTCCTTTAAATTTAGCCATCAATTCTAAGCAGAAAAAAAAATTATCTGTAAGAAACAACAGGAAGTATAAATGGAAATTTTTGTCTAATTTTCTTTCCCATTTACCTTATGGCTTGTCTTAGGCTTTGTTTTTGTTAAGTACACAATGCTCACAATCCACCATCCTTCTTTTAAGCATGGTACTTAAGAGGATAAACCTTAATAGTTCTTCATATCTTTCTTTCATTAGCTAAATCCGTATCACTAGATATCACTAAAAAACGAATGAGGCACAACTCATATATGGAATGGCATGATAAGGTTAAGAAAGGCAATTTGAAAGGGGAGAAAGTACTGTTGCCATATTCTACAATATCAATTTTGTCTATGTGTATGTGTGCTTTCAAGTACACACATATTCTGACAACTGTCCTTGACATTCAGGAGAAAGTGAGAAATCTATTCTGGATGAATCATTTAGCTAGAAGATGAGCTCCTTGATATGTTAATTATTGACTGGTATCTAGTAACACTTCTTTTATAGAAGGGTAGACACCAACTTTCTTTGGTTGTTTTCATTTTCAACATTAATTTTCTAATTTAAGTGTGGCCAGGTGTAGTTTTCTACAGAAAGACAAAATATGTCCCTTAAGGATGATAGCAAAGCTGAGGACAGAAAAGTTTTAAGAACTGACTTAGAGTTTCTCTGACTCTATCTAGCAATTCTGTATTATGTTATTTTCATTGCTCAAAACCTTTTCTGTTTAACAACCTCAATTCTGTTAATACACTTTAAGGTTAATTTTCATTTATTTCAGCTTGCTGTCTTCTTTTCTCTCAGTAATAATTTTTGATATTCTAACAAGATATTTTCCATTAATTTTACTTTGCTCTATCGTTGTAAATTTAACTATTATAGTACCATAAAATATATAAAATGTTTTTATGACTATAATTTGTTGGAATTTATTACCTTTAAGAATATGATATTGCCAAATGAAATCTTAGTTCACGTTTAGAAAGCATGTGAGTTACAATACTGTAGTGTAGTGAAGGGAAAGCCAAGTCCCACTCCTTTTTCCTCTGTAGGACATCAAGATCATATTGAGCAAATATTTACTAGTAATTCTTAAATGACTACTTAGCTTTAAAGGAAGATGCTGATTTAGGAAAACAATTTTGTGAGCACATTAATGACTCTAATAGTGTTAGGATGTCATCTTTTTATTTCTAAATTATTTGTACTTCCAGCCCAAGAGACTCACAGCAGTCTTCCTGGGAACTTAGGAGGATAACAATGGCAATGACACCCACATGCTATTAAAAATGTACTAAGGTTTCAAAACTGCTACTGAGACCAGAGAATGAGTTCAAGATGGTGAATTATCACCTGAATCAAAATCAAGGCACTATGGGTTTTTTTTTCCCCTCAAATAACCCTGAATCATTTCTGACTAAAAGAAGCATTGAAATCGTGAAGGATAATAAAAAGATTCCAACAAATCCTAAAAGTTAAAATTCCCACCAGTGAGAATGTTTAAAAAGTGCCTAAAATGTTTTGTGTGCAAATTTTACTTCTAAAACTGAAACATTCTTGAAATTACTTTCAGGCTTGTTGAAAACCATTTACACAACTATTTCCAACTATGAACTATATCAAAATATGTGATCAAAACTCCCAACCTTCTAAAATAAAGCAGTGCAAATCCTATTTTCAAACATAATTGAAAAAATAGTGAAATGAGGGATGTTTCTGAGTAACTTGAAAATCCTGTTATTTCAATAATTTAACCTGAAAAAAACAATCCATTCCCAGAAGCACATCATACCTCACTGAACAAACTGTGACATCACAGCCGAGTAGGAACAAAAGCCTTGTGCCCCGGGAAAGTGAATAGAACACTATCGTGTTGTAAACAAAAGGGAAAACAAAGGATGTATTAGTTTGCACATGGCATCAGAATCTAAGGAAATGTATTCATACCTATGAGGAGATAATGCTTTCATGCAGCATACAGAATGTTTTCTTTCCTTTTATCCAGACATATACATAATATTTTTACAGCATCTGTACATAGAGAATTTGAACCCTCACAACATTCTGAAATTACGATTCCATCATTATCTGCAAAGGGAGAGGGGTTGGGGGAGAGGGCCTACTGGGTCTACTGGACTGTCTTCATGGCATCATTGTAAGCAAACCCCTGACATGGCAGTGGTGTGTCCTCTGTAACACTTGACAACAGGCACAGAACCACTAAAAGTTACTAACATTGTTAGTGCCTTTCTGATTCACTGGAGGTCATATTTCAGAGCTGAGCTTCTTAACATTTGGCAATATATTCTTTTTTCATCAAAAAGTATATGGGCAAGTAAAACACTGTCAGAATTGGCTATGGCCCTACGATCATCTGCTGGCTGGTATTTAATGTACGTAGCACTAGGCAGCATTTTCCCTGCTAACTAACTTGAGGAACTAGAACACTCAATACTGCATCTCATGAAACAGCCGGAGCTTTTCCTCCTAATCCTCAGATCCTGTCAGCAACACTACCGGCTGACCCCTTCTTCCCATGAAGTCAGAGAGGAGGCCTGAGTGCTACTGTGGCTGAACCTTGGAAGGGTCGGTCAGACTGTCAGTCCTGTGCCGACTCAGTTGCTGCTGCTGAGACTGGTGTTGCTGGTGATGTGACTGAGGGAAAGTGCTCTGTTGTAGTGGAAACGCAGCAGACAGGATAAGCTGAGTTGAAGGATTCCCATGGAGCAACCTAGAAGTCTAAAGACAAACGGATCATGCAATACTGCTTTACCCCCATTAAGTTGTCTACATTAAGATTATTCAAGTTTTCCACTCTCCATTGGGACAAAATCCCTAAATGCCACATAATCTATGTAAATTTTGCTCTCTCATTTAAAAATAATATTGTGGTGAATGCTTATAAGGCTTTCTCTCTTTGAAAGTCTGACAGAACTTCATTTTTTAAAAGCGTCTGAGCTGGAGAATTTATGGTATAAAAAGCAATCTATGTCTTGAGACAAAAACCATACATATGTTTTCACTTTGTATGTCCTAAAGACCATAATTTTAAACAGACAATAAATTTTAAGCATAGCTGAGAACATATGAAACACAAATACTCTGAGGTCCAATAGATAAGGCCTCTGGCACAGGTTCCTCTGGCTGGTGAGAGCGGGAGCTCTGCGGCCGAGCACGGGCCTCAGCTACACTGTCCAGGTGCAAACTCTGGTGCCGTGTTCACTAAGTGAGCGACTTGGTCAAACTATTTACTTCTCTGGGCCTCAGTTTCTTCATTTACAACATAAGGATAATCACAGTGCGTCCCATGTTGGGTTTCTATGAAGATTAAATATTAACATCATTATTTAAAAGTATTACAAAAATGAAGGCAAAGTTAGAGACTTAAGTCCTATAAGGAGCAGTGTGGTATAACAAGAAAGCAAAACAAAACAAGAAAGGGCACAGGATCTGAAGTCAGAAACCCTGGATTTGAGTTTTGCTCTGCCACTCTTTCGATGTGTGACCTTGGGCAAGTCTCAACTCTAGGAGCGTGTTTCTTTCACCTAATTTCTACTACTGGATACACAACGGAAACTAGCCAAAAGAAAGTGCATTTTTAAAATGAAACTCCTTCCTTACTACTGACCATACAACTAATTTTAAAATGGAACTGTGATGAGTGATTTTTGCAAATATAATATATGAAGGATATACACACAGATAGATCTTTGAACTTTAAGAACCATTAAGCTTTGCCAAGAATCTGGACCATTTGCTTTCTTTCTTTGTTATTAGGAACAACTTTTGTAAGATAAAAAACTCAGAATATTCCTGAGCCTTTCAGGGTTACAACAGCAGTATATTTTGGAACTAAGTGTTATACAATAAGCCAAATTGTGTATTTACAATTTGAGTGTACAATTTGAGAAATACACATATGAGTGTATTTCTGAAGGGTGCTACCTCCCTTATTTCTTTAGGGGTCCCATGTCTTTGGAATGCTTCTTTCAGAAGTGCTGGAGAAGAGAACGCTCATTTTTTAGGGGCCCTCGTTCTGACAAACTAGAAGACTGAGATTTTAATGCAAGTCCTCTCCTTTTTAAAGCTTTTACTTACTCATAATTCTCATTGACTATATTTCCCCTAGATAATAGTTTCTAACTTGTTGTAAATTCTAATTATTAATTCATTTGTAACAATAGCTAAGCCAGTCACTAGTGGCTGCAGTATAGGCTTATGGTCTATACTGTATGTAGGGGTCGTATGACTCGAGAGATTTAGGCAACTAACTTGTTTTCCACATCACCAAGTTTATATCACCAAGAACTGTATTTGGACCAGAACTCCAAGGGTGATAATTAACACTGTATTTATACCTGAATATACAATATAATGTTAAATCTTCTAATTATACCATATGTTGTATAACTAAAATTGATGATATGTGGCTGGCCTACATAGAGTCGTCTCAGCACAAATCTAGACTAGCCTACATTCAAAATGGCTTCTCCTAGGGCATACGAGATAAAGCTGGATTTCCAGATGTCATAATCTGCTACTATCTACCTACTCACCCGTGAGGCACTGAGGTCCAGAAATTCGGCCTGATTTCCTTGCTGAGGATACCGACCTCAATGACTTTCTTCTGTGTCCTTTAGATAGGTAGCTCCTGTCTGACATACCCACGTGAGATGTGTCTGCATTTTGGTCAATCTGAGTGTTTGTCATTTATGGTCATAAAATACAGCAGTTATACTATGTTCAGTGATTTAAATGCATGTTTCACCCATGAGATATGAACTATTAGCACCTCTATATTATAGATGAGGAAACTGAAGGTTAGCAAGTTAAGTAACCTGCCTAAGGTCACACAGTATATGGTGCGGCAGTGGCCAAATCTCAGGGCAGTCTGATTTTAGAGTCCAAGTTCTTAATTATGACATATACTGTCTCCATAGTATTTCTGCTTAATTAATTTATAACCAATTATAAAATTTAAGATAATTGTCTACACTAATTTTAAAATCCCGTTTGATACCCCTGCCCTGTAGAGAGTAGAATATGATGGGCCACTAGAGAAAGAAAGAGAAGAAGGAAAGGTGCCTTTGTTTGAATTCCAGAAACCCAGCCAGAGAGAGCTCTACGTAAAGTGCCTCGATCTGGGCAGGAAGTAGCCACTTATTCTATCCAACAATTCAGATAACTGGGTATGTCCGTGTCAGGGCTAAAAGTATTCCAAAGGTTAAACAGGAAAGAAAATATAGCTAACTGGGATAAGCTTTCTGTTTTTATAGAAATTTAACTTGTACAATATAAACTCATATGGATTCTTTAGATCATTTACAAAAGTGTTCATTTAATGCCTAATTTCACTATCTAAGAGTGTATGGGTTTGGGACAGCTTCCGGCATGTGGAGAATTACCTGTAAAAACTGCTGTGGTGGTTGGGTCAGCTGAGCCTGAGATGGTTGCTGAACTGACGTGAGATGCTGCTCCTGGGAAGTGGGCTGTTGCTGCTGCTGCTGCTGCTGCTGCTGCTGCTGCTGTTGCTGCTGCTGCTGCTGCTGCTGCTGCGTGACTGACAACGTGTGGGACTGCTGCTGTTGTGCGGCAAAAGTAGGGTAGGCAGTCACCACCTGACCCATAAGCATCGTGCTAGGTACCATGACGGCCCCACAAGCTACAGGAGCAGTTACTAATTTGGTCACAAGTTGCTGACCTTGAGAAAATCTGTAACGGAAAAGAAAGAAGGGGAGTCAGAAATATAAGGTATACATTATAAAAGGCAGTGGGCTGAATACTTCTCTAAAATAACACCCAATGATATTGTCAATTTAGTTTTTTTTAAAGCCGCGTGTCCCAATTTTGTTCCATGTTTTTAAAGATTCCCTTTGTGTATATAGCAAAATGAAATGATCACAAACAAAAATACAAACTTTTTTTTGGATAGCCACGTGCAAAAGAATGAAGCTGGACCCTTACCTTACACCATATACAAAAATTAACTCAAACACCTAAGCATAAGAGCTATAAAACAGAAAAAACAGAGGGGTAAAGTTTCATGAAACTGAATTGGGCAGTGATTTCTTGGATATGATACTAAAAGTAAAAAGACAACAAAAGAGAAAATAAATTGTACATCAAAGTTAAAAACTTACGCATTAAAGGACACTATCAACACAGTGAAAGGGCACCATAGAACTGGAGAAAATATTTGCAAGTCATATAGCTAATAAGGGGTTAATAACTAGAACATATGAAGCAATCCTACAACTCAACAACAATCTGATTTAAAAATATGCAAGGTCTTGAACAGATAATTCTCCAAAGAAGATACACAAATGGTCATTAAGCAAATGAAAAGATACTGAACATCACTAATCATCAGGGAAATTCAAATCAAAACCACAATGAGATCCCACTTCACACCACCCACTAGGATGGCTATCATCCAAAAAAAGAAAAGAACTAGCGTTGGTGAGGATATGGAGAAATTGGAACCCTGTCCACTGTTGGTGAAAATGTAAAAATGCAAAATAGTTTAGCCACTATGGAAAACAGTTATGACAGTTCCTCAAAAAACTAAACAGAAGTACCATATGATCAAGCAATTCCATTTCTGGGTACATATTCAAAAGAACTTAAAGCAGAGACTCAAACGGATATTTGTACTTCCATGTTCACAGCAGTATTACTGACAATAGTCAAATAATGGATGTAACTCAATTGTCTGTCGAGGGATGAAGAAACAAAATGTGACATACATATATACAACTGAATATTATTTTGCCTTAAAAAGGAATGAAATTCTGACACATGAACTTTGAGGACATTGTGCTAAGTAAAATAAGCAAATCACAAAAGACATAAATGATTCCACTTATATGAGGCATCTAGAGTAGTGAAACTCAGTCTTATGTGCTTAGAACGCAGAGTGGTGGTGTCCAGGAGCCAGAGGGGAGGAGGGATGAGGAATTCTTTTTCAGTGGGTACAGTTTCAGTTTAGGAAGATGAAAAAAGTTCTGGATGGTGATAGTAGTGATGGTCACAACAGCGTGAATGTGCTCGATGCCAATGAACTGTGTGTCCAATTAAAACAGGTTAACATGGTCCGTTTTGTTATATATATATATATATATACATTTTACCACAATAGAAACAATTTTTACAACTGCTAAAACTTCTTTCTTTTTATAAAATTACTAAGTACTTAGAGTCAAACAGATGTAGCACATGGTTTATTTTACTAATCATGAATAAACTTAAAGTTATCACAAGACAAAAAAAAACTTTAGGTCTATAGGACAGTTACATTGCAAGTTGTATCTTATAAACATAAATCAAAACTAAATGACATTCTAAAGGTAAATAAAAGTACCCTCACTTTATAAGTTGATCAATGCAGCATAATACTCACTGTGTTAGAATTCACTAATATTCTCTCCCTCCCTCCCTTCCTTTTATTTTCTTTAATGAAACGACAAAAACAAAAAATGATGGCTTCTTCAGGAAACAATATTATTTCTTTTTCTTTTTTTAAATTTATTGGGGTGACAACGGTTAGTGAAATTACATAGATTTCAGGTGTACAATTCTGTATTACATCATCTATGAATCCCATTGTGTGTTCACCACCCAGAGTCAGTTCTCCTTCCATCACCATATATTTGAACAATACTATTTCTATTTGACTTTTCTGTGAGATGAAGTTAGTTTCTAACACTGGCCGTTATAGAGAAAAAATTGAGATGCATAAGGCTTTACTGTAGACGTATGTTTGCATGACATAACTGCAACTACTGACTGTTTAAAGTACATAATATGAAACTCAGTACAGATGCATACTTTATTATTTATATGTTCCACAATACAAAATACATCTATTTTGAATCCATGTCAAAATAAAGTAAAATACTGTATTTTATATGCTTCAGGACCAAATGCATTATTTAATGCAAAAAACACATACAAATTTTTTAAATTTACAATATAAAGAAAACCCCAAAAAACAAGTAACATTTACAATGTGGCTTATTCACAGAAGTGCTATTTTTTTGTAATCTTAAAAGAAATTAATATCTGAATTGCTCAACTCTCACTGGTAAAATGTGATGAGTACTTCATCCATTTCAGCACCAAAAGACATTCCTCAACGTACTTCTGCTTAACTATCACTTTTGTGGCTTTGTATATACCAGGGGTGTCCAAACTGCGGCCCATGGGCCAACTGCGGCTCGGCAATCCATTGTTAATTGGCCCGCAGCAAATTCCAAAAATATATTTAGTTTACTTAAATAAACCAGGTGAGGCAATATGTACTTCACCTCGAGTGAGTGGCCTGGCTGTTTGTGTATTTTACCGCATATGGCCCTTGGTGAAAACCATTGAAAAAAGTTTGGACACCCCTGGCATATAATGCTCTCTACCTAGACGTCCCGCCTCAGGCTCCTTGCATGCACACAACCAAAGCCAAGCTCTGTAAGACTCGGGCCGAGTATCTCCCTCCACGAAGCTCTCTCTGACCACACGCCTCTCTTTCACCAAAATAGAACCACTTTATTTTTCTTTTTTTACAGTAACATGACATTTATTTATCTACTTGTTGTTTGTAAAATATCTATTTTTTAATTAAAATTTATTGGCATGACAAGTTAGTAAAATTACATAGGTTTCAAGTATACATTTCTATAATATATTATCTATATATCACATTGTATGTTCACCACCTGAAGTCAATTCTTCTTAAATCACCATATATTTAACCCCTTTTACCCTCTTCTACCATCTCCCTCCCCCTTACCCTCTGGTAACCACTAAAGTACTGTCTGTGTCTATGAGTATTTTGTTGTTTGTTTGTCTTGTTTGTTTGATAAAGCCTGACTTTTTAAATCGAAGGAACTGAGTTTCAAAGAGAAGAAATTAATTCTCTCTGCTCTCACTGCCTCTGTGATGCTGCAACTTCTTTACTCTCTGGAAACTAATAGGATTTTAATGTAATCTATTTCATGGTCAAATATAATAGCAAAATTGTATAATAATAACAGCAGCCTACTTGTATTGCAGTAAAATAAGTAAAAAATAAAATGTATTTAAAATAGAAGTTTTAAGACTATAGAGATACTAAAGTTAAAGCTTACCAATATATGAAAATGGCATTTCTTTCAAGAATGTGTTTCTAAGTCAGCTATCTGGACTTACTAAAATAAATTATAAATTATAAATGACTTTTTCTAGAATGCCCTACAAAAGTGTAGTGTAGTATATGTTTCAGCATTTGAGCTTTGAAATCAGACACGACGGCTTGAATCCAGAACCACTTCACCCCCTCAACTGGCTACAGGCCCTTGGCCAAATTACTGAAAACTCACTTTTTTCTTATCTGGGAAATAAAAAAACCAACAGACATTAAAAAAAAAATTTAGGGGCCGGCCCGGTGGCGCAGGCGGTTGGAGCTCCGTGCTCCTAACTCCGAAGGCTGAGGGTTTGATTCCTACATGGGCCAGTGGGCTCTCAACAAAAAACAAAAAACAAACAAACAAACAAAAAATTTAATATATTTTGAGCACTTAGTACCATATGTAACAAACTCAAGAAAGGCAAGCTTTTATTCCTTAAAACATATAAACTATGGTAGTGTACACCGTAACCATTGTTACTACTTGAAAACTCACCAGTATCCACATTAAAGTGATTAAAGGTCCACAGTGATACAAAGCCTGTCATAAAACTCATACAACAGTGTGCTATAGAATTTGGATTCTATAACACCAGGGGTGCCAAAAAATGGGTACAAGTGGACACTTTAGCCCACCTTGCTCAAGCAGTAGTTTGCTGTAATCAGAAGTGTCTGGACGCTGATGGTAACCACTTTGAGCACATCTTGTAATTGCAGAAGTCAAACGTGACCTGTATTCATCTTTTGTTATTGGTATATATTAAGTATTACAATTTTAATCGTTTTCCTTTCTTAAAATGTGTATACATTTTTTGGGCACCCTCTGTATTTGCTAGTACATTTTTTGGACAGGAAACAAAATTTGTTACCTTTTCATTAAAAAGTCCTTAAACAATGGATACATTCTGAGTTTTTATTTCAAAGTCAAGAATATTGGCTGGAATGAGCGAACTAAAAATCATATTTTTTTAAAATTAAATTATTGAGTTTTTTATCAATTAATTTACAACTTTGGAATGACTTATGAAATATGACAACTACCTTATTTGTCTGTCCTGAGTGAATGTAGTTACTGCAGCACCCTGGGTACTGTTCTGTGGCATACTAGACGGAATCTGGACCATGCTTCCGGCTGCCGGCTGAGAAATCACCATAGTGTTATACAGCGGGGCTGTGAGGGTGCTCTGTGTCTGACTGGGAAGCGATGTTTGTGGACTGTGCCCGCTCAGTACATTTTGTTGATTCTGCTAGAAAAGAGAAGATTTTAATGCTAGACAGACTGAAACAATTTACATCAGGAAGTATGCTTCTACATCATTCTAACAATAGTTGACATGACAGAAAAAGAAGTGGCAGGACATAATACTCTGGAAGAAATCTGACAAAGGCATGACTTGTAGTAACTGAGAATGAATTAGTCTTCAATATTTGCTGGAAGGTATGTTATGACTTTAGAAAAAAGAAGCATAATCTTAACAGTGATGATATAAATATACATAAAGAATTTCTGTTAAATGGCCAAAGTGAGTGACTGATGTTAGACATTTTTATATATTCCATTTGAATCCCTGGAATTTATTAAAGTCACAGATGTACACCAATTACCAAAATTTCCTGGAATATTGATTAAACCATCATTGCTCCAACAATTTATTCTTCACATATGGTAACATGTTGCCTGGCCAGCACCTTTTGCAAGTCAAACCTTTTGAACACATAGAAGTAGTCATATATGTCCATTTTTTTTAAAATTGCAACATTTTTTAAATGTCAAAATATTGAAATCATTTTTCATTCAACAGTTTCACAACAATTTTGCACAAAATATTTTAATAATCACTCTCAATACTATACTTTCTAATTATTGCTATTAAATTTTAAATATGGTATTGTTCAAGATAGAGCTTTATTTTTGTTTCAGCAATAGTATACATTTCAATCACTGAACATTCCATAATCCACTGTACTCAATAACATTACCTGATTTGATGTAGTTTGTAAAGTGTGCTGTTGTATCATATGCTGAGTTGTGCCAATATGTCCAGTATTCATTCCACTTTGAATTTGGTTAGTTTGAACAACCTGGCCTTGCATATTTATAGGTGCAAGTTGCTGGATGTTAGATGAATTTCCAGAAGAAAGTTGAACAGAACCAAAATTCAACCCAGGGGTTGATTGTTGTAAAAACATCTTTAAAAATAAAGATTACATTAAAATGAGCTTTGTAGAATAAAAAGAGAAGAATGAGAGCATTAAAAAAAAAAGTAAAACAAGCTACAAAGTTTAAAAAGCAAATAACAAGACTATGTCATTCTGAATGAACAATTAGCAATAATTACTTAATAAAACATACATCAGAATCATTCCTCTAGTCATGTTTGCAATTGTTAGAAAGTGTTACAAATTTCAAACTCTTTCCTTGCTTGAGTATTTTACGTGTTGGAGATTATTTGTTTTATAAGCTAACATTACCCTAACTCAGTGCTACTCGCTGCTTTCTACAAGGCACCTCTGCAGCACTTATCATCTATAACTTATGCCATTAGGGGGAAGTAGTTTTCACTTAACATTTCCCTTACCAAAGTCCTCATCTCCTCTAACAGACACAACTTTAGAGTGGCCTTGCTAGTTGACCAACCAAAACTATCAAATTATACCTACTCGCATTTTACTAAAACAATGACGGATGATTTGTAAATTCTGTACCTATACATACCTAAAAGTCTATGTAAATATAATTTTTATATTATGGATTTAAGCTTACTAAAAATTGAACTGCTAAAAGATGACTCTTATCTGGACAAAGAAGGATGCTGATTGATGAAAGTACTCTTAAGAATGAATTATCTTTAGAGACTGTAAATGCAATCATACTGAGTAGGTAACCAATGAGTATTTATTATCTCTTGCATCTCGTTTTTAATTAAGAATAGTCAATTTTCCTAAGAAACCAAAAGGTGAATGGCATGCTTTGTTTGAATCAAATATAGTAATAACTTACCTGCAGGCCTTGACCATGGACCATTTGAAGTTGTTCTTGAATTTTTCTTAATTCTTCTTGCTGTCGATGAATATTTGCCTCTATCATCCGTGTTCGTTGCTCCAATTGGTCTTTCAGATGCTGCATGGCTCCTAATTGAGCTGAGAACTGAAACTGAAGCACCATGTATGGAAAAAGTGTAATATATTTTAGAATTACTTATTCCTCTTAATTTTGCAATGTGAATAGTAAGCAGCGTATCATGAGCTAAGGATGTTATGCCAGTTGTCAACCTATTGCCTCTCAGCTAATTCACCCATTTTTGCTGGGCTTTGTGATACTGGAGCTGGACTCTATAAATATTTATCTTTTGCCAGAGGCATAAACTTAGTCACGTCAGTTGACGGTGCTAAAGGGATTCTGCAAAGGGAAGTGCTTATTCTTCTGATTTTGGTGCTTTTCTTTTTACTCTTATGCCAGTGGGTAGCTTCCTAGTGAGAGTCACCAGCATCCCAGCAGGTGGTTTTCTAGTGTCACTAGCATCCTAATGGCAGCTCAGCAAATTTTATTGGTACCCTAGCAGGTAAAATCCTGCTCTCCAGCCCTACCTAGTCTGTGGCACCTCAGCGAACTTCTCTACATCCAGTGGCTATAGTCACACCTGCCCCAGGATCTGAATCTCGGCCTGGCCTGGAAGAGCCGGAGTGTGGAGGGTCAGGGGAGTCTTCCAAACTGTTCCTTCCTTGGGTACTCTCCCCTTTACTGTGGTTAGGGCTGCTCTCTACACCTGTTATCCCTGTAGTCTTTAGAATTTAGAGTAGTTAATACCTGTTGCCAGTTAATAATTTTTTATATTACGCTTGTTCAAATTTCTGGTATGGCTTCTGACTTCTGACTGAATGTTGACTGATTACAAGTACTCACTGGCATTAAAAGACCTGAGCTCATACTGTGGCCCTACTACTTGCTAGAACAAGTTCTACCCTTCATTTCTACCCTTAAACAACTGTGAAAGTAGTGGGCACCTCGAGTTATTCATATTAAATTCTGTCATTTGAATGTCTTCTTTGTGCACATCATTAGAAAGTTACAAAAACATGACAGATAACCTATCATAATATTTTTCTAATATTTTTAAATGAAACTGTTCTCAGAAATTATAAAACATAGGTTCTTAAAGACTTAGCAATTACAAATGAATGAATACATATGTGAATGAAAACAGTTATTCTACTTCCACTGTTTTCAATTTCACTTATTTCTCCACATTTTACCTGCGTCACTAGCAGCTTCTATTTGAAATTTACTACTGCTTGATATTTAACCACATCTAGGGATTCACCAGTTAAGTCTATACAGGCTCTTTTAATTATTTCCATGAATATTCAGCACAGGACACAGTATAAGAGCAGGAAGAATTTCACTTTATTGGAAATCTGTCTTAGCCTTAGTCTCCCAGAGTGAACTGCATTCAAAAGTGAGAAATGTCCCCCAAAAGCTTTTTTACTCTACTTTAGAAGTTTGTACTGAGGATACTGAATATGACTTTTTAAAGTACACAATTCTGACTTCTGAAGTTGATAATCACCAGTCCATATCATATATTACAAAAGAAAATATTTAGTACCTAAACTCTCTCATCCCTTTATTCTTTAATATTATTCAAAATGTTATATTTATGTCATACAAA
The DNA here is from genome assembly GCF_964194185.1 of Rhinolophus hipposideros. Classification (NCBI taxonomy): domain Eukaryota; kingdom Metazoa; phylum Chordata; class Mammalia; order Chiroptera; family Rhinolophidae; genus Rhinolophus; species Rhinolophus hipposideros. The sequence goes on from NC_138047.1 coordinate 40,038,914, forward strand.
TATATTTTACCCAAACTAAAATATACCTTTGGATAACAACATTGTCACCACTTAAAGGACTTCTGTTAAATACAAATAAAAAAATAAAGACAAACAGAAGGCAGAATAACAGGAAACAGAACTAAGAGGCAGAGTGTTTGGCTCTATCACTGAACAAAATACGAAATTTCAATACTTACTAACATTTTGACATTACTTATTCCATGAAAATATACCTTTAAAATGTTAAATACCTATTCAGTATCTTGAGATTAATGAACTAATAATATTGAAAGTATGTGTAAATATTCGCATAAAAATTCTGTTAACTTTCAGAATAAAAAGGATTTGAGGACTCGATAAAAACTGTTAAAAGTACATATAATATTTAATAATATAGTGCTATTAGAAACATCTTACATGATCATATGTTGCTAGAAGTCAAAATTACAATGTTCAGGAAATTTATTACATTCTCAATATATCTGTATAAGTGTCATATGTATAATTTAAATAATAACCATATAAGAAAAGGTATTTTTAGAAAAATATTGTTTTTATATTGTGTTATAACATATTAAGCAGGGTAGTTCTCTGTTGTGCAAAACTGTCATGCATCGTGAAAAACAATTAGTATCCCTGGCCTTTGCCTACCGAACTAAGGGCTAGTGGTACACGCAAAACAAAGACGATCGAAAATATCCCCAGACATTCTGAGACAGTTGAGATTCACTGTATCTGTAAGAAAGTTCTTTTAAGAAAATCTGTATTACCTTAAAAACAATTTATCATTTCAAAATACTCAACTGAAATAAACACACAAAAATACCTGGGACATGCCTTGTGGTAAATGTGTGGCATGAGACATCACTGGCTGTTAACTATCATTATTTGAAAATAAGATACTTTTAAGTGAAGGTATATTTAATAACAAAACAAAATTTTGGATTATTTTTACTACTAATATTTTTACTGTTTGAGACACTGAATGAGTGCAGAGTCATAAATTACAAGTTGGGAAGTTATAATCAAAAGCCATTTCATGTCACTTTTGTAATACTTCTCTTTTGTCTTGGCTTTTTTCTACATTTAGGCCTCCTTCAGATCTCAGCCCAAGCAAAACTTCTTCCCGAAGTGTCCCTTCATTTCCTCAGGCTGCAACAGGTGTCCAATTAATGTGTGCACCTATAAGCCTAGATACTTTGAGCATAGACTATATACTGCATTTTAGTTCGCCGTCATTGTAATAAAGCCTGTTAGTACAGATATTATATTTAGTACAGATATTATATAGTATATTTGTACTGCGAAGTCCTGCAATATCTGATACGTACAAGGAACTCAATAAACGTTCTATATATAAACAAATGAAGACTGTATGAATAAAATTACTTGATCCTTCCAAAATCCATAGGAAGAACAGAATGAAAAGCTATATTTCATCTTTAACATATTACTGTTTGTGGTATTTCTCAAAGATAGTGTTATAACATATTAAGCAGGGTAGTTCTCTGTTGTGCAAAACTGTCATGCATCGTGAAAAACAATTAGTATCCCTGGCCTTTGCCTACCGAACTAAGGGCTAGTGGTACACGCAAAACAAAGACGATCGAAAATATCCCCAGACATTCTAAATGCCCACAGTTGAGATTCACTGTATCTGTAAGAAAGTTCTTTAAAAAAAGTCTTTATTACCTTAAAAACAATTTATCATTTCAAAATACTCAACTGAAATAAACAAACAAACAAAAATACCTGGGACATGCCTTGTGGAACTGGTAAATGTGTGGCTTGAGACATCACTGGCTGTGTTAATGATTGACCAATACACTGGGAATTTATCGACTAGAAGCAAAATAAAAAACAACACTGGAGTGACGATCATTCCCATACATGAGTACTTCCACCAGAAATATCACTCTGATATCTTTAGAACTAACTAACTTGCCTCCTACTTTTTCAGTTCAGTATAGGCATGTCTCCCCCTCTACAATGAAAACGCTTGTTCCCTATTTATGCTTTCATCTTCTACAGCATCTGCCACATTACCCTGCGTGGGCTCTCAATAAAAGGTGACGGGATTTAACTGAAAGTGATTGGTATTTAAACTTATATAACATGAGAATGGCTGTAAATTATCAGCTTTTAATAATTGAAAAAAGTATCTAACATGTTACTTGAAAAAAAAAAAGGCCTGATATATTTGACAACTATTTCACAAAAAAAGATCTCAAGTAAGTGTTATATATCAACAACTATTTTGATATTTACAGAAAGAGATAATGAATCAATGAATTTCTGAAAATTCACACGACTTTTTTTCCCTTTTAATCAATCTTCATTCAGAAGAACACTAACTAAATAGTTTACCTGATTACTGAATGATGACCTCCTTTGTGCCATCTTTTCATGAGCTTGTAAATGCTGTCTAGGAGGAGTGCTAGTATCCGTTGGGATCTTTGTTGGTGTTGCTGAGATTAGTGAACAAAAACAGAACAGCATCAGCTACTGTATAAAACACAGTTTTCAAAGATGAATCTCAAAATGCATTTCAGTGAATAAAAAAAGATCCTTGAGTTGTTTTTCTAAATTATTCAATAAAAGTAAAGTCTACAATGATAAGCTGATTCATTTTAATTACTTCTTTTTTAAGGACAAAGAACTATTTGAAATAGGAAAACTTTGAATATAAAAATGGTTACGACTCCTAGAACTCTATAATAAAAAAGCTAATCATTCAATTAAAAAATGGCCTAAGGACTTGTACAGACGTTTCTGCTAAGAAAACATACAAAAGGCCAACTGGTAAATGAAAAAACGTTCAATATCACAAATCATCAGGGAAATGCAAATCAAAACCACAATGAGATACCACCTCACACCTGTCAGGATGGCTACCACCCAAAAGACAAAAGACAAGTATTGGCAAAAATGTGGAGAAATTGGAACTCTTGCAAACTCTTAGTGGGGATACAAAGCAGTGCAGCCACTGTGGAAAACAGGATGGAGGTTTCACAGAAAATTAATAGAAACTACCATATGAACTAGAACTCCCACTTCTGAGTATTTACCCAAAAGAACTGAAATCAAATTTCGAAAAGATTAGCACTATGTTCATTGTAGAACTATTCACAAATAGCCAAGATGTTGAAACAACCTAAATGTCCATCGACAGATGAATGAAAAAATATATTGTATATACATACAATGGAATACTATCTAATCTTAAAAATAAAAGGAAATTCTGCAATATATGGTAACATGGATGAACCCTGAGGACATCAGGCTAAGTAAAATAGGCCAATGGCAGAGAGACAAGTAATGTATCACTGCATTATACGAGGTATCTAAAATAATCAATTCATTGAATCAAACAGAAGCATGATTGCCAAGGGCTGGGGGTGGCGGGTTAGTGGAGACTAATCAGTGGGCATAAAGTCACAGTTAAGCAAAATGAATGAACTCGAGAGATCTGCAGTACAACATTGTACCTATTGGCAACAAGAACGTATTGTACACTTAAAAATTTAAGACGGTAGATTTCATTTTAAGTGTTCTTACCACAGTAAAATAATTTTTTTAAAAAAAGAGATATAATAGGGGGAATATCAAAAATCCTGTATTTAACCTCTTTGACATACTACCCACAATGTTGAGTAGTTCATCACAACTCCTTTACTTCTTATTATATGTACTTTTAATACCAAGAAATAAAAGTAACTCTTAAAAAATGTTACTATAATAATTGAGGGCTGGCCCGGTGGCTCAGAGGATTGGAGCTCCGTGCTCCTAACTCCAAAGGCTGCCGGTTCAATTCCCACATGGGCCAGTGGGCTCTCAACCACAAGGTTGCCGGTTTGACTCCAGCAAGGAATGGTGGGCTACGCCTCCTGCAACTAAAAACAGCAACTGGACCTGGAGCTGAGCTGCGCCCTCCAAAACTAAGATTGAAAGGACAACTTGACTTGGAAAAAAAAAAAAGTCCTGGAAGTACACACTGTTTCCCCAATAAAGTCCTGTTCCCCTTCCCCAATAAAATCTTTAAAAAAAAAATAATTAACTGCTAATTATGCCAGTCTTCATAAATATAAGACACTTAAAACATATTCAAAAAGCAAAGTTAAAAATACTTACTGGCTCTACCAGTAAAAAAAAGGAATAGTTTTGCTTTCTTTTTGAGGGATGATTAAAAACAATAACAACATTACTTACTACCTACATATTTTAGAGACTTTGTAAACTTAATTCTTTGCTAAATGTGAGCAATGTGCCTCTTACTGGAAAGATTAATGTATTTCAGAAATGTAAAAACTTATTTTGAAGTAGCATTTGATGAAAAATGCTGATACCAGTAACACAATTTAGAAACATTCTCTTTAAAGGAAGCCTGCATTCAAGCTAGAGTACTCACAGGAAGGGTCTGAGACAGCTGTGTGAGATGATTTTCTTGAACTCCGGGAGGAAGCAGAAGGGGTTGGGCTGTGATCGAACCTTTCCAATGCTTCCTTGAGACTGACTGTGTTTATACGATTATCAGACCCAGAATCTTGGCTCTAAGGAGAAAGTGAAATAAATGTTTTCTTGTGGTTCAATTCAGAGATCCCAAATTACCAATATTGCCTGCTAAACTCTCCTCACCCAAATCAGTTTTCAACCCAACAAAGCAGTATCTGGGTACATATTAAATAAATGAAAATTTATTTTTTAGAGCCAAAAGTTTTGGGTTCATTCTCAATTTAAAAACCCAACAGATGCAAAAGAATGAAGGTGGACTATTACCATATACAAAAATTAACTCAAAATGGATCAAAGACCTAAACATAAGAATTAAAACTATAAAACTTTTAGAAGGGGAAAAGCTTCATGACACTGGATTGGGCAATGATTTCTGGAATATGACATTAAAAGAACAAGCAATAAAAGTGCATCAGAGGACAGTATACCTGAGTGGAAAGGCAACCCATGGATGGGACAAAACACTTGCAGCAAATCATATAGCTGATAAGAAATTAATACCCAGAATATATAAAGAACTTCTACAATTCAACACCAAAAAAATAAAACACGAAACAATCCAATTAAAAAACCAGCAAAGGTCTTACAGACATTTCTCCAAAGAGGATATTCAAATAATCAATAAACACATGAAAAGATGCTCAATATCAACAATCATTAGGGAAACACAAATCAAAACCACAATGAGATACTAGTTCCATCAGAATGGCTATTATCAACACACACGCACACACGCACAGAAAATAAGCAACATTTGGTGGAAAAACTGGAACCCTTGTGCATTACTGGTGGGAATGTATGAGTAAACTAATGCAGCTACTATGGAAAACAATATGATGGTTCCTTAAAAAATTAAAAATAAAATTATGACATGATCCAGCAATTCCATTTCTGGGTATACGCTCAAAAAAGTTGGAAACAGGGACTCCAAGAATATTTGTACACCCATGTTCATAGCAGCATTATTCACAATAGCCGAAAGATGGATGCAATCCAAGCGTCCATCAATGGATAAATGGATAAACAAAAGGTGGCATATACACACAGTGAAATATTACTCAACCTTAAAAAGGAAATTTTGACACACGCTACAACATGGATGAATCCTGATGACGTTAGGCCAAGTATAAAAAAGCCAGTCACATGAGGACAAATACTGTACGATTACACTTAATATGAGGTACCTACAGGAGTCAAATTAACAGAGTCAGAAAGTAGATTAGTGGCTGCCAGGGGTTTGAGGGAGGAGGAAACGAGGAGTCACTGTTTAATGGGTACGAGTATAGAGTTTCAGTTTGGGAAGATGAAAAAGCTTTGGTGATGGATGGTAGTGATGGCTGTACACGTGTGAATGTACTTAACGCCACTGAACTGTATACTTAAAATGGTAAATTTTGTTATGTATATTTTGCCATATTAAAATAAAAAAGTGTAAATAACAGAAACAACAGAATAAAGACAACACTTTAGCTTATAGACAAGGTACTGTAAGCATCTTTGGAACTCAGTATTTGCTCAAAATCTTCTTCACTCCAACTCTGACCTTTCTATAGAATTTCAATATCCACATGGATGATTCATCCAATAGCCTGTCCTGGTCTCTCTGCTTTCTAGGAACTCCTCATCTCCAATAATTTTTTCTTCTATTCTACTTCAGTCATTCAATCTCTACGCCTTGTCATTACCAGTTATTGTAGCACCTCTAGAAATAAAAAATAAAAATCCCACTTTAAACCATACTTTCCTAATCTATCCTTCCAGCTCACTTGTTCAAATGTTCCTGTAGAAACAATTATAGTCAATCTAAAATGATCACCATCTGAAAATGGACACTCAATACTAGGAAGAAGCATTACGTTTTTCTGGTGGCTTCACTACCCTACTCTTCACAATTATTCCATACGTTTTTCCATTGTTCTTAAACCACTGTCTCCCTCTCTCAACTGACAGCCTCGCCTTATACAGATGAGAACAGAACACCTGCCACCATGAAATATGTAATTCTAGCTGCTAATACAGCAGGTATACTGTGATAATATACTCAATCTTCTCTTCTCATTATGATAGAGAAAAGTACCACATACAGGGCCTATGTACCGGTGAATAAGAAACACATCTCTGTTATTTCAGGCACACTACATAGAAGGGGGAACATATCTGTATACATACATATACACACATGAATAAACAATATTCAAAGTTTTCAAAGTTACTCATACCATAAAGGTGAAAAAAAGGATGATGGGACACAATGCCTTATCGCCTGCACTCTAATTGCTCTTCACATCCTCTATTTTGTCTCCATCTCCCACTGCCTCCCCGCTTCAGAAACCCTTCTGCCCGCCTTCAAGAACCATAATCAGCAAAGTTTCCTGTATTCTTAACCTCATCTCTGCATATTCCTCACTGGCTTGCTCGAACTAAAACTCAGATCTCCCCAGAGGATGCCACTTTCCTTGTAGCTCTATCTCCTAAACGGTGGCTGTTTTCTCTCTTACAACCCTAAACCGCAGCTTGGAGGGAGAAGTCCTACTACTGCTCTTTCCAGAGAATTTTTCCTTCTTCCTTTCCCAAAACTCCCAGCTTTGGACCTTGCATTACCACTCTACATAACTCACTATCTCTCACTGTTGCAGTCATCTGCTGTCCTTATAAAGTCACTCCTCCTAAGTACCCAAATTAAAATTCAGCTCCTGGCTCAGTATTCCCCTCACTAATTCTTAATTCCAAAGTTAGCAACATTCACATATTCAGCACCATGACTTCTCTCTTCCCTAATGTCCTGTGGTCCCTAATTCTTATAGTTATACCCCAGACCCAGTCATTGCCAATAAGAATAAACCTTCCATAATTTCAATTTCAAACATCCTGCTCTTTGACCACCATTTCCCATACTTCTTACACATTTCCTTTAGTATGCCAACTCCAGTGATCCTTTGGTAGGACCTAAAACACATTGATTCTACCACATTTTCACAATACTCTGTCTTCTCTCCCCTCTTTACCAGCTTATATTCATGCTTTTTCATCGTAACCAAGCCCTTGTGTGCATCTTCAACTCCCTTGTTCCTATCTCCCTTTACCACACACCCTTGGAAAAATTCCAATACTGGTTAAACTGGATTTTTAACCTATTCTAATCTGTTCCTGCAGAGCTGAACATAGCTATAGAAACACAACATGGTGACTGTTCTCTTTAAATTAATGACCAGGAACCTCAAGTGGGCTCTTAACCCTGCCTGCCAGAAGGACTAAAATTCCTTTGCCCATTCCCTTTCCTACTCTCCTAGACAGCCATTTAAAACTTGTTCCTCTCTTCTCAAACCTCCAACAACTCCTCTCCTAACCTCATTCTTACTTGGTAACTCTGCTCCTATCTCACTGACAAGTACTGCTACAAGCTCCCACTATTCTATCAACGTGCCTACCAGCATCTGTACTCACATCCTACCTTTCTTCCTGCAACCAGAGATCAGGAATCAGCACACTTTCCCTGTAAGGGGCAGACTGTCAATCCTTTAGGCTTAGAGTCTCTGTCACAACTACTCAACTCTGCTGTGGTAGTACAAAAGCAGCCATAGTCAATATACAAACAATTGAATGAGACTGTGGAATTTGATGATAAAATTTTCATGTGTTACAAAACATTCTTCTTCTTTTGATTATTTTTCAACCACTTAAAAACATGTGATGTCAGAAGCACAGCAGTGTGAAGGGTTCCCCTGATTTCTCCCCTTGAAGTTACAAATTGAACAGCTGTAATTCAACAAAAGATTCCCTGCCCAACACACACGGCTGAGAGATTCATCCACCCAGATATCTGAAGGTGGGTGAATTGGGGTGAACAGGGGAGGAGGGAAGGGAGAAGACCCGAGACAGGTGCCGTGGCCGCAGCCCAGAGCTCACTGTGGGCCCTGGGAGTGAGAAGGATTCAGGTTGCAGGTCTACTCTCTGTAGCCTTAAGCATTCCTGCCTGAATGCTCAGCAAACATTATGTCTGAATCCAGTGATGGGGCAGAGACTGAATACAGATGTGCGGCAGCTGCCATTGCCAGGCAGAAAACAAAGCCACGGAGCCTGGCCGCGGCCCCCAACACTACCAGAACTTGCCTCTTTGCACCCTCCTGCAGCTAGCAGCGAGCCCCAGAAAAAACTGTAGCAGTGATTGTTGGGTTAAAGAGCAGAATATCTACAACCCTGGGAACTGGACATAGTTCCTGAACAGCAGACCCACACTGGCTAATCCCAGAGACAGGGGTAGAAATACAGAGGCACGGCAGCTGAGGTCTAGCAGTCTCTGTCACTGGGAGGAGAACAAAGCCACAAACACACAAGTGGCCTCTTCCAGCCCACCTCACCCCCACCCTTCACGGCTGATCCCAGCAGGGGCACCTGGGACGGCTCAGGCACTGCAGCACTGCATCTGACTGCCACGGCAGCACCGGGATTTCAGGGACTCTAAACATCATCGCCCACCACATTTTCCCATGGGGCTGGTGCCCGGAGTGAGACCAAGGTCTCCTGGTCAGAGAGAGGCCTACCTCCCCAGGGAATACAAGGCAGAGATTCAAGAAGTCAGAGCAACGCAAGAGAAACTAAAACACTTGCGCTTCTGCGCCACCTACTGGAAAACAGAAGACAAACCTCTTCTTATCAACCTGTTAGGGAGGTATCCCTATTTGGAAAAAAAGAAAAAGAAAAAGCAGAGTTCATTCCCATAAATGCCTAGGCAAAGAAAAAAAATACCATAAACAACCAAGGTAAGATGGCAGCTCAGAAATAAAATGAAAAATCTCCAGAAAATAAACTTAAAGACATGGAAAGGTGTGACTTGAATGACAGAGAATTCAAGATTGCAGTTGTGAAGAAACTCAATGAGATGCAAGAAAACTTAGATAGGCAGTTTAATATACTCAGAAGTAAAATTAATAAACAAAAGCAATACTTTACCAAAGAGATTGAAATGTTAACAAAGAACCAAAAACATAATCTGGAGCTGAAGAACGCAATAAAAGAAATGATGAAACAGTGAGCTTAGGAAATATCAAAGACAGAAATCTGGAAATGACACAGATGGAAGAAGAGAGACTTGTGATTTAAAAAAAAAAAACTCTACAACAACAATCTAACTCCACCACAAACAGCAACATAAAAATGATGGGCATACATACGTGAAGGAGAACAGAAGAAGAGGGGAACAGAGAATTTATTCAAACAAATAGTCGACGAGAACTTCACAAACCTATGGGAAGAACTGGATCCTCAAATCCAAGGAGCAAAGAGAACACCTAATTATCTCAATCCCAAAAGGATTTTCCAAGGCACATTATATTAAAACTTTCAAAAATTAATGGCCAAGAATGAAATCTCAAGGCAGCCAGGGAAAAGATGGTAACCCATAAAGCAAATCCCACTAGATTATCATTGGATCTTTCCGCAGAAACTCTAAAAGCTAGGAGGGAGTAGAATCAAATAGTCAAATTACTGAAAGAGATAAATTACCAGACAAGAATAATACATCCAGCAAAGTTATCCTTTAGATAGGAAGGAAAAATAAAGACCTTTCCAGACATACAGAAGCTGAGGGAATTCTCCACAAGGCCTGTATTACAGGAAATAATGAAGGGGGTTATTCTACCTGAAACAAAAAGACAAAAGAATACAAAACTAAGAGTAAGATAACTAATAGACAGAAACAGGAAATTGCAACTCTTATTCAGAATAGGGTACTATACACTTAAATGTAACATAAAGGTTAAAGGAAATAAAAACAGAAAATGAGAAGATAATAGCTACTGTAACTTGAAAATGAATTCACAGCATAAATCGGGATAATTTGTGAGACAACAGAAACATAAAAGGGGAGGGAGTAGAAGTCTGAATTTATAAAGTGGAATGGAAATAAGATGCATGTAAAAGAAAAAAGACTACTGTATAAACTTTCTTTTGCATAAGCCTAATGGTACCATGCAAAAACCCAATACAGAACTGAGACACATAACAAAAGAGGAAACAGAAGGAAAAAATCATAGAATACCACTGAACTAACATAACAGACAGAAACACAAGAGCAAAGAAACAATGAAGACACTGAGCTACCACAAAACAAAACATAAAATGGCTATAGGAAATCTTTACATACCAATAACACACTAAATGTAAATAGACTGAACTCACCAATAAAAGGCACAGAGTAGCAGACTGGATTAAAAAACAAAACCCAACCATATGCTGTATTCAAGAGACACATCTCAGCGGCAAGGATAAATACAGATCAAAGTGAAAGGGTAGAAAATGATACTCCAAGTGAATGGTGTCCAGAGAAAAGTGGGTATAGCCATAATTATGTAAGACGAAGTAGATTTCAAGGTAAAAAGAGACAAAGATGGACATTTCGTAATGATAAAGTGGACAATACATCAAGAAGACGTACACTTATCAATACCGGGAATGCCAAAAAAAAAAAATGTACACAGGTGGACACTTTGGTCAACGTTGCTCAAGCAGTAGTTCACTGTAATCAGAAGGGTCTTGTTGCTGATGGCAACCACTTTGTGCACCTCTAGAAACTGCAGAAGTCAAACGTGACTTGTATTCATCTTTTGTTATTGGTATACATTGAGTATTACAATTTTAATATGTTTTTTCCTTTCTTAAAATGTGTATACATTTTGGGGGCACCCTCTGTATATATGCTACCAATCAGGAAGCACCAAAAAATATACAAAGCAATTACCAACAGGACTGAAGGGAGAAATTGACAAAAACATGATTATAGTTGGGAACCTAAATATGCCATTGACAGCTATGAACAGATCATCCAAACACAAACTCAATAAGGAAATATCAGCCTTAAATGACATATTAGACCAAATAGATAAAATTGACATTTACAGAGCATTTCATCCTAGAACACCAGACTGCACATTGTTTTCTAGTGTACATGGAACATTCTCAAGGATAGACCAAATGTTGAGAGACAAAACTAGCCTCAACAAATTTAAGAAGTTGAAATCATACCAAGCGTATTCTCTAACTACAATGCTTTGAAATTGGAGATCAACTGCAAAATAAGGATCATATAACAATAATATGAAAGACTATCTGCCACCAAATTCAATAACCTGGAAGAAATAGACAAGTTCTTAAAAACATGAGTATAACCTTCCTAGATTGAATCATGAAGAACTGGAAAATCTAAATAGACCAATCAACAGTAAGGAAATTGAAACAATCATCCAAAACCTTCCCAAAAGCAAAAGTCCAGGACCAGATGGCTTTACTAGTTAATTCTACTAAACATTCAAAGATGATTTAACACTGTACTCCTTAAGCTCTTCCAAAAAATTGAAGAAGAGGCAATGCTTCCTAACTCATTTTATGAAGCTAACATTACCCTGATACCACAACCTCGTAAGGATAACACAGAAAAACAAAACTATAGATCAGTATCTCTGATGAATACACTTGCAAAAATCCTAAACAAAATAGTAGCAAATTTAATACAACATAAATTTAAAAGATTATACATCACGATCAAGTTGAGTTCATCCCAGGAGCACAAGGATGGTTCACTATACACAAATCAATCAATCTGATATATCACATAAACAAAACAAAGGATAAAAATCATATGATCATGTCAATTGATGCAGAAAAAGCATTTGAAAAGATATATTATCCATTCATGATTAAAACACTTAATAAAATGGGTATAGAAGAAAACTACCTCAACATAATAAAGGCCATATATGACAAACGCTCAGCTAATGTCATACTTAGTGGTGAAAAACTGAAAGCTTTTCCTCTCAGATCAGGAAAAAGAAAAGGATTGCCTCCTGTCACCACTGTCATTTCACATAGTATTGGAAGTCCTCGCCAGAGCAATCAGGCAAGAGAAAGAAACCAAAGGCACGCAAATTGGGAATGAAGAAGTTAAACTATGACTTTTTGCAGATGACATGATTCTTTATATAGAAAACCCTAAATACTCCACCAAAAAATTATTAGAAACAATAAACAAATACAGTAAAGCTGCAGGATACAAAAATCATTGTACAAAAATCCACTGCATTTCTATATACTAAAAATGAAATTTTAGAAAAAGAAATGAAAAAAACAATTCCATTTGCAATTGCAAGAAAAAGAATAAAATCCTAGGAATAAACAAAAGATACAAAGAATCTACACACTGAAAACTATAAGACATTATTAAAAGAAACTGAAAAAGATATAAAGAAATGGAAAGATATCCCGTGTTCATGAATCAGGAGAATCAGCATAGTCAAAATGGCCATATTGTCCAAAGCAATATACAGATTTAATGCAATCCCCATCAAAATCCCAATTGAACTTTTTAAAGAAATAGAACAAAAAATCATATTTTATGGAATAACAAAAGACCTGGAATAGCCAAAGCAATCCAGAGAATAAAAGAATAAGACCAGCGGTATCACACTCCCTAAGTATCACACAATTCAAATTTAACTACAAAATGACAATCCTCATAACAGCATGGTATTGTCAGAAAAAACAAACACACAGACCAATGAAATAGAACTGAAAACCCAGAAATAAACCCACATATATATGGGCAGATTATTTTCGACAAAGGAGGCAAAAACATACAGTGGAGAAAAGAAAGCCTCTTCAATAAATGGTGCTGGGAAAATTGGAAGCCACCTGTAAAAGAATAAAATTAGACTGCTATCTGTCACCACATACAAAAATTAACTCAAAATGGATCAAAGACCTAAACATAAAACCTGAAACAATATACATTGCATAGAAGAAAGCATAGGTATTAAACTTATTGACCTTAGGTTCAGAGAGGATTTTATGAATTTGACCTCAAAGGCAAGGAAGGTAAAAGCTAGAATAAATGAATGAGACTGTATCAAACTAAAAATCTTCTGCATAGCAATAGAAACCATCAACAAAACAAAGAGGCAACCAACCAAATGGGGGAAGATATTTGCAAACAACATCTCCGATAAGGGGCTAATATCCAAAATATACAAGGAATTCATACAACTCAACAACAACAAAAGAAAACAACCCAATTAAAAAATGGGCAGAGGACATGAATAGAACACTTCTCCCAAGAAGACATACAAACGGCCAACAGATTTATGAAAAAATGCACAACTTCACTAGCTATCAGAGAAATGCAAATCAAAACCACAATGAGATACCACTTCACACCTGTCAGAACGGCTATCACCAACAAAACAAATAATAATAAGTGTTGAAGAGGTTGCAGAATAAAAGGAACCTTCATACACTGGTGGGAATGTAAATTTTTACAGCCATTATGGAAAACAGTATGGAGATTCCTCAAAAAATAAAGAATGGAATTGCCATATAAGCATTCCCTCTTCTGGGTATCTACCTCAAAAAATCTGATAACATTTTCCCTTAATAAAGATATGCGTACCCCAGTGTTCACTGCAGCATTATTCACAGTGGCCAAGACATGGAAACAACCGAAGTGTCCGATGGGTAAAGAAGATGTGGTACATATATACATACAGTGGAATATTATTTGGTCATAAGAAAAGATGAAATACTGCCACTTGCAACAACATAGATGGATCTTGAGATTATCATGCTAAGCACAGTAAGTCAGACAGAAGAAGTTGACAACCATATGATTTCTCTCATATGTGGTATATAGAACTGAAAGCAATAAACAAACAAGACAAAAACTCATAGACACAGACAAGAGTTTAGCGGTTACCAGAGAGAAAGGGGAGAAAGCCGAGGTAGTAAGGGGGTTGAATGTATGGTGATGGAAGGAGAACTGACTGGATTGTGAACACACAATGTGATATACAGGTGATGTATTACAGAGCTGTATAATTGAAACATATAATTTTATTAACCAATATTATTCCAATAAATGTTTTAAAATGTAAAATAACATACTAGGTATTTGTAGCTTGTGGGTGTTACAAACCAGGCAGAAGGGCAGATTTGGCCTTTAGGCCGTAGTTTACCAAGCCTTTCTACAGTTGAATAATCTGCCCCACTAGCTAAGCCCACATCCATGTGTGGCCTAGATCCCATCTTCTCTCACATGCTCAAGAACATCGCTATAGCATTTCTACCCTGATCTCTCCTATCACCGATTCTTCTCTCTCAGAGCATTCCCATCAGTTTACAAACATGCTATTTATCCTACCTTAAACAGCAAAAGCTTGTTTTAAGCCCACTTATTCTTCCCACTCTGCCCCATGCCTCTCCTCATTGTAGTAAAACCATTCTCCTTGTCCCAGAAAATTCTCTTTTAAACCCATTCTCATTAGGATTTCACCCATACTGCTAGTCCACCCAATGTGTTTTCACTGATCAATGAAAATACTGTAAACTCAATGCTCAATTCTCAGTGCTCATCTAACTTAACCTATTTCAGCTGAATGTGATAAAGCTGATTGTTCACTTCTCACTGACACCCTTTCTTTTTGGGCCTTCTAGGACAACTTAGCTTCCTGCTTTTACTTCTGCAGTCTCACTGCCTGTTTCCACTCGGTCTCCTCTGTGCCTTGCTCCTCGTCTCCCTCGCCTCTTAATGCTGCAGCACCCCAGTGCTTAGTCTGGTCGTCTTCTCTATACCCATTCATTTGCTGATCACCCTTATTTAGATCCGTGGCTTCAAAACCATCCACACGTTGAAGTTTCTCAAAAGCATGTTTCAAACGGACCTCCTTCCCTAAACTCCAGGTGGATCATGATGGTAACAGTAAACATGGTGAAAAAGCCGACATAACTGGAGTATATTTTGAAAGCAGGGCTAGTTGAATTTACTAAGATTGGAAACTAGCATGAGGGAAAAAGAAGAAACAAGGTGGAACAGGATCTGATTATTAATACTACTATACGTCTATTATGGTCCTCATTTCCTGGAACCCCAGATTTAAGCACTTTTCTCAGAAAACTTATTTTATGAAATAAAACATACTGGATCTTCTTCCTCTATGTATACAAAGCCTCTTTGGAACAATTCTTTTATGTGGCATCCATGAGAGCAGAGAACTTGTTTGTTATTCACTGCTGTATTCTCAGCATCTAGCCATGTCCAGTAGGACTTCCTGGCACATGAAAGGTAATAAGGTTAACTGAATGACTCAACAATATCCCCCCATATTATTGCCTGGCACGCTGTCTATTTACCTCACTTTTTATTTAGATTCTTGACTCTTCCCATGCCACGGTTTTCTGCAGGTCAGAAATACCTGTGGCAGGTGACTTCTGACACGCCTCCCAGTATCCCTCCCTGGTAGTCCCACCCTTTGAGTGTAGGCTGGACCTAGTGATTTGCTTCTAACGTACAGAATAGACAAAAGTGATGTGGTATCACTTCTGTGATTATATGACAAAAGACTCTGACTTTCATCTTGCTGGGTTTTCTCTCCTTGGATCTTTTTGCATACTTGCTGTGATGAAAAGGGCAACCTGGAAAGGAACTGAGGGTGCCCTCTGGCTATCAGCCAACAAGGAATCAAGGCCCTCAGTCCAACTGCCAATGAGGAACCAGATCCTGCAACAACCAAACTGAGCTTAGAAACAGATTCTGCCCCAGTTGAGCCTTGAGATGACCATAGCCCCCACTGACACCTTGATTTACAACGTTGTAAGAGACCTTGGGCTGACACCTTGATTGCAGCTCCATGACCAATTCTGAACCAGAGGTCCCAACTAAACCGTACCTGGATTCTTAATCACAGAAACTAGGAGATAATAAATGTGTTATTTTTACATCAAGTTTTGTTACACAGACATAGATAACTATTTGTCTGTTAGTTATCTATGTACTATCTAACACATTATGTTAAATAGTACGCTACACTTCTATCTAACATAATGAAAAGAAAAACCAAAATTCAAATTCTAACTGTAATTTCCCAGCTATGTGTCTTGAGGCTTCCGCTGCCCACCCCTTAAAGCCTCAGTTTCAATATTTTAAAAGTGGGGACATTACCTATCATATAAGAATGTCTGAGGAATAAATGACATTTTGTAATTCATATAAAGAACCTAGCCAGAGCCTGGCACATTGTAGGCGATTAATAAAAGGTAGTTTAAATCTGAGATCATACATGTATCTCACCCAATTATCCCTGAACAGCAGATCCTTCAAATCGTTTTTAGAAGCAGATGAGGTTTTAAAATATTAAATTTAAAATAAAAATAAATAGTAAATTTATAACCCTATCACAATTGGGAAAATAAAATAGTTCAAAAATAATTTTCCTATAAATTATTGAGTCTTCTCCTTTCACTGGGAAGAAGTGAAATAATTTTTAAAATCTATAAGATACATACTTTGTCAGCAGCTATCTCAGGAAGAGACTCTTCAATGCCAAGTTCTCGTCGTCTTTCAGCCCTAACTTCTGCATAACTACAAATGAAAAAAATAGAATTTTAGTGTTTGATTGTTTACTTAAAATACTGCAGAGGTACACCCATTCAGTGTTTGTTATATGTCTTACTTGTTCACTACTAATTCCAGACTATTTCCCATAAGCCACACAAAACTACAACATACAAGTATCTACAGTGCATCACCTTAACTCAAATTGCATTTTTCTATGTATCTAATGTAAATAATATGTAACTGCACAGTTCTTAAATTAAGAGTAATTAAATAAAGAGTATGATTATCTACTCCAGTTTTCCTTCTAAATGATTGATTTTGGTACATAAAAGACAGTTACAACTTCTGCTCAAAACCATAAAATTTATGTTGAGAACTATATATCTCTATATACCTGCATTCTATTTATATAATGTCTAAAAGTGAAATTAATAATATTAAAACTATGTATCAAAAATGGGGGAGAAATCTCTTTATAGTTCATTAACAAGTTATACATAAAAATTTCATTGTCAAAATCATTATGGAAGTTTCTATAGTTCAGAAATTCTGTAAAAGTATTTACCTTACTACAGTGTGAGTACAAACAATAAACTCCGGCCTTGAGTTCCACTGATGGTAAGTGATATAATAATGAGTTTGAAGCCAAATCCACTGCTGTCCTTTGGTCAGGAACCTGTAATAACATGATTTGCCTTTCCCATACTGCATTACTAAGAAGAAAAGAGAAAAACATTTTTTGATTCTTATTAGTTATGAACCTGCTTTTTAGCCAAAGCTATCATACATAAATGCATATATACATTTTTCTGGCTTTTCAGAAACATATATATCATTATATAAAAATGCTATTCTGTAGAGATAGCTTAAGGTCCCAAGCAATTAACTTATCTTCTACAGTCCCCAACGTATAGCTAAGTATTGCCAATCTTAGATACTTTTCATACACAATGAATTTCCAAATACTAAAGAAAAAAGTATTTACAGATTGACTTCCTCCTGCCAAGATATACTGAAGGTAATAGCAATAAGTAATCACACCTGACTTTTTTTCCAACCTGTACATACCCTGGGTGGGTACACCATCTCTGAGGCATTTAATTCTAAACCTCAACTAACCAAAATCAGAGTAACTTAATTGTTTGAAGTAACTGATAAGTGCAGTACTTCCCAAAACACTCTCTGTAGATTGTTAAGTTTTGAAGCCTTTTAGTGGATATTAAGCTAAAATGAAGGTTTTATGGTTAATTTGGGAAATTTTGTTATGTAGGTTTATTTTACCTTCTCAAAACCTTCAGTATGCTAATGCATGTCAAGATTGGGGGTGGAAGGGTAGGATTGATTATGAAGTGTTTCCCAGTCTTCTTTGACTATAAAATCCATTTTAATGGACTGGTATTCAATGGACCAAACCTTAGGAAATGCTGGTCAGGAATCAATATCTACCTATTTCTCTCTTTCTCTTTCTCTCTCTGTGTGCCATCATAGTGCTCTGATTATCAGCTGGAGTGAATAATGTTTTCTTTTGTGTTGAATTAACTACTCTAAAACTCTTCCATATAGTTGATGCTATTATACAACTTGCTTGATTTTCATATAGAGAGGTTTCATGTATAGATCAGCCTAAAACATCATGAAAATATCTTAAGTGGCTAATTAAATTTTAGAGGACACCCAAGAGGGTAGAATTTTGGGAGGAATGTAAGGAAAGCAAATAAAACCTATCATTAAAACAAACCTCTGAAACAAAGACTAAACACCATGTGTATGGTAAAGGGGTAGGTCTACCCTCTAAGCCAGTTGCTGCTACCAATGAGTTATGGACTGTGGGTAAATTATTTAGCCTAGCTGTGTCTGAGTTTACTCGTGGAGATAATAGTATCTACTTTCTAGAATTGTGGTGATTAACAATGGAGATAATATAAATAATTTGTTTAGAATAATGCAGGGCACGATAAGATGTTAATACTTCTACTGCTAAAAACAGTAACAACGAGTAACATTAAGCACACACTACGAGCTTTCTAACAGATTCTTTACACATGTACCTATCTCCTAGAAAGGCTTATATGCCTGTAAGTCAAAATTTATGAATAGTGTTCTAACATTTTGACATACTATTATAATTTTCAAAGGAACCTACTTCTCTCCAGAATGTAAGGCTATAACTTCAGAACAAGGTTTATTACACACCATATTATAAAACTGTACTTACAGACTGAAATATGTAAAATAGGAACACATTCAATTTAAACTTGATCTATATTTCCTACTGGATTGGTTATACATATGAAGTAAAATCTCCCGGTATATTTCAAAAAAGAAAAAAATACAAAAATGGTCCTAAGTCTGTATTTTACCACCTTCTATTAATAGTTGTTTATATGATTTTTAAAAAGTTATTATCACCAGAAAGATTAAAGTCTACTTACAGTGCTCATGACATTTTGCCAAATTTTCTAGGTCATCCACATGATAATAATCATAACCTGATGTTCCCAGAACTTCAAATGGCAAATATCCTATTATGGGTGGCGCCCTAAATTACATATAAAACAATCAATATTATAACTTTTTCCATAATAATAAATACTCCAACTAGAAATCAATTTTAAGGGAAACCTGTGTTTTTTAAAAAATGGATAATGGACTTGATCTTCCTGATCAGAAAGTTTGTCCTTGAAATCCATTAATTTAAACATTTATATAATATGACTACTACCTTTTTGTGATATTTAAAAATGGAGTTACCTGTGATCTAGAAATAGAAATTTCCATTCTAAACTATGTCTAGATGTAAACTCTTCATTGGGTTCTTCAACAGTGCACATTTCCTACAAATAAATTGATAATTAAAATTTAGAAATACTTTTCTCTGTCCTTAGAAAAATCCTAAATATTGTTAGCCATAAAAGTAATTATTAGGTAACTTCTCCCAAGCAATTTTTAATGCATTTTAATTTTCTAGTACTAAAGATGTGGAAATAAACAAATGCAGGCTTCTAGGGGAGTACTTCTTACTCTATACATTACTCCATTCAATCACATGCCTATAAACCCTAATTCTGAATTCAGATCTCTCTTGTGAATTACAGTTCTATATTTCTAACTGCCTGGATGTCCCCACACATCACAAACTCAGTATGTCCTAAAATGAACTAACTGCCTACTCATCAGACCCAGTTAAAATAATTTTCCATCTCATTAGGAGGCACACCTATATTGTGCCATCAGTCTAGAAATAGTCACAACATACTTTCATTTTCACTTTTCACCATCTAAATGGCCACTACTATGTCCTTTTAATTTTACCTTCTAAGTTTAAAGAAAATTTATTTGATCCCCTCCATCTTCAGTGTCTTAGTTTAGACTCTAGACCCATCACTGGCTCATATTACTGCCATAGTGTCTCTGCAAATAAGTCTCCATGTCCTTTAACCCATCTTCTATTCTGGCCATAGTCTCCTTAATAATACTCAAATATGATTATAACTTCCCTTTAGCCACTGCTATTATTTCCTAAGATCAAAACAAGTAGAGTGAGACTGGTTTAAGATCTTCTAACTGGTGATTCAGTACAATCTTTAAAATTACCCAGATTTTTGGCCGTTCCCTATAATGCAGATTGTGAACTATACAAAAAAAAGCATCCTCAAATTTTACAAAACAGCAGGACAATGATGAACTGCAAAGGATATACATTTAAAAATTAATTATATAATTTAATGAGTCCCTTGGTAACTCATTATTTGCTTCAAAAATATCATGATCATGTATATTTAAAGACTCATGGCCATCACTATCTTTAATGTCTACAGAAAGTTTCAGTTATTCAGGAAACAAAAAAATTACATGTAGAAGGTTCTCATAATATGAAATCAAATCCTCTTTAGGAAATAAAATTACAAACATACCTTAATGAACTGAGGTGTAGCTAATCTGACAGTAGCTACAAAACAAACTCTATCTTCATAAGAAAGCCTGTGTGTGCGTTGTATAGTTCCTTCAAAACCATTGTGTGCTGAAGTGGATACTAAAACAATAAGGAAATACGTATCATCAGTTACTCCAGTAAAATCTAGTTTTACTGATGTTCAAAATCTATGTCATTAACAGCTTAAATAATGCAGACTGAAATACATTGTAAAAGAAGCATTTTAACTCACCACTGTTCAAAGATTTGAAATTTCCTATAAATTTCACATATTCATAGGTAGATGGCTCCTTTGGGTCTATTGTGCCTCGAAGCATATGACAACAGAATTCTAACTGATTTTTTGCTGAAATAAAAGAAAAAATATGATATACTTATTATTTATCACGAGTAATATCACATGAAGTAAGATCACAAAAGTTGTGTAAGTTCACAGTCATTATTTTCTCCAACAGAAGTCCTCAATGACATTTTATTTAGTCCTTAAAAATAGAGTAACTCTAGAAGATGATCTTATATTTTCTTTATTAAAGAAAACAGATATGATAGGAGCAACTCCACGTTTCCTGTTTTTATCTGTCCTTTCTTCTCATTCTTCACTCTAATTTCAAAGATAGGTTTCGCTTCCCCTTCTAAAGTTAATGTTTCTATGTTTGCCTTGAACAACAGTCTTTCCTATCTTCTCCAGGACTACAGCTACACCAGGTATTCATTCCTTTAGTATCCACACCTTCTCTTCTTTGGGTCCTTACTTTCTACTTTTAAATTTGCTCAGGTCTTCCCATCTCAAACAGATAAAGCATTTTTTCATGCTATTCTTTTTATCATAGATCACCTTCCTCTTCATGTGCTGTAGCTTCCATATATTCATTTCCCTTAACTTCATACACTGTGGCTTGCGTCCTCATACTTCTGTAGAAATTGCTCTTCTAAAGATCACCAATACTATTTGTACGGTAGTTCCCCCTTACCCACAGGAGATACATTCCAAAACCCCAAGTGGATGCCTGAATCCTTGGATAGTACCAATCCCATGTACACGGTTTTTTCCTATACGTACATATCTATCAGACCTATGATAAAGTTTAATTTACAAATTAGACACAATAAGAGATTAATAACAATAACTACTACTAAAAGAACAATTATAGGCATACCTCATTTTATTGCTCTTGACTTTATTGCACTTCACAGATACTGAAATTTTTACAAATTGAAGGCAAGACTCACCACAAGCAAAAAGATCACTGCGAGACTTGCTTTACTGTGGTGGTCTGGAACCAAACCCGCAGTATCTCTGAGGTATGCCTTTATAACAATATACTGCAATAAAAGTTATATGAATGTGATCTTTCTCAAAATATCTTCTTGTACTGCATGTACAGAGTGGATACACTGGACAAATAGATGATTCACACCCCAGTGTGACGGAGCAGGTTGGCATGACATTTCGTTATGCTATTCAGAATGGTAAACAATTTAAAACTTATGAATTGTTTACTTCTAAAATTTTCCATTTAATATTTTCAGACTGAGGTTGACCGCAGGTAACCGAAACTGTATGAAGTACAACCGTGCATGAGGGGGTACTACTGTATCATTAAGTTAAATGGGCATTCCTCATTGTTACAACGTCTTCTTAAAATTCATACTTCTCCATTCCTATAGCATGAAACTTACCTTCCTATCTTATTGAATATTTTTATCTCTTCTGCTAATCAGTTTTCAAACTACAGACATTCTGCAAAAGTCCTTTATAAATTTATCGGCATTTGGTAAACCTATTTACTCCTAAATCTCTCCCCCCAACTCTAACATTTTATAAGACAAAGTTTCAGGTTACTATTTGCTTTCAGGTGACTTCTACTTGATTGTCCCATCAGTAACTCAAAATATTTCAAAATGAATTTATCCCTCTTTCATCCTAAGCCCTTTTGTCCTATGGGTGCCTATCTCCCAAGACAGAAACCATATCAGGTGGGTCTTTTCTCTTCCCATTACAAGCCCCTAAACTAATCCATCAACAGGACCTGCTATTTTTTTCACCAAGGACGCTCTCTCAGAAGTCATTTTTTCCAACTGAGCAATTTAGTACAGATGCAAATGATCTTCCTCTAGGCAGCTGCAAAAATATACTGTACATGCCTCCACACTCCTGCCACTAGGATTCAACTTTCCCTACTACTGTTAAGATGTATATTACTTTCCTCATTATTATTTCAACATTCAAGGACTAGTGAAGGCTCTCTCTCTTCACTCACAACATTGAACTCATACTCTTCTGTCATTATCAGGAATGACTTTATCATCTAAGTCAAAAGGTTCAAAGTCTAACTACCTCTTTCCTAAAACCTTCTGCAGTGATGATCCCTAGCTATTTGGTCACCTGTGCCTAATACCAAGTCCTTTAGAGTTTATCTGTTCAATGCTCATACACCTCTCCATACTTACTTAACATCTATTGCTAGGACTATATAGTTTTCATTTTTATTGCCAGTCTGGTCCTTTTCAAAATTATCCACCTGAGAGACTTTTCTTTTTCAGGCCACAAAACTACCCTTTCACTGGCTCCTCACTATGTAAAAAATAAAAGTCAAATTCCTTAGGATGAAATATTGGCACTATTTCCTTCTCTAGACACAAATCATACCTGTACCACTTTACCTTCATTATGGCCCAAATGACCTACCTTCAGAATCCTGAATTTTCTAAGTAAATTTCCCCTCTGTTTTAAATGTTTATTCCTGTGGCATGAAACACTTTTTTTCTGGGGAAATAACTTTTTGTGTATTAGTTGTTTAACTAGGGGGTCAGCTAGTCATTTAATTAACGCTTTTCTCTATCAAAAAGTATTTCTGCCATCCTCACCTTTGATCTTGGAAGCAGAAGCCTAAAGTCTGTCTTCCTACCAGAAGCTTTCATTCAGCTGTCCAGCCAATTTTGCCCTTATGAAGGTCTCTAAAATGGATTCCTTCTCCTTTGTCCACTCCTTGCTATGTCCAAGGGTTCCACCTTTCTAATTCTTTTCTCCTTGCTCTATATATCACCTCAAGCAATGTCATTCAATCTATGACTTTAAATACTATTTATAAGCCTATAACTGACTTCTTCTTCATTATATCCAGCCCAAATCATTCTCCTAGGTGAAAGACTAGTCTATAGTCTTTTTAAACAATTATAAACTAATTTTTAAACAATCTTTAAACAATTATAAACAGGCTTCAAATGGATTCTCCTGGTCTCTAGTTCTTCTCAACTCCGTCTAACAAACTATCCATTCTTATCAAAGACATACTTTCATATAGTTATATGTGTGTGTGAGTGAGTGAGTGAGTGTGTGTGTGTGTGTGTGTGTGTATGCATCCCAATTATTGGACAGTCAGTGTTCTACAGAATTTGAGGGTTCAAAATACAAAGAACTTTTCAAATGATTAATGTCAGTATTATCAGAAAAGCCAGAATTGAAATATCATGAAAAAAGTGATTAAAGAAAATATGTAATAATTAATGGCCCAACATAGTGTTGTAATAATTTCAGATTTTATACAGGGTAATTTACTGAAGAAAATTAGGTATCCTGGTCAAATTAATTTTTCCAATGAATCTAGGAGAAATGTCTGATTATAACATAATGTTCCATATTTTTTGAAGGCAAGAACTATTTTTCATTATTCTTAGCTTCTATGATACAGCACAAGTCCCTGGCACATTAGTTACATCCAATAAATGATTAATTCTGTTTAAATAATAAAACAACAATTTTCTTTATTTAATAATTCTTAAAAATACAGAAGTTACTTTTTCCCACAGTTTCAGTGTCTGGTTACTTATAGTGAAAATGAGAATGTTTCATTTTCTCATTAATAAGATTTTCTTTAAAAATTAAAAATATGTTGCAAAGCTCCATTTCTGTGTAAAATACAGTTCTATGTTACTATTATAACAAAAAAAGATGGGATTTCAACATACTCTGGAACAGACTTCAGGCTTTATAATATAGTCACAATTTCATTTTGCATTTATTTTTTATACTTTCAAAAGGTATATGGAATGATGTTATGTGTTAATTTAGTTAAACATGTCTGTGTTTGTCACAAAGTTACAAAAGTAAAGTATAATATGACCAAATATATTTAACTTTTCGCTAAACAGCTACTACTTACATTTTAAATATTCAGGGGTTAATGAGTCACTTTCCAGCAGATGGGTAGAGAGTATTTTATAAACCTCTGAATGTTCCCCCTCTGGGATAAAATTAAATATACTTTGATCCACAAGATCAGACTGAAAAAGAAATTTAAGAAAATAATTTTAGTGCTGCAAGAGACATGTATTTTAAAAAGTATATCATCACGTATAAAACATCAGCGTACGATTAATTTTTGATTATCTGTAAAAACTGACAAATGTCAAGATATAGAGCACAACTCAAAAAACAAGAGAAGGTAGAAAATGGTTAACATGACATCCACGACTCTGACACTAGTCTCTTCAGATCCGTGAGCAATATGACCTTGAAAGTCTGATACATTACTTGCAAAGGTGAGTTTCACCAAATTTGAACATTTAAAATATGATAGGATTAATAACAAAGTTGATTAGAAAAACCTGTGGCTATAACACGTAGCCCTACCATATATTCAAACCTCTGGTAAATTATAATATACACTACAACAAAGGACCAAAAAATTAGCCTCAGGCTACGTGAAGAGATTTGATTTTGTGTCCTTTCACTTGTCCACTGTGTCTTTTCTTTTTTATTTCATCTTTTCCAGCCATCTATCCTGTATCCCATTGTCAAAAAGCCCTGCTGTTACCTAACCCCACCCCCTAAAAGAAGGGGTAAGTATATGTCAAACATTATAATCCTTGCTCAAATATGGCTTTAATTAAGATTCATTAATCAACAGTAACTTAACAAACATCAGGTTGCCTACAATATACCATGGCTGTGGCATCAAAGATGAATAAGATAATTCCTATCCTTAAGAACCACTGACAAGAAAACTTCAGTGACTTCACATTTTCTACCAAATCCAGTCTATTCTACTTGGTTTCTCTAAATTTTTAAACTTCTCTGTGGAATCCTGGGGATACTGAGGTGGTATCTCAAAGACTGTGGAGGTGAGTATGGGGGTAAAGGGAACTGAAAAGGAGCTGTGAAGGCATGGCTAAGGGTCTTTGCTGCTGTTGTCACAAAAGCAGCTCCACTTTTGTTCTGTTCCTATTTTAAACACTGCAAAGTTTTATTTGAAAAAAGAGCTCCGTGGCTTAGAAACTAAAACAAAACAAAAAAACCATCAAACAACAACAATAATAAGAGAGCCCCTTTGGAGGTGGGAGGTGAGAAAAGGGTGTTTTACTACACTCTCAGAACAAGCCACACATTCACATCCTTTCTTCTGTCTTTTCTCTGGCTCTCAAAGTTACCCCATGAAGTGAACATCCGTCCCCTACTTTCTCCACATATCTGTAGCCTCCATCTTTCACAGACCAGTTCAAATTATTTCTTTCAGAAAAGTATTCTCTTAACATCATAATCCACAGTAAAAATAACAAAATTATTTTAGTAGTTATTACTCATTCATTTCCCATAAAATATGTGTTAACTGTATTTTAATGTCTATGTCCTACTGTCCATAAGTAAACAGAAGCACCCTATCTCTCACATCTTTATCTCCCTCCCTTCAAATCAAGACACAGTGACACTGTGCCTTGTATATGTAACAGTTAGTAGTACAGTAAGTGATTTTGGGTTATTATAAAGTTATTTGATAAAGGCTTAAGAGATAACCACACTAAAAACGTATCTGTATTTTAACAAGGAATTTTTCTGAAAGTCTGAGAAGCCTCTAGAACAGAAGTAATGCACTGAAAATTCAGGCATGAGTAACAACAATGCTAGAAAACTGCTTTTTATTAACAAAATAACAAAATATAGGCATTGGCATTAATGTAAAAATAGTCTTAGAAAAAATAAGGCACCAATTTAGAGTAAGAATTAAAACTTTCATTCTGGAAATTATAGTTTTCTATTATTATTTATTCTTACTGACAATTTCTTCTACAGTTTCAGTGAAAATATAATTTGACCTTGTTACGCTTTCCTTTCCAGCTATAAATTTACAGTGTTTCATAGTCACAGAGAAAAAACAGAATGGCTAGTATAGAGAGTGGTAGGATCACAAGCACTGCTTCCCCACCCTTATTCTTCCCGACACTATAATCTGAAATATCAGAGTTAGCAGGCAACTAATTAACTAATGTGTCAAACTTTCCATTAACTACTACATTGTAAATATCTAAATTAAGCTAATCATACTTCATATTGCCATGCCATCCACTCAGTTCCTAAACACAATTCAAAAGAAAGAAAAGAAAATAGCAGCTATCTGGAGCCTTTGTCTCCTTCAATCATTTTTATGAAGAAGAAATATAAATCCCACTGACTTAAGTTACATGACATACATCAATAGCTTTTCTGTTTTTCTACATTAAGTCAATGGGACCATTTGTGAAAATTATTAACTATTATCAGTTATCTTTTGCCCCAGGTTAAACCAACAGTTAAACAAATAACTGCTGTAAAGAGTACTTGCTCCACAGAAAAATGTAAAATATATGTTGAATATAACATGTTTATAAACAACTGTTTTCCTTATGTACAGGCATAAGGAACAAAAAGTATGGCTCTATCAAATAAGCTTTCATAATCACGTAACTATTCAAAAGAATTCTAAATCGTATTTCTGCATACTGCATTTACAGCAAACAAGGACTGTACTTTCTTAAAACACATTTTTGTTTCTATTTCCAAATATCAAGTTCAGGAGAATAGAAAAGAAAGGGCTCATCTAGTATCTTACTAGTGGCACTTTCAGTCTCGAACTCTTAAGCCGTAATGTGGTTAATCATCTTCCCTATGTTACTTGGTTACAGATTCAATCCAGTCTCTCTGAGGACCACATTTGAGCAAGTGTGAGGACATCAATCTTAAGTTGAAAAATTCTGCAAATGTTCAAGTTTGCAATAGAATAAGAGACCGACTTTGTGCTTTGGCAGTTCCACAAAAGTGTTGTAAAATTAAGTCTAATTTCTCTGGGTTTCATGTTTCTTGTAGATAACATGAAGAGGCTGGGATAAGGATGTCTAAAATCTCTTCTGGCACTGAGGTGGCTTGACCCTGTAATTTTGTCACAGAAGGCCAGGCCAGGAGAAAAAAATAAAAATCCAGTAAGTTTCCTTTCCAATCTCAAAATGAATAAAGCATTTATGCTCAATTATTATACATAAATAGGTTAAAATATGCTTTAAATTAATTTAGTAAGTATGAAGTGACAAAGTAAAGACAACATTTTGTTTTTGCAGGACCTGTAGAATCAGTCTTATAGTTTTACAGTCAGATTTAAAATTTTTAAGTCATACTGACCACTGATTAAGATGGCAAGTTTTAATTTCTCAACAGAACTGAATTACAAACACTAAAGCCTAACTTCGGGATTTGCTAATGTTTCTTCCCTTCTGAGCAACAGCCAAAATTCTATTTTAGACAAAATTGGTATGTATATTAAAACACAAAGAAAGGGACACCATTGTTTTAAACTTTTTGTTTAGTATCTGTTACAGTTTAATTATTATTGACAACCCAAAACAGATAATCACACATTTTTTCCTTATGTGTTTGATCTTAAATAAGTATTTCATTTTCTCAGAAAATACTTGCGTTTATGTTCTCAAACCATCAGATAATAACAATACAGCAATGTCAGTGATGCGAAGGAAAGTGTCTGAGGTATCTAGTAAGCAGCAAAACACTGTATTAATAAAGGATACTATTAACTCAGTATGGAACGAAATGGGTCTGTTGGGTCAGCAGCAGTCTCGTCTGTCCAAAAATTAATCTGCCAGTCTACATGCTTTGGCTGACACAAACAATAAAAAAGATCCAGAAGATGTTACTAACAGAGGAAACCGGACATGGGGCATATGAGAACTCTGTACAATCTTCTCGATTTTTCTATAAATCTAAAAAGAGTTCTAAAATCAGTTTAAAAAAAAATATAGGCGGTAATGGGAAGGCAAAGTGGGTTGTCATTGAGGGGAGAATGTGAAAGATCAAATGCCTGGATCCCAACTAGACCTGTTACACATTGTCTATTTCAAAAAGCAATTAAAATTTCCATCACTAAATATCCAACAACAGTATGCCAGTAGAAAGGAATTTTAAAACAGCCACATCAAATAGCCTACTCATTTTCATGCATTCAATACATAATTACTGAATGTCTCTAAGAAACTACCTAAACCATGTGGATACAGAGATAAAGTCCCTGCACCTAAGATGCTTACACCTACCATAATTATCCAAATAAACAGAAAAATTACAATTCACTGTAAGTGTCATGATGGCAGTACATAGAAGGTAACATGAGAACAGAGACGAAGAGCATCTAATTCTGAATGGAGTTCAAGGAAAATGCCCAAGAAGCAGGCTTTTAAAAAGTGTGCCTACATTGCAAATGATGCTCTGCATTTATTTAAATTAATCTTATCTTAACCTTACAACAGGTTTCTTTCCCTAGCTTTTTTCAATATGTAAGTATTTTTTAAAAAAGAGTTGGCCAGAAAATTCAGTTAATGAATCTATCCTTTTCTCTGCCCACACTAGTTTACTTACATGTTGCTATCATCTCATTGTTTACTCTCAAACAATTTCTAGATGCCGGGCTAATCACCTACTATTTGAGCTTAGTGTTAAGGAAAGCCTCTAGAAAAGCAGTAAAGCCAAGTCATTTTCTGTGTGAGCCGAGGAAATCACCAAATTCGTTACTGCCTAGCTTTCAGTAAGAAATTACCTTTTTAGAATCTGGCCTTTTAAGTATACAGTGCATTGTCTATATAAATAAAGTATGAAGTGGCAGAGAAAACAGAGGGAGGAAGATACTGCCTTTTCAATATATCTTGAAAGAGATCTTTACAAAGCAGGTTACTTTGTATTGTTATAAATTTTCAAGATAACAGGACTTTTAGGAGTAATTTATAAGTAACTTTAGAATATTTATACCAAAAGCCTTGTCTTAGATAAGAACATCCTATATTAAATAAAAACTTCAAATTCATAAAAACTGTCAATTGCAGCAGAGCACCAAGCATAATGTTTGGTACAGAATAAATTTTCAATAAATGTATGTTAAGTAAAACAACAAACACATAGTTCAGGTAGTCACTATCCTAATCAAAATGATACAATGTAATTCTTTTCTAATTCTGTACCCTTTCTGTCATATAACAAATTGAATATGGCCATTATAACATTATCAATTCAAGCCACAGAGCACAAAAGTTCTGTATCTATAATTTTTAGTGTGTCCTTATAAGTCATTCTTTTGAGAAAATTATTTATGAGTTACTCTAGCTGCAACAAGTATGTAATAGAAACTTAGTTATTCTCAAGACATTTTCAGTGATTTACCAACATCTTCACCAGGCTGATTAAAAAGGGAACACTGAAAACTTCATATTAGAAAAAAGAGGGCTGGAAGAACAGAGGTTAAAGTGGCTGTTGAATATTCAGTTACTACAGATTCGAGTCAGGACTGACCTGAGAAAGCACTGTCACACTAAAACAAAGACATATTTAGAGCTCTCTTCCCCACTCTCCTCACTGTTTACCACTGCTTGGGAGGCATGCTTCCTAGTGCTTTAAAACGTTTAGCACAGGCATTAAACAAGAAAGAGATCACAGGATTTTTATACTTACTGGTAAATGTTCAAGTAATGAAGTTACACTCTCAGACACATATATTATACTTCCATCAGTCATGATTGCTAAAAAAAAACCATCAAGAGCCTGAAATTAAACATAATGGTCAGTTAAATGAAAAAAGTTATTTCACAAGACAGAAATAAAAATCTAACTTACCAAATGACAAAAGACTTAATGAGGAAATTTCCAGACCACTGTCAAAATTCTACCTTTTTCCCTTTAGAAAACTGTACTATATATCTTTGTGCATTTTTAAATGCTTCTAGGGGAAAAAAAAAATCTCTCTATGGCCATCAATAAAACAGTTGGTTTCTATATAAATAAACATAGACTTAATGTTTAGTCTATAGTCTATAGTCTAATGAAACATAGACTTAAATGTTCTACCTTAATCATATGTGTAATAGATGAAGATGGCCTTATTTGAAGATGCTAGTATTTCCAAAGCACGCATGTACATCATCAATGATATGTTTTTGGCACACAAAAGAACACATTATCACCTTTTGGATATATTAACAGAGAGGTGTATGATTGAAGTGTACGGAGATACATGGGGAATAAAGTGAAAGGGAACTAAAGCGGGAAACATAGGCCAAGGTCAGATCATGACAGGCCTTGAATACCAGATTAGAACAGAAGGACTTTGTCCAAGCGTAGACTGGAAACAGCATGTAAAATGGATTTAGAGGAAAAGGACAATACAGTTAGGAAAACCTCGGTGCCTTTTGGAATAGTTACGGAAGTTAATGAGAATCTGAATGAAACTAGGAGCAGTAAGCATTGAGAAGAAAGGACTCAGGCAAGCATCGAGAAATGCAAAAGTTTAGGAGAGAAGCCAGCACAGGGGATACAATACTTAACAATGAAGCAATCCTATACTTTATACATTACAAAGTTATTTTCATTTGAGAATCTTACGCACAGAAGTGACAGCTGAAAAAATGAGATTTGCACAAGATCTGCACATCAGACAAAATCCTTGGTGGAATTATCTATATACATCTGGGGATGAAGAAGGAAAAATACCAGAGACAATGACAGAGAAGACAGAGGACACTGTCAGCGAGGAAGTCAACAGAAGAGAATGATAAGGTGAGTGAAGAGGAAGAGGGATGATTCCATGTAAAATGACATCAAACAGCGTAAGACATGAGAAATTAAGAAATGAATTTGGTGACTTTCAAAAGAGTTGTGTCAATAGGAAGGTTAGTCAGACAACAGTGACTTTATAGATGAGTGGATGAAGAGGAGATTATAAACCAGCCTTGCAAGAACTTTAGAATGGAAGAAGGGAGAAATGAAAGTTTTAAGGAGACCAAGTTTCAAGGGAAGGCACGAAAAAATTAACTGACGTGTATTTGCAGGCTGAGGGAAAGGAAGACTCAGTGAAAAAGATGTTGAAGATGTACCGCTGAAAAGATATACCAAGAGGAGCTCCTTTTCTCCTTCCAAAATAGTTATCACACTAAATTTGGATTTCTTATTTAATTGTAGGGCTCTCTCAAAGGATAGCAATCTCTAGAATAAACCATGTGTATCTTTTTCAACACTGTATCTGCAGCACCTAGAGTAAGGATAGCATATGGCAGACAAAAAACATACCTGTACATCATTTACAGACCCGGGAATTAGAGCAACCTCCCTTTACTTCTAAGTAATTGTTAAAGTATATTGGAGAGAGACTTGGATACGAGAAAGAACTTATTTTGAGTAGATGCTTATCTTCCAGAACGGCTTAGACAAGCCCATTCTTGGCTAATATAGAAGGAAGGGGTGAAAACCTTCTAATTTAAGCAAATTCATGCAATTATTTTTACAAAAACTTCTAAGTACAGTAATGCCAGTGTTATTATTTCATAAGGAATAGGGTCAAGATGATAAGAACTAGCTTTTCTTGTGTTAAGCTAGACTGTGTCATCTTTGAAAGAATATTAATATTTACTATGATGAACTATATTTGCTCTTAGGGTATTTGCTAGGAATTAGAGTCCAGCAGCTCTCTTCTGTGAAGAGAATGAACTGAAATCAGAACTCTTAAAGGCTTAATCTCACTCCTAGGAGCAGATCCTGCCCTTCCCACTTTCAAAGCAGACAAAGATTCAGCAGAGAAAAGCATCTCGCCAAAGTCTTAACACAAGGAAGGACCCAGGGCCCAGACTTGTTCTGAGAGGACGGATGTAATTTCCCAAGTATGTAGGCGGGTACGCCAAAACTAAAAGGGCCTTGAGAAGGGCCCTGAGGAGGAAGATCAGAGAGATGTGGAAGAGTGAGCAATACAGAGGACATCCTCATCCCAAGACCGAAGACAAGTATCCAGTTTTCACATTGCATGATACAGGGGAAAGGTTCATTAGTTAAAACTCCTTGTCTTCCTATTTGATATCTACTTGACCCACAAATAAAAGGACTGTGTAAACCTTCATTGTTAGTGAGTGTTTCATCTGAGGAAAACAGGATGGAAGGGGATAGGACCTCCTTGTGGATCTCTATCTAAGACGAGGCCGAAAGGGCACTAGCCCTTCCCTTGTAGATTACTGGAGAGTGCTGCCTGCCGCCAAGGGAAAGAACTATAATACTAAAGACGCTTTCACATAAAGATGACTTTGCATAGAGATCTGGTCAGGCTAAACTGCCCCTGTTTCCTTGACTACTCTGCCTCCCCAAGGGTAGCAAGGAATATTCTTCAGGCAACAAAGACAAGAGAGGGAGGGATGGATGGCAATGGAGGAATGGAGACAGCCAACACAAGTTAGAGGTGAATTTTAAGATCTCAGGTCCAGTTCTTCCATTAATTAGTCATCTGACCTCGGTCAAGTTGCAGCCTCTTCAGGCCTCATCCATAAAACGAAGAGGCTGAGGTGAATGATCTAATCTCTTCCACTGGCAGCTCTAACACTCCAGGACACAGCCTACATCTGAAAGTCTGCTGAAAGGGGTACCTGGGCTTCCGATGTGTAATCTGATCAACATGACCAACCAACAGTAGTCACAGACTAGGTTAGGTGGACCCAGGTTCCCACATATACACATATTTATACATAGCCTTCAATCTTTACTCAATATTAATAGCTGTCAATATTAAAAATAAAACATATACTTGACATGTTAAAAATAAATAAAAGTAACATTTTTCAGGAAAGTAATCCTAAAAGCTGTGAGGATAATGAGACAACTAATTTATACTTAAAAAATTTTAAATATATTGAAGTTTTCTCTGTTGTATATTATAAATAATGTAATAATCTCTAGAACCTTTGATTTTTAAAAATATTTATCAATGTATGTACTACATGTGTCTTGGCAATTAATAAAGATCTATCCCTTATGAAAAAAAATCTGAAGACAATGCTTTTCTGTTTAGCTTAAAAGTGAATAGGTAATTCACCTTCATTAAGGTTATTAATATATGAGTAGATATTGTACCAATTTATGAATTTGTAAGAAATTTTTCACACCAATAAAGCAGGGTAAATAGTTAATGATTAACAGGTCTTACTAAACAATTACACTGAGGGTATAACCATAAAAATTTAAATTGGGGTGATTACATTAGGTATTTATTTCCTTTTGCTGTTGGAGACATTAGCTATGGGCACCTTTCATAAACATATTCCATATATCTAAAAAGATAATTTTGAACAATGTCGAACAACTCTTTAGAAAAAAAACATTTAACAAAATCAGAAACTATTATTTGATTTATAACTTAAGTGTCCACTAATTTAAAGAGCTAACTGACAGTCACTAAGATACAAGTTCTATGCCACAGCTAGCTTTCACTGAAAAGAAGTTTTGTGAGTGGCAGGAGTACGCACAGGGGCTGAGGCCAGGGGATCAGAGGCTAGTCTACCTGCAGCGAATCCCAGCTGAGCCACTTAACTAACTGCAGTTTTTTTCACAATCCCTCTGTTCCTTGATTTCCTCATCTGGAAGTAAAAAAGGGATACTAATAGTGTCTACGTCATAAGATTATGGAAGATTTACTGAGTTGATAAGTGAAAAATGTTATTTTTCAGATTTTAAGTACAGGTTTAAATATATACAAAATATTTATATTCCAACAGATTTTCATATGGTAACATTTCATATAGTAAAATTTCTGCTGAATAAAGACTTAATTAATCTAGCAATTACCTATTTCATCCAAAGTATAAATGGTAAAAATAACTCACTGATTTGCAAAATACTCTGTTACTTCACACTTTAGTCAATATATTATACAAAGACACTTGGAGACATGGCCATAACATATACATACATGACACAGATAAATGCTTAAAGTCTAAAAGAAACAACCCAAACAAACAGGATAAGAAATCTAAATTTAACATCTTCATCCCCACATCAGTTGCTTTATGTCTACTTTCTGCTATGTAGCTATTTTTCTTGTCCTTAACTGTTACTGCCAAAGTTTACCACTTGTTTCCTATTTATTTTAAGTTTTCATGAAAATCTGATACTGAACTCTGTGTACTTAGTGTGATAGGTACGAGCGACTCAAGATTTTGGTCGATTGTGTAATTATTGTATATAGTTTTGCAATTATAAGCAAATACGCTCTGAACTGTTTTCAAAACTAAATTTGTCACAAAAGAATATTTACTTATTTCCTTTTAAAAGTTTCCGCTTGAATTAAGAGTTGCCTTTCAATGCATATTTCATTTGTTTTATATTTTCAAAATACTTTATTTATTATCATTTTATGTTGGTTACAGGTAGATTTTAACTTGTTAAAAAAATGCTGCTGTCCAATGGGGTACATTTCATAAAAATATTTAATATGTGATGAATAATATATTATTCATTTTAATGTTGCTAGTGTGGTCCCAGGTAGAGAACTTAGTAGCTATAGTTTTCTGACTTTTATTAAGCCTTTCAACAATTGAGATTAATACTGAAAACATGAATATTTGGCATTCATTTACCACATAGTACCATTTGCTTACAATATTTACATCGATTAATTTTAACTGAAGATATAGGTTATTGATTTATGTTGAATTAAAACTTTTCAACATTAAAGACTGTTAAAACTATACTAAAATTAGTCACCCCTATGATTTATTTTTTGAGGAAAATGAAACTTTTCAAAAATTAAATCTGGACATACCTCTAACATTAATTGTGTAAACTCTTCATTACTAAGGAATGTAGGTTTCCAGTCCTGTCGAATTTCACTAGCATCTGACTGTGCAGTGATTTCTGTAAACAGATTATTTGACACATTAGTGGCATACTCCAACTACGGGGTGGGTGACTGAGGCAGTACCAAAGTCCTACAAGTTGCCTTCTCTCTTCCCACTCTAATTAAAGATGAGAACCATGGGAGTAACAGTTATTGGTCTAGGAAGGTGTCACGAAATCCAGGTTTTGGTATTATGAAATACCTGAGTTAACGTGGCAAGTTACCTCCTTGGATTTGGTCTCTTGGACATCTAGTCTCCTGGGTTTTTCTCTGGGGATTTGTGATAGCCTATGTTACTGCAAGGCCTGAGATTTGCTTCCTGTTTGACACAATGACTAAACAAGAATCAGAACAATCAGATTAGATTAAGCATTAGAAGATACTCCTTTTCTTCCCCCTTTCCTTGCCATTCAAGAGGTAGAATCTAAAGCAGACATAAGGACATAAGCCTGGAGGAAAGGAGCCATGGTCATGAAGTCTGCTTTTAACAAAGCGGACTTTAGACCTGCTTACTGGCAGGCAGAAAGGTTCCTCCCAGGCTAAGGTGCTCTAGTCTTAATCAAGAGATTAAATTAAGATTTGGGGCAAAAACTTTATAGTAACAATCCCAGAGTGATTTTGCTTAGTGTCCTCTTGCATGTTTTCTTAGTGGTAGTGGCCTGGTCAAAAATTTGGGGGTTGGGACACACATTTTAACAAAATTATTAAGTTTATTTTGCAATGTACTACTTACTAATAGATTTAGTTATGAGAAAGCTATTCATAAATGATGAAACATGAACCATTTAGGTAACAAATGTTTTTTCCATTTTTAACTGTAGGCAAAATAAAAATCTATGTCATAGATTTTACCCTACAAAATATACGCTACTTTGCAGTGAAAAGTATAGATGAAGTTGTTTTGATTTTTCTATTACCAGATATATAAATATATCAAATTGTTACCCAAAATTTGCATTATTAAAAATGCCTAGGGTGGCCGGATGCTCAGTTGGTTAGAGCGCAAGCTCTGAGCAACGGGGTTGCCAGTTCAATTCCCACATGGGCCAGTGAGCTGCACCATCCACAACTAGACTGAAGACAACGCGCTGCCACTGAGCTGCCAGTGGGGTGCCCGGATGGCTCAGATGGTTAGAGCACAAGCTCTCAATAACAAGGTTACCGGTTCAATTCCCCACAGCAACTGGACTTGGAGCTAAGCTGCGCCCTCCACAACTAGATTGAAGTACACTATTTGGAGCTGATGGCCCTAGAGAAACACATTGTCCCCCAATATTCCCCAATAAAATTTGTATTAAAAAATGCCTATACAGTGGTACCTCGGTTTTCAAACGTCTCCGTTGACGAACATTTTGGGTTATGAACGCCGTAAACCCGGAAGTAAACGCTTTGGTTCTTGAACACGACTCAGAGGTCGAACATGTCACATGGCTTCCACTGAGTACAAGATCCTGAGGCCTAGCTGTCGGCTGTTTTCGAACATTTCAGAACTCATGGATTACGTTGGAAAACCGAGGCACCACTGTACTAGAATATGAAGAGTAACTAAAAAGTTTACCTACTAAATCCGTGGAATATAGTGATACTTTTCAAATTCACCTTAATGATATATATTCAGAAAGAAAATTTAAATCCACAAGAAAATACCATCAAGTTTAGTTAAGCACAGGCTTATTTTAGAGTAATCATTATATAAGAATTTCCTTTCAATTTCAGGTAAATTTTATTTTTCTGAGAATTATATACCCCATTTAAAAAACTAAAAAACAAAACACCTGATCTACTTAATGCCAAAATTAATCCACTTTTGTCAGGGAGAAATGCATGTATACTATTTCATTTCATTCAACAATCATTTATTGAACTCCGATGTCTGAGGGTCTGACTATGCTAACTACTAAGGGATACTGAGATAGTTAGAATACTATTTGTACAAGTAAAATATAATGACAATGGTGGCAATAAAAATTATGACACAATTTTGACACATTTACAAAATGTGTCAAGAGAGTTTGGCAACTGTAATATAGTACTAGGAAGATGAAAAAAATCCAAGTCTTTTCAGGTTTAAGCTCTAAGGTGGTGTAAAAATAAAAAAAGGAAAGCTGACAGAAAGTGGTGACTGGACAAAAGGAAAATGAATTCAGTTTTAGATGAGCTGAGTTTGAGGCTATAGTAAAGATCAAGAAGTTATCTGGAAATAAAAGATGAAGAGTTTGCATCTAAAAATAAAGATTTAGTAGTGTAATAGAAACAATAGTTGAAGCTATGGAGTGAGATAACCAAGGGAAAGTGTGTAGAAAAAGCAATAACACACACGGTAAGACCTTGAGAGATGTCATATTTAGAGGGCAGAAAAAGAAGTTAAGTCTCAATTAAGAAGGGAGGTGAATGACGAAGGGCAGTATAACACAGGCCAAGGAACAGCAAGCCAGTGGAGGGTGGATGAAAATTTCCAGTGCTTTAAACATGCAGAAAAGGATGAGGTATATAAGAAAAAGCTATTGCTTTATTGGCAGCAGAGGAGATGAGAGGTAATGGCAGTGAAATGGACAAAAATAATTTCAAAGATGGTGGAGCATAAATCAGGCTAGTAAAGGCATTAGTGCTTAGTTTTGCAGTTTCGACTTGCATCTGAAATAGGAAATGTCCTTTTACAAGTTTTTCATCTATTATCTGCTACCAAAATACTTAATATTCTTTGAATTTTCTTTTCACGCTTATTTAGTCAAAGTGATTTTCTTCCATAAAGAAATACTCACTTTGTTTTAAACATAGTGTTTATTTCCTAGGTATGCACTAAAACGATCTTTTAAAATGACGTACAAGGCCCTCATAATCGGTCTCTTGCCTTTCTTTCAAATATTCCCGTAATTTTCCAACTCAAACGATGCTCCAGTTACACTGAATTCTCCCCGTTTCTCTACTTTTGTACATGCTATTTCCTCCGTGCGAAATGCTGTTTTCCTTACTTAATCTAAAAAGACTCAGGTGAAAAATCAACTGTTTTTAAGCCTTCCTATTCTTCCATTCTTTCCTATTTTCATAGCAAATTTCAGGTTTACAAGCACTCTTCCTCTTATTATTTGCATTGTAATTAGCCACTTACATGTCTGTCTCCCTTGGCTTGACTTACTCCAGGACCAGTACTATTACTTTGCACCGTGAGAATCTAGGATATAGTAGGCACTAAATAAATGTTTGTTGAATGAAAGAAAGAACACACCAGGAAGTCTTTTAAAAAGCAATTCATTTCTTCTCTAAAAAATGACAAGAAAGCATCCAATCTTAACCATCACTACCAAGATTCTATCACATTATGCTTTAAGGGAGAGCTGTCATAAAATATGTATGTATATCAATTTTACAAAGTTAAAAATTTACCTTTATGTTTTCGTAAAAAATCAATGCTCTTCTGTAGAACGGTAGATTTGTCCATCTTTCTAGCATTACCAGGAAGCATGGATCCCAGCTCCTTAATGAGAACATTAAATTGATCTCTACGTTTCTTTTCAGATTTGTTTCTAGATACTCTAAAGAAATAAAAAATTAAATAAGTAGTTTTCAAACAATCCATTTGATTATACAAACAGTTTCATATAATGCTCAGTTTGGACACAACACATAGCATGTACTTCTTCTGTCAATGTAGATGGTAATAAATATTTATCTCCTAGTTTACCAACAATATGAGGTCTGACAATAAGTGCGCGAACTTGTTGCAACAATGTTGCTAACCTTTTGTTGCAACAATGTTGCTAACCTTTTGTTGCAACAATGCTGCTAACCTTTTTTGATATCAGAGAGATTATTCATTATGAATCTGTACCAACTAGACAAACAGTTAATTAAGTTTACTAATTAGAAGTACTGAAAAGGCTGCATCAAAAAGTTAGACGACCTGACTTTTCACCAACAATTCATGGCTCTTGCATCACGACAATACACCAGCTCACATGCCACTGTCTGAGGGAGTTTTTATCCAGTAAAAAAATAACTGTATTGGAACACCCTCCCTACTCACCTAATCTGGCCCCCACTGACTTGTTTCTTTACCCAGAGATAAAGGAAATATTGAAAGGAAGACATTTTCATGACATTCAGGACATCAAGGGTAATACAATGACAGCTCTGATGGCCATTCTAGAAAACTGGTTTGAATGGTGGACCAGGGGCTGGAGGTGGTGCAAAGCTTCCCAAGGGGAGTACTTCAAAGGTGACCATAGTGATATTCAGCAATGAGGTATGTAGCACTTTTTCTAGGATGAGTTTACGAAATTAACTGTCCAACCTCACATTTACAGTTCATTTGGGCAATAATTTTTCTTCTCAGTTTGTCACTATAGAAACTTTTATGTATAAGGCATCTGGCATACATGTTTTTATGAATGCCAAAAAGACAAATTGCATTCAAATCTCAGGTTTTATTTAATCTAGTATTTACCAAGAATTTCTATTTTCCTAAGGTTATTATATAACTGAAATACATTTTGTGAAGGTACATACAACGTGCAAATACAAATTATAAAAATTATTGAATAGGAGAAAGTTATCCATCTCCTGTAAGTTTTAAATTATACACAGAAATCTAAAAATGAGAACCTCCCTATCTTCAGGCTTACCCACACATTCTTCCTCTTTCTTCCTATATTCCAGCCTCCAACACAGAGCTGTAATCATTTGTTTGCATATCTGTCCCTCCATCAGGCAGTGGGCTCCTCGATAATAGAGCCCAAATTTTTTCATCTAAGCACGTAAGCAGAACACCTAACGTACAGTAAGCATTCAAAAATATGTGCTAAATTAATAATTACTACTAGTCTATGTGAAGCAATAACCAGTAAATATTTAGTTGCACTGAGACCCCTTGAGACAAGTAATTACAGTACAATTATTTATAGAGCAATTAACCATTCTATAATACCTCTAATTATCTGCTTTGTGAAGTCGAATTTCAGAATGCAATTGCTCTAAATAATGGCTCAATAAATAACTGCTCTATAAATAATTTTAGAATTTGTTTAAGCAAACTATACTACTTTCCCAAAAGGTCAAAGGATAATTTTATTTATTTATTTATTTGTTTTTCTGTAACGAACAAGCATCTATTCGATAATACTACTAGGAAAAAATACAATTGTACATATCTTATAAGAAAATAGACAATAACTGATTGCCTCATCAAACAATGAGTGCCTGCTCTGACGACAAAGACTGTGCTAATAAGGGCTAGGAATCCTGGGGAAGACAAGCTCCCAAACTATTTACTGCTCACTGAGTGACTACGAACGTGGCTATAGTGGCTAAACCCTCCTTCTTGATACTGTAATTAACTGTCAAAGCCCCTATTTAAGGTCAAAGCCCCTACCCTCACCACCATGGTTCTAGAACCCATTCCCTCACCTACTTGATAATACCTCTCAACAAGTCTCTCCTCCCTCTCTCTATTATCTACTTTCCTTTCTATTGGTGAATGGAGACATGTGAAAGGACACAAGAGACAACTCTGAAAGACCTCCCAGTGGCTAAAGCTGGAACAATTTGAGCCACAAATAACAGTGAAGCATAACATGAAGCATAAAATAAATATGAGTCCATACAGACGTAAATAAATGGGAAAGAGACTGTTTTTTAACAAAAGAATTCCAAATATCTGTAGCGGTGGAGCTTAATTCCCTGGGTCCCTAATTTGAAGGTGGGCTACACTGAACAACTCGCTTCCAAAAAAATAGGGTAGGTTAAGGGAAAAACAGTGACTACAATGGTGAATCCCGGCAAACCCTACCTTATCCAAGTGACAAAGGTTAACATCCCCAGTGATGCCATATAGATACTATGCTCCCATAATATGATGAGATGGGCATATTTAAAGGATAATTTTATTTAATTTATTACCTGAATACTGATATTCTAAGCTCTTCCATCTAGTTAACATATCTAAGTTCTTAAGGCAGACAGCATTTGGAAATCACTGATTTACTATTTATTTACTATTGCAATAACTTATTATTCATCCATTTACTATTTTACATCTCAAGTTGAACTACCTTTTTGCTTTGTCCTTGTCATCTTCTTCCACCAACCCATCAAAAATACTACCATCATCTCTAAAAGAAAAAAGTGGACAGAGAAAATAAGAGCCTAAGAACTTAACAAGCAACAGCAATACTACAATGACATGTGAATCAGTTACATACTAGAGTTTCTGTAGTTAATAGAGTGTATAAATTCAAACTCAATAACACTAACCTGTTTTCTAATAAATATTAAACATTAAAGTTTAGTCATTTTTGTTCCACTTATTACAAACGTGAATTTTAAAACTACTTACTTAAATTTAAAACTACTTAATTTTAAAACTACATACACAACACACTAAACCAGAATTAAAATTAATCAGAAGTTAGATACCTTGTTTTAAACTTTTAGATACCAGTGAAAACCTACAGGAGGTCAGTCCATTTGCCATTATATAAAATGATTCACTTAAACTATTTTTAATTATAATAGCATAGCTTAAAAATGTATTTTCTGAGATATTCACTTCATAAAACCATAAACCACTCATAAATATCACAACATCTAGCACATTAACTTACATTAATACATTTTCATTCATTACTAATTCATTTAATAAGTATTCATTAGCACACATAGCCAGGCTTTGTTCTGGACGTGGTTCTAGAGCAGTTAAGCAGACATCCAGGCCGCAGCTCTCCTACAGGTTACCTTCTAGCATAAAGAAACAAATCAACATAAAAATATATGACAATACTTTTTATTTTTTTAAAAATGGGGGGTGGGAATGATGGAGAAGGGATTAGACAGCATAAATTGGTAACTACAATATGGCCACGAGGACATGAAAGACAGCTAGGGGAATATAATCAATAATGTTGC
Organism: Rhinolophus hipposideros; assembly: GCF_964194185.1. Taxonomy (NCBI): domain Eukaryota; kingdom Metazoa; phylum Chordata; class Mammalia; order Chiroptera; family Rhinolophidae; genus Rhinolophus; species Rhinolophus hipposideros. The sequence goes on from NC_138047.1 coordinate 40,081,572, forward strand.
AAAGATTTTGTAGGGTGTCAGATGGACACTTGTCTTATTAGGGAGACCACTTGGTGTAGATGTTTGACCACTGTGCTGTACACCTGAAGCAGAAGCTGAGTAATATTGTATGACAACTATAATTTAATATATATGTAGTCGCAGGATATGGAGTATAACATAGGAAACAGTCAATGGAATTATAATAGATATATACGATGTCAGAGGGGCAATAGATTGCGGAAGAGGGTTATCACTTTGTGAGGGATAAAATGTTTAACTATTGCATTGTTTTGTACACCTGAAACTAATAAAAAAATAAAATAAAATAAAAAATGGGGGGTGATGTTTTGATTACGGGGTAGTTACTTTACCCTGAGTGGTTACAGAAAGACTTGTTGAGGTGGGGACATTTGAGCTGAGATCTAAGTGACAAGAAAAGGTTGGTTACAGGAAGACGTAGGAAAAGAGCAGTGTAACAAATGAAATCAAGAGCACTGGTGCCTAACCCCCTAACCTATGGAACTATATTTAATAGTTTCTGGTGATTTACAAGCTTTTACATGAATTCACTGTACAGTCCTATTCACACCTTTCTGTGGCCTATAAAGTGCATGCTGGACCCACTAACATCAATTACAAATTTTGCATCATAGAGGTCCATGTATGGACTTTTGGGGTTCCATGTATGCACTGAAATTTATGAAAAATTTGGTATGTACACTCATTTTATTAAGGAGAAAGTCCATAACTTTCATCATACTCAGAAAAATGAGCTCACTCTGGGTGGTGAACACACAATGCAATAAACAGATTTATGTATTATAGAATTGTACACTTGAAACCTATGTAATTTTACTAACCAATGTCACTCCAATAGATTTAATAAAGACTTAAAAAAAAAAGAACCATTGCTTTAAGTCTAAACACAAAGATTTCATCCTAGGTGCCATATTGTTTAGAATGGGAATTGGCAATCATTCAGAAGTATAATACCCAAATCATATTTAATCTCACAGGAGCAGTGAAGAAACATCCTTTCTGAGAAGAAGACTACACATAGATTCCACTTGAAACTATGGCATAGCTCAAAGCTATGGCACTGGTGCAAGCAGGCCTAAGGAAACTCCTTGCCCCTTAGGTCTTAAGTGCTGATAGAATATATATTTTCACTATATATCTCATAGGAAAGGGAGATGGGCTGCCCCCAGACATCAAAAGTCATTTCTGGGTCAAACTCTAGCTACAAAATTCTTAAAGAATCATCTATGAAAGAATCACACAGTACACTATAATAAAAGCACATGAACTTTAGTGTCAGGCAGACCAACACAGGTCATAATTCCAGCTTATCACTTACCATGTGACCTTAAACACATTTTTTAACCTCTCTGACCTATAGTTTCCATACCTATAAAATCTCATAGAATAACTATGAATGAAGTTAAATAAAATAACACACAAAAAGTATTCTGCACATTAGCTAGCTGTCAAAGAGTAGGTACATAAAAAAAGTTACTATATTTCAGATACTACTGACTATAACACTTATCAGTATTTTATGTACCACTCTGAAAGAAAAGAAAAATGCTACCAATTAAACTATGATAAACCAACTGTATGATGAATCCGAATGTCAGAGATGTTAAAATGCAAAAAAATAAAGTCTTAAAATCAAATAACAAGGAGAATTATCATTTTTCCAAGAGTAAGATTTATAGATTATAATTTCAACTAATGAAATCCTAATTATAGTTACCTCTTAACAGTCACAAATACTAAAATGCTTAATGTGATGGGGTTAGCATCAGTAAATAAGGAGGGAAAAAGGATGAGAGATAAGGAGATAAAAGATTCCAGATGGTACCAAGGAAACATTTACAATTGTCACAATTTCTTTCAGAGCAGCTTTTACCAAATCACTCAAAATTACAGTTCAAAGGCCCACTTAGAACACAAGCCATAGGCTTTTAACTTTGGCTCTAGACAATATTAACGTACTTTACTTACACTATGCTTGCTTAATACGGAAATTACATGTAACAGTAATTTTATGTTTAAACATAAAACTTCTTTTATCAATTTGATACAGACCATTAATAGTGAATTTTAAAAGAGCTTTCTGTATTTCAAAATAGGAGTCTCTAAAAACATACCTGTCAACAATCGAGCTCATTTTACTACAGCTTACGGTAAACAACATAACATATTACGTTTTCGTCTTGTGGTAGACATTTGTACTTCTCCTTGGGTGGAAAGAAAAATAAACGGTCATTAGTTTTCTAAAAAATTTATTCTACAAACACAGTAATCTTGAGAAACACTATATGTTGTTATAGAGACTTCAAAATATTTTTGTTTGTACTAAAGGCCAAAACATTATTTTCAAGCAAACATTTTTGGCTTGGGGCACATTTGAGGTTTTTCTTCTTTCTAAAAAAGGACTACAGGGGAAAAAAACAGGTTCACAGTTCATTTTTTTTCTACTATAATAATTTAGAACTTATGCTTAATATTCAGTATATTAGACAATGTAACTATAAATAGGCTGTAATAACACCATCTAATCAGAACATTTGTTGCAAGCCTATTTTCTGTTAATATGGTAAGTTTGGGAATACAAAAATAAAAGACAGTACCTACAGACAATAATCTGGAATTGAACAGGGAGATACATACCTAAATAATTATAATAAAAGGGATAACGATGGTATATTAGAGGATGTCAGAGGAAATACTTTGGTAACAATGAGTTTGCAGGTGTTCTAGATTCTTGTTACTGAAAATACAGTCCAGAGACTATCAGAACTGACACTATCTGTGAGCTTGTTAAAAGACAGAATCTTGGGCCCCAACCCAGTCCTTCTGAATCAGAAAATACATCACAACAAGCTCTCCTATCTCTTGTGATTTCTATGGCTATTTAAGTTTGAGAAGTAACACACTAGAGGACAAAAGAGGTAATAGTTGAAATTATAAGCCATGGGAATAGCAATTTGCAAAGGCACAGGCCTTTGTGAGATGAGGGAGCACTATATTTGAGAAACGTAAGAGGTTTAGTATTTTTTTCTTTTTTGAGAAAATTCTAGGTATGTTACAACTTAAACTTTTAATCACGAGAGCATAAAATGAGAACAGGACTGGTAGAGGGGTGAAGGCAAATCAAGTAGAGAAAAGCCTTATTATAAAAAGTTGTATGCCCAAATTAAAAGAATTAAAATTTACTGCTTTAAAACTGAATCATAAGCCTAAAATTTGTCTCTCTACATAGTAGTTTTTTCCTAAAGTGTAAGTAAAGTTTCATCTATACAAGATACTTTGCCCTGTAGTCATGAGTTGAATATTGAAGAACCATCTGAATTCTAATAAATATCCTAACAGTTTTGAGGCACAAAAAATTCTACTTTAACTACATTTTTATTTAAAATTTAGAAAATAGTCTAAACTAATGTGTCACTTTAATTAAACCAGAGACGATTAAAGGTGTTCTATGAACATGAGATTCTAAAATATCCTATCGTTTTCAAATGTACATGCATGAGAGGAAAGGGGGTAACTCTAGATAAATGACGATCCACCGCCTATGTGGTTTTATGGCTGTAGAAGGAAAACGTGAACAAGAGTTCTTAAAAAAATGAGTGGGGAGTCAGAGGTAAAACTAAAAAGAATAGCATCAGGATAAAATACTGATTTTAAGTGTCTGGGTCAACATCAGCAGATGGCACTCAGAATTACAGGATTTTAGAGTTAGAACCGACTTGAAAGATCACCTAAGTACAGCACTCTGGTGCAAAAGACATAGTTATCATCAAGGTAATAATAGAGGTCGGTTCTGTCACTAGAACAGAGCAAAGGTTAACAGAGCCAATATGGGTGAATTAAAAAAAAGAACAGTTTTAGTTTCAAGGGCCAGATATGAGCCTTAAATGGCACTGAATATGTGCTTTTTAATTATCGAAAGGAAAAATAGGGCACACCAGAAAATAGAAAAAGGACCCCAAGAATTAGGTCTTAGACTATAGGAAGGGCCATACTGACTGTAAGAGTGAATATGAAATGGTTTAGAAGATACAGACTGATACTTTATTAGGCTATTTTACTATTGTTAACAATATTCTTCCAAACATTATTTGTTGTCCAGCTAACTGAATATAAGACTATATCTTTAACAGCCTAGTCCAAGATATTTACAATTCCAGCCAACTGCTAGACATGTTATACTTAAGGGAAAGTAAGATAAAAAGTGAAATAGGCCTAAGTACTCTAGAGCAGGGGTGTCCAAACTGCGGCCCGAGGGCCAACTGCGACCAGCAATCCATTTTTAATTGGCCCACAGCAAATTCCAGAAATATATTTAGTTTACTTAAATAAACCAGGTGAGGCAATACATAATTCACCTCGAGTGAATGGCCCGGCTGTTTGTGTATTTTTCCGCATATGGCCCTTGGTGAAAAACGTTGGAAAAAGTTTGGACACCCCTGCTCTAGAGCAATTGTTGGAAGATTCCTCTTGACTTTTTTAAATGGTGTCAAATTAATTTTAACAAAGCAAAGTGGTAATGAGGAAACAATCAAAGGTTTTGTGTGGCGACTACCCTAGGACTCACATTTTCAGTACAAAAAGACTAACCTGTCACACGAGCACATGCTGTAGATTCTAATTCAGTTTTGGAAGACATAATGTCCCTAAACACCTCAAGGAAATTCAAGTGTATACTCTAATATAGACATTAATAGGCCAATATGGTATGCAATACTTTGTCTTGAAAGGATCAGTTGCAGCCATTAGAATCCAAAGTTCACCAATTAGATTATAAAAGACCAAGTTACAGCTAGGAATCAAACGCTCCTTTGCATAAGCAATTTGAGCTCAAAGTCATTCAGTGATATGATTTCCCAGCTGAGTAAGCACCACATTACTATTTTATAACAATGGAGGGCAAGGGCAGCATAAGTCTTTTATAAACAGTTTAAAAACAAGCTTTTAAAATATAACAAATGGGGACACATCAGTAACTAAGAAACTTTATAAACAATTCAAACTTGACCAAATAAAGAAGCAGGTATATTTTTAATTCAGCATGCACTATTACACATAAGTAACAAAATTTCAGGGCTTGGCAGTCCATCTTTGGAAAATAACCCGTATGTAGGAAATAAATTATTCTGTATTAAATATAAACTGCAGTATCTAATGACATACTACTTCTCCTATGAAACTCATCTGCTGTCACCTCTCAAGGCTTTCCACTCCTACATCACTATTTTCTCCTCTGTGATTGGATTATTCTGATCAACATCTTAGTATTTTATCTTAAAAAACAAACAAAATAAAAAAAACTCCCTTGACCCACCAACCCCCTTCAGGTGCTGCCTTCCTTTTCACAAGAAAACTGGTTGTCAGAGTTGTGTATTGTTGCCGTTTCAACATCTTTAATTCCATTCTCTTATTTTAAAATTTGGTGTTTATTTTCACGAATGTACATACACATGTTCACAGTTCAAAGCATTTGAACCAGTTTTACAAGACACATTTAAAAACCAGAAATCCTCTGATCTCTATTTCCTACTTTCATCTCTTTGTTTCTTTTGGTAGTTAATCCCCTATGCTTAAAAGCTTTATTTTGTTACTTCTTGCTTCTTTCTGTTTTAGGTAGGGTGTCTACACAGTCCCAACTTATCTCTGTTGTCCAATGTAACTATGAAAAGTGTTTGCTTTTGCTCTCAATAGTATACTATTTTTTTTAGGTAGCTCCTATTGAATTCCACAAGAAAGGAAGAATTTAGCTCTCTCTGACTACCCCATCCTTACCTCATACACATGCACACTTGCCCAAATTCCCAATATCATAATTTTAGCTAGGTGGTTATATTCAGAGTTAACATGATTATGACTCTGTAAATGCAAATCACAACTGAGCTACATAGTATACTACAACTACTTTCTCTTTCTGAGTAGTTTTCCCTAGAGTTAAAAATTGTCTTGTTTTATTATTTACCTCATTTTCTATATACTTATCACCATTTCAGCCCCAAACTCTTCCCTAAATCTATTTTTAATATTTTCCAAACATTACACATTCTACCAATTTAATCTTCTAGCAGCCATTTCTCTTGGCACCTTCTAACCTATTCCTAGTATTGGAAATGGATGCTCTCTAGTAACTAGTCACCAGCTGTAATCTGGGGATCACTATTGACTATCATCTTGGTGATGATAGTCCTTGGTCTCTACTTAAGTTGCATTCCCTACTTCTGGTATGGCTTCATCTTTTCTAGTTTCCTTTTTTACTTTTGCTGAGTACCTTCTACAATGACTGCCCAAGAAAGGAGACATGGCAGATAAATTTTCTGAGGCATCACAAGTCCTGAATTGTCATTACTCTATCCTTAAACAATTGTATATAGCTGGATACTGAATACTGAGTTTGAAATAATTTTTCCCTCAGAATTATGAAGGTTCATTATCTTCTGGTTTCCAATGTATTATTAAGAAGTCCAAAGCCATTCTGATAACTGACGCTTTATATGTGACCTACTATTTCTCTTATTTTGGGAGTTTCCGTGTTCTAAAATTTAATAGTGACATGCCCTACAATATATAGTTACGACTAATTTTCCTGTCTGTACTGGTCATTCTATGGCCTCTTTGTACCTGGAAAGTTGTGTTCTCTAGTTCTAGAGAGCTTTGTAGTGTCAGTCTCTGTTCTCTATTTCTCCCTTTTATTTCCTCTATTCTCTCTTTCTGAAACTCCTATTCTTTGAACACTGGCGATCATGGACAGTAGCTCCATTCCCCCCCCCCCCATTTTCTCTTTGCTTTACTTATATAATTGACATTACTTTTCAGCCCTTCCACTGAGTTTTCATTTCTAATTCAATTTATTGTTTCTCTTTCATATTTCATGGATTTATAATCCCCTATTACCTCTCTGAAACTATTAAATGATACTTTAGTGTTTGTTTCAATTTTTCACTTGCCAAACTGGTCTCTATTTACTCTAACTTGGTATTTTTCTCATTTGGTATTGTCTTGAACTCTCACACTAGAGGGTTTCCTAAGCTGTCTAGTGATCTCTGGCCACAAGATCACAAAGATCACTAAAGATCTATGTGATAGGACTTGCTGACTGTGAACTTAACTGCAGGAATATCACATTAAAATATTTCTTTGGGGGAATTCTTAATATCAGTATCTTCAGATCTTTTCTTAGGCTGTTTATAATTCCCAGAGACAAATCTTCTAAACTACTGACTGAAAATTATAAAAATCTGGTAGCTTCGGTTCTTAATCTCCCTATTTTTAATATGGTACCCCGATTCCCAACTATGTTTTATACCCTTCTATTTTATTCTTGCTAGAGAATAAATCTTGTCTTCTGCTGTGACCGAGAATGGGTATTTGCCTAGGTTTCCAAAGTCAGAAGGATATATGGAGTAGAAACATCTCTTAAACTGTTTTGCAACAAATTGTCCTGCTTTTAGTCCCATCCTCATTCCTATATGCAAAAGAGTGCTTTCAATTCCTGAACATTTGCAAGTTCTAAAGTGCCACTAACTTTGTTTCTCAGCATTCCCACAGCTGGCTTGGGAATCTAGGATCTATTACAAGACAGTTATCACACTTCATTTTGCTTTTCAGGTTCTAAAACTGTGTTGTAATTGTTTCCTCTCCCATTCTCTGTGTTCTTGTGAAGTCCTGTCTTCCGTAAAAAACCTTTTACTTCAGCTTTAATGAAGTTTTAAGAGGAAATGGAATTTAATTGCATTGTCTGCCATCTTTAACTGGAAGTTTCTCAATCTCTCCTCACCAATTTCAATCAGTCTTTCAATCCTCACACACATTCACTGAGACTGTTCACTCATATTAGTTATCAGTAACATTTATGTTGCCCAGTCTAATGGCTGCTTTACTCTCTAGTTGACATCTTAGTAGCATTTAATCTAACTGACCATTTCTGCATCTACTAAATACTTCTTCATGGCTTCTGTGGCAGAACACTTTCCTGCTTTTCCATCCATCTCACTGGCTGCTCCTTCTGCTCTGATTAATACTGGCATGTCCAGGGCTAAATCCTTCTCAATTTATGTGCACTCCCTAGATAATTTCTTCCAGATTTGACTCTAAGTATCTCTCTATGGAAATAACTCCCAATTCCATACCCCTAGACCAGATTCTCTTTAGAGTCATGTATCCAACTACCTTTTTGATATTTCAACAGATTTTACAGGCGTCTAAAATATCAGATAGCAAAATACTTGACTTTCTTCAGTAAATCTGTTCCTCTCCATTTTTCTTCTCCAACCTGAATTCCATATAGTCTTTCCCCACTTACACTCCAGTCACGTTTGCTCTTTCTATTGCTTAAGCATTCCACGGTTTTTGTTTCACTGCCTCCTATCATAACTGCCCAAGAAAGGCAACATCTCTCAGATCTTCACACGGTTGGCAAATTCTTGCCATTCAGATCTCAACTGAAATATTGTTCTTTAATGAGGGCTTCTCTATCTACCTAAAGAAAGCAGTCACCAGTCTCTACCACATTATCTAATTCTCTGCACAGAACCACAAAATATTTTTGTTTGTTTGTTTATTATTTGCCCTCCCTCTCTTTAGAATGCAATCCTCATGAGAGCAGGGACAGTTTCTGTCTCGTTCATCACTATATTCCCGTAGCCAAAATAGTATCTGAAGATAGTTGGCACAACAAATGTTTTGGGATAAATTAATACAACACAAAAAAATTTTAAATACAACTTTCCTCAAATTAGTGTACCAGAATAATTTGTGGATTTTTAAAAATATTTTTTTCTGGAAAAATGTCATTTCAAAGTACATTCCAATACACAACCTCATCATTACCTTTCGTATTTTTTGGATCTTTTGAACTGATTCTTCAGAAAACTATAGGCTCAATGTATTCTTCTATATGGCTGACCATCAGTCTCAAAATTCTGTTTAAACAAGAAAAATATTTGTTAGATTTATTTAATTAGTATAGTTGATAAACTTATATGTTTATCATGAAAAAAGTTTTAAGATAACTTTGAAAAACTTTGAAACATAACAAAATTTAGAACTTTATCATAAAAATGTGTAACATACTAAACTCTACAAATTATTTATAAAAGGAAATAACTTAAAAATAAACTAAAACAATCACTTTTAATTCTAGTACAGAAGTCAAAAGTATAAAAATAACTACACATTTTAAGAAAGGAAAAAATATATAAAACTGTAATACTCAATATATACCAATAACAAAAGATGAATACAAGTCATGTTTGACAAGAGGTGCTCAAAGTGGTTACCATCAGCGTCCAGACACTTCTAATTATGGCAAACTATTGCTTGAGCAACACTGACCAAAGTGTCAATTTGTATACTTTTTTTTGGCACCCCCAGTATAACTATAAAAATGTTAATGGATACACAACATAAAAAGATGTAATTTGTGACATCAATAACAAAGTGTGATGGGGGGAGAGAAGAGTAGAGTTACTGAAGTAAAGCTGTTATCAACTTAAAATATATTGTTATAAATATAAGATATTTTATGTAAGACTCACAGTATGCACAAAGAAAACACCTACAGAGGATGAAGATACACGAAAGGAAATGAGAACAGAATCCAAGCATGTCACAACAACAACAAAAATCAATGAACCAGAAAGGAAGACAAGAAAGGAATAAAGTGACAAAAAGCTACAAGACAGGCAAACGAACAAAATGGCAATATTAAGGTCTTCCCTGTCTGTAATCAAATGCAAATGGATTAAAGTTAGCAATCCAAAAATATAGAATGGCTACATGGATTAAAAAAACAAAGACCCAGCTATATGCCACCTACAAGAGATTCAACTTTTAGATTTAAGGACACACAGAGGCCAAAAGCGAAAGACTGTAAAAAACATATTCCATGCAAATGGTAACTAAGGAGAGGAGTGGCCATATTTATATCCATACTTATATAAGACAAAATAGACTACAAGTCAAAAACTGTCACAAGAAACAAAAAAGAGCATTATATAATGATGAAAAGTCAATTAATCAGGAATATATAATTATAAATATATATACATCCAACATCAGAGCATCCAAATATCTGAAGCAAACACTGACAGAAATACATAGCAATACAACAGGAGATTTCAATAATCCACTTTCAATAATGGACAGAATATCCAAACAGATGACAAATAAGGAAACAGATGGCTTGACAAACACTACAGATCAAATGGACTTAACAGACATATACAGAATATTCCACCCACACAGCAGCAGAATACACGTTCTTCTCAAGCACATATGAAACATTCTCCAGGATGATGAGGAACATGATAGATGCCCACTCTCACCACTTCTATTCAATACAGTTTTGAAGTCCTAGCTTGAGCAATTAGGCAAGAAATAAAAGGCGTATCAGAAAGTTATAGGTAAAATGATCTGTTCACAGATGACATGACCCCATATGTAGAAAACACTAAAGGCTACACACACATGTAACAACTGTCAGAACTAATATCAAAGTTGCAGGACACAAAATTAACATACTAAAATCAGTTGCATTCCTATACACTAACAACAAACAATCTGAAAAGAAAATTAAGAAAGCAGTGCCATTTACAATAGCATCAAAAAGAATACTGTACTTAGAAATTAACTTAACCAAAGAGGTGAAAGAACTGCACACTAAAAATTACAAAACACGGAAGAAATTAAATTAGATACAAATAAATAGAAAGGCATCAATATTCATGGATTGGAAAAATTTGTATTGTTAAAATGTCCATAATACCCAATGTGATCTACAGATCCAACAAAATCTCTATAAAAATCTCAATGGTACTTTTTGCAGAAATAGAAAAAAACCTCCTAAAATTCATACAGAATCACAAAGGATCTGAAAATAGTCAAAACAATCTTAAGAAAGAAGAACAAAGCTGGAGGCCTCACACTTCTTGACTTTAAAACATTACAAAGCTACAGTAATCAAAACACTATGGTAGTGGCATAAAGCCAGACATACAGACCAATACAACAGAAACCAGAGCCCAGAAATTAACCCATGCTTATACAGTGAAATCATCTTCAACAAGGGTGCCAAGACTAAATAAAGGGAAAAGATAGTCTCTTCAACAAATGGTGCTGGGAAAACAGGATATTCACATGCGAAACAATAAAACTGGACCCTTATATTACACCATACCAAAAAAAATCAAATTGAAATAGATTAAAGACTTCTATGTAAGTTCTAGAAAACTATGAAATTCTTAGAAGGAAACACAGAGAAGTTTCAGGATATTTGATTTGGCAATAATTTCTTGGATATGACACCAAAAGCACAGGAAATAAAAGCAAAAGTAGACAAGTAGGACTACATCAAACTAAAATCTTCTGCACAACAAAGGAAATCATCAACAAAATGAAACGGCAACCTACTGAACAGGAGAAAATGTTAGCAAATCATTTCTCTAATAAGGGGTTAATATCCAAAATATATTAGGAACTCCTACAATTCAGCAAAAGAACAAATATATAATCTGATTAGAAATGGGCAAATTACTTAAATAGACATTTCTCCTAAGAAGACATACAATGGCTTACATGTATATGAAAAGATGCTCAACATCACTAATAATAAGGGAAACACAAATCAAAACCATCAGATATCATCACACATCTATTACGATGGCCATTATAAAAACAAAACAAAAAATGAGAGATTAACAGGTACTGGTAAGGATGCAGAAAAATTGGAACCTGTCCATTGTGGGACTGTAAAATGGTGTAGCCACTATGGAAAACAAGATAAACGTCTCAAAAACTTAAAAATAGCAATACCATATGATCCAACAATCCCACTTCAGGATATTTATCCAAAAGAACTGAGAATAGGATCTTGAGGAGATAACTGTACTTCCATATTCACTGCAGCATATTCAGAATAGCCAAGAACAGAAAACCACCTAAATGTCCATTGAAAGATTGAATGGTCAAAGAAAATGTGGTATATACACACCATGGAATACTATTCAGTCTTAAAAAAGGAAGAAGTCCTGTCGTATGTGACAACATAGATGAACCCTGACACTATGCAAAGTGAAATAAACCAGTTACAGAAGGACTAATAATGCACGATTCGATTTAAATGAGATATCTAAAGCAGTCAAGTTCATCGAAGTGGAAAGTAGAATGGTGGTTGCCAGGGGCTTGGGAGAGGGGGGATACAGGTAGTTGCTGTTCAATAGATAATGGAGCTTCCTCTGTAGTAAGGTGTACTTTTTTCCTTTAGCTTCTTTTAGGATTTTTTCTTTAGCTTTGATATTCTGTTTTTTGAAAATGACATGCCAAGGTGTCATTTGGAGGGGAGGGGGCATTTATACTACTTGGTGGATTCTGAACTTCCTGGATCTGTGGTTTAGTGTCTGACATTAATGTGGGGGAAATTCTCAACATTGTTTCAAATATTTCTTCTGTTCCTTTCTCTGTCTCTTCTCCTTCTGGTATTCTCATTGCATTCATGTTATATCTTTTATAGTTGTCTCATCATCCTTGGATATTCTGGTGTGTTTTTTTCAGTCTTTTGTTCTCCCCCGATCTCCCCATTTTGTGTGTGTGTATGTATGCGTGTTGTGTATGTATCTACTTTAGTTTTTATTTTCACCTTCAAGAAAGAAAATTAGGGTGAATTTTACTGAATTAAAATTCGGGGTATGGAAAGAACTTCAGAAGCCTGTCAATTTTAATTAGCAACGTTGTTTCACTGACACAAGTTTGGGGGGACATATCAACAGCTTGAAAATATTTGTCTTTTAACCTATGTCCTAAAAGCTAGAAAGAATTTAACATCCAACAGCAATAACAGTAGCATCAAAATGCTAGTATATTGAACATAAATCCAAATGTGCCAAAAATACCAACTATGGTATTCCTGAGTAATTAGCTCCTGGATTTTTTAAAAAACTTTTTCTGCAGTACTTTCTAAAATTTCTCCCAGAACATGCATTATTTTTATAACCAGTAAAACTGTCTTTTTTTTCTTTTCCTTTTCTTTTAATTGCTTAATACTAGAGCCCTGGCTATACATAAGGAACATTAAATACATGCTCATCCATTCCAAAGAACAAAAGTAAAAAAGTAACATGAGTAACAAAGATTTTTCTCAACATGAGTAACAAAGACTTTTTTATGTAGTGTTCACATATAACTTAAAAAATACTTTTAATTTCGTCTATGAACAATTTTTAAATTATTATTATAAATGGTTAACTCAGGAACCTGGGTTTTAAAAAAAAATGGAAACCACAATAAATCTTTCTCTAACCTAATAACCTATTGACCCACTGACCTACTTTGTAATTTAGGTTAGTTAAATCTGATATCACAAATATTTCTGAGACTGATGGACCTATTAGCATTAATTAAACGCAGTGCTGAAATTTAATTGACTGGTAAATTATAAAACCTAAGCAATAATCCTTAACTATGTTTATCACAATTTATTAAAAATTCTAACTTGTTCTGCAGATTACTAAGTAATTGTATTATAGCTAAAAAAAATAATTATTTCTAAGAACAATCTTAACTTGTGAAGACCCAAAAACTTTTAAAATTGTTTAATGTTTGAATAAAGATAAAATGAAACAGTAGTTCTCCATATGAGACTACCTCTACAAATATATGTAAACTATTAGGAAGATGAAAAACATTCTTGACTCTACTGTAGTTTTTAAGACCAATTTAAACTAAAAATTGACAGTAAGAACAAAAAACACACCCAAAACAAAGCCTCATGAAACAGACCTCTTAGAATTAGAGAACACTCTGGCTCATGACAAATATCAAATGATACCAAAACTGTAGCCTGTCACACGTCTAGACATGATGCATTTTTGAAGCCTCATTAAATAAACAAAAATTGAAAAATTAATACAGCTCTTAGTGGCACACAAGACTATTCACATGACTCAACTAATGTATTTCTTCAAATAATGCCTGAGCTCCCTATTCACATAATGAACACGTCTGGTCTACACAAGCCTCTTACTCCTTTTTCAGAGATGAGACTGAGACCCGAGCCTGTCACCAGTTTCAAATGAGCCCTACAGAAGACCTAGCGGTTCAGGGAAAGCCAAATTCAGAGTGAACCACACACTGAACTATGTACCATAACCCTACACCTGCACCGCCCTGCACCATGCCTCTACATTAGTATCAGCAGAAGAAAGAGGGGGCCCTATGATAGGCAGAATAATGGATCCACTAAAAGGACTATGCCCTAATCCCTGAAACCTGTGAATATATTATACCATACATGGCAAAAAGGGACTTTGCAGGTGTGATTATGGTGAAGATCTTGAGATGGAGAGATTACCCTAGATTGACTGGGTGGTCCAATGTAATCACATGAGTCTTCAAAAGCAGAGGACCTTCCCTGGCTGTAGTCAGGAAGACAGAGAAGAGAAAAGTAGGGTTAGAAAGATGCAATGTTGCTGGTTTTGAAGGTGGACGGCAGCCACAGCCAAGGAATATGGGCAGCCTCTAGATGCTTAAAAACACAAGGAAACTGACTCTCCCCCAAAACCTCCAAAATGAATGCAGCCCTGCTCACACCTTGATTTTAACCCACTGAAGATCCATGCAGAACTTCTGAGTTGCAGGACTATAAGATAATAAATTTGTACTGTTTTAAGCCATTAAGTCTGTGGTAATTTGTATGGCAGCAATACAAATTTAATACAGGGCCAACTCTGGCTATTCAGTAAATCTGCCTTTCCCAAACTCTCTCTCCCTCAATATTTACAATAATCTATCTAGAAAACCATCAAAAGCAATCCCATTATGCCCTACTTTCCTTTTACATCTGTCACCAGGAGAGGCCGAAGACTCCAAAGTTTATCCCCCATCACCTGGATTCTTGATCCTATATACTCTGTATAACCCTACACTGACTTGTTTTCCCTTCCTTTCCCAATTTCCAAAATCCTTTAACTGCATCCACTGAACTCACGCTATATCATTAGCAGAACATTCTATTTCCTCAATAGTGTTGCTGTACACACTCTTCACCTTTTTTGCACAAATAGAAATCTCCCTCTCCTCTAGGACTTCTGCTCTAGCTGCAGTTGTTTCAAATAATGGACATTTTTCCATCCCACATCTCATGTGACTAGGCCCTGATTATTCATTCTCTCTCCCCTCCCTTAAATCCCCAGCTTTGACTCACGTGCCTCCAGACTATATCACCTATTATCCTCTCCTTGTTGTAACCATTCATAAACCCCCAGAACAAGCCCCCTCATTCCCCGAGGGCTATCACTCTCTCCAATACCTCTTTTGTCACTGTTTTTAGATTTTAGTATCTACATAAATGATCCTTCCAACTTCTCGGCCAGTCAGTTCCTTGACCTCCTCTCCTCCAACAATCTTATATTCCATCTTATCTCCCACTTATTCCCTTGGAGTTACTCTAGAATTCACCATTCCAATAAACACACACCTCTCCATATTCTCAATTTCAAGTACCTTATCCCTCTATACCTCACACGAGCTAGGACAAGGACAGCATGTGATCTGCCTGATTCGAAACAAAGATAAAAACACAAGCGTTTTTATAACTTCTCCAAAATAATTTTATCTACATTTACATTTATAAAATTTACTTCCTTTAAATTATTAAATTGTTCAATATAATTTATATATATGCTATCCACTTCTATTTTTCTATCCCTATTTCCTTTCAAAATTTTCAAATAAATAAATGTATGTAGATGTGTTTAACCCTTAGTTGATGATTCTTTTTTTAACCCTGACTGATTGCTTGATCCATACCTGAAATGAAGGTCTGGGAAAATGGCAGGCCAAGATCCTATATACTCATAAATCTGTGGAGTATCAAGGGAGATGGGCTCAAATTGCACAGACACATCTTCTTTGCAGTATGCAAGTATCAGTAATAATTACGGACAAAAAGGATGTTTAAATGGCACAAAAATTCACACCCAGAAGGCCTATGGTCAGGTTTCACAGAGTAAAACCTGGATTTAAGTATTACAAAACAGAGCTATACCTTTGATATATAAGAGAAAACACATGATTTGAGATTTCTACTGATTTATCTTCAAGCCTGCTATTGAGCCCATTCAGTGAATTTGTATTTCATATACTACTGTAGTTTTCAGTTCTGAAATTCCCAATTTATTCTTTTATAGGGTTCTATTTTTCAGAGAACTATCTTTCCATCATTTCAAGAATATTCACTTTTATCTCATAGAACACAGATTTAACAGTTGATTTAAAGTATTTTTCTGATAATTCCATAATCTGGATTATTTTAGGGTGGCATCTATTTGTTGTCTTTTTCCTTTAAAAAATGGTCAGATTTTCCTGTTTCTTTGTATGTCAAGTAATTTTAGATTATAGCCTAGGCATTCTGAAAATTATGTTATGAAACTCTAGATTCTATTAACATCTTCTGGAGAATTTGATTTTTTTGTTTAAGCTTAGACTGCAATTCCATCTATCTTGCCTTCCATGGGTGGTAGTTCTAATGTCAGTTCAGTTTTCAAAGCCTTTACTATGTTATTTGGGTTTCTCCTCTGCATGCATTACTCAGGGACAAGTCTGGGATCTGAACAGTGGTTTATATTGCAGTTCAGTTCTCTAAGTCTTTGCTGGGTCTGTCCTGTGCGAGGGAGGACCTCTGTGGGTTCCTACTCACAATTAGGGAATCTCCTCTCACAACAGCTCTCTTCTCTCTGGGATTTCCCCAGCATGCTCCTGTTTCCAAGGGCCTCTTTCCTGACTCCTCTGACCAGAGAAATGGTTTTTTCTCAGAGTTGTACGTGCTTGTGCCACCATGGCAATGCAACTTTATAGGTAGAGATGGTCTCAGGGCAAGTATGAGAGAGAAAAAGAAAATATCCCCTTTCCTTGTCCGCTGTCTAGAAATAGGGGTCTCTCTTGGAGTGTCTGCTAACTGCTACACCCCCTGTGGAGTTTCACAATTCAGCCCACCATTGGGTCAAAGCTGGGGGAAAAATAAGGTAAACTAACCATTATACAGACTATTATTTTTCAAGTTATGACTTCCCTTCTCAATATGCATGCTATTACTAATTTTCAGATTCTTCAGATAGTTGCTTTAGGTATTCTATTGACAGTTTTTAGTTCTAACCCATCAGAGAGAGGGTCTTACTCCATTTTGGCTTATCCCTTGCATTTCATCCATTTGCCAACAGACTTTTCACTTCATGGCTTTAAGTAGTCACTGACTGATGATTATCTAGATCCATAATATCATTAGAAGCTGTACGGTGGTGAGTTTCTAACACCGTCATTGTCCCCGCATTTCTTATCAGCTGTGACATTTCTGTAAACATGCGCTTTCCTTCCTAACTATTTGGTTATTCTGGAATATAATTTGGGCAGAAAAAGAATAATAAATTATTGATTCTTTCATTTACCAATGAACTGTGCTGTGTAATGAGAGCATTTTTTTTTAAGTATTATTATGAACTTTTGGATTCTTATGTATGTGTATTTCAATCTACTGCAGTCATGACATTTCTAAAAATCTATTGTTTTAAGTAAAATTTCAAACACGCAAAAGTGGAAAAAAAAAGTATAATTAATCCATATACCCATCACCCATTTTCAACAGTTATCAAATCATGGTCAATCGTTTTTCATCTATTCTGCCCCTACCGCTTTCCTTCCCATTCCTCTTTGCATTATCATAATAGAAGCAAATCCCAAAATCTACATATCCTTTCATCTGTAAATGAATCAATAAATTACAAGAACTTTAAAAAAAAACAACCACAATTATCATACCTTTAAAAGTTAACAAAAGATGTGTAAGAACTCTACACTCAAAATAACAAAATATTTCTGAGATAAATTTTTAAAGGCCTAAATATACGAGTATGAAGGTATGCATATACCATGGCTAATGTATTAAAAGTCTCAATATTGAAAGATATCCAATATATCCAAATTGACCTAGATTCATTATCAAGCTAGCAATATTAAGTAATAAATAATATTAAACTTGCTTCATATTAAACGGAGTTTGTTTATGAAACTGATAGGCTATGTATAAAATTTTTACTGAAATTCAAAGGACTGAGAAGAAACACGGCAATTTTAAAGAATAAAATTGGAGGATTTAAAGCTACAATAATGAAAAGACTATGGCACTCAAACAGAACAATAAATATAACAATGGAACAGAACAGTCCAAAAATTGACCCACAAATAAATCTGAATTACAGTTACCTGAATTACAACAAAGGCACTACTGCATTACAGTAGGAAAAGGATAGTCTTTTCAATGAACAATGCTTGACCAAATGGATTTCCATATGGAAAATAAAATGAACTATGAATCCTACCACACACCATTCCTAAACCTAAATGTAAAAGTTAATACAATTAAGTTAATAGAGAAAAACACAGGAGAGTATTTTCTTGGCTTTGGGAGAGGCAAAGATTTCTTAAAACACAAAAAACACCAACCACAAAAGTGGTTAAAATGGACTTTTTTGATAAAATAGACTTTTTTAAATTAAAAAATTATCTTAATGAAGACAAACTATTAAAAGAATGAAGAAATAGGACAGACAGCTTTAATACTTAAACCAACAAAAAACTTATGCGAGAAATAAAGAAATCCTAAAATCCGTAAGACAGACAACCCAATAGAAAAATGGGCAAATGATGTGAACAGGCATTTCTCAAGAGGATATCCAAATGGTCAACAAGCATATAAACATGTGCTAAACATTTTAAGTTATCAGGGAATTATGAATTAAAACTACAATATATTTTCACTACATATACAGCAGAAGAACTAATATTAAAAACACTAATAATTTCAAATGTGATGAGGATGTAGATCAACGAGAACTCATACACTGTTGGTGACAATGTAAATTGACTCAACCGTTTTGGGAAACTGGGAGCATCTACTAAAGCTAAGTAGCCAAATGCCCTAAGCCAGCATTTTCACTCTTGGATATTTACCCAACAGAAATGCCTACATATGTACATCAAAAGACATGCTCAAGAATGCTCACAGAAACACTATTTCATAGTAGCCCAAAACTGATAATGATCCAAATGTTCATCCACAGTAAAACGGATAAATAAGTTGTGGTATATACATACAAATGAAGTATTAAAAAGCAATGAAAAAAAATAAACTATTGCTATATGGATCAACCCGGGTGACTCTCATAAACTAGATGTTGATCAAAAAAGACAGACATAAGAAGTTCAAAAACAGACAATGCTAATGAATGGTGAATGAAAACTGAGATAACAGTTACCTGCGGGAGTGCATGATGACTATCAGGGAGCATGAAGGAGGCTCCTGGCTGACAGAAATGTTCTCTATCTTGATCTTGGTATTGGTTTAGTGAGTGCAGACTATAAAATTTCATCAAAATGGGACTCAGGATTTATGTACTTCATAATATGCATGTTTTAATTCAACATAAAAAGTTTTTAAAAGTTAGCAATACTGTATCAGTCCTCTGATTTTTTTCATTTTCATTTTTTATTATTATTTTACTTGTTGAAATTGAAGTCTAGTAGAACTAGGTTTCTACAACAGTCTGCCTCTGAGTTGGGAAATAACTTTTTCAATTACTCAGTACAATTACTCAAGAATTGTTTTGATATGTGGATCCTTCCAACATTATGAGGCCAATAGATAATCTAGCTTCAAGTTAGACCTATCCCATGTTCACAAACTAGAAAATACTAAGATGGATTTTTTTCTTAATGTAAATATAGTTGATCAATTTTTCTATATTAAGTTCCAGATCACCAGTTCCTATAGTTTGTGTTTGGCAAAAAGAGGTAGGAAAACTCAAGGCTCCTTAGGTTTAGCATCTAAGTTCCATTTTAGCTAAAATTGAAAACAGCAAATCAAGCTATGTGGTTATGAAAATGAAATAAATTATTAAACATAAAGTGCTTAGAACAAAATGCCTAGCACAAAGTAAATGCTCAAAAAATGTGTGCAATTATTACTATTTTGAAAAACACTATAATAGATTCTTATTCTTGAGTTTCCTTCAAAATATGATAAATTTAATAAAACCAGATCTACTTTTACAAACATATTTACGGAGCTAATATATTTTTAATGAGATGAGCTGAAGTGAATATTAAAAAAAATTACAGGACAGATAAAAATTTAATAGACTATACCTAAAATTTGTTAACATCCCAAATCATACTATTTGTTATTTAACTATGATCTTATGATTAAAATAATTGATACGATAATCAAAAAGAATACCATTACTACAAAGGTCTTATCTTGGCAGAGCAGTTTTTACATTTGCAAAGTTCTATTTCATTTCATCTCCACATTACTACAACTAAATCCATTTTACAAAACGCTTACTAAATCATAAACTTATGAAACACAGTAAAGCATCACGGAATAGAGCATCTGCATTGATGACACATGGTTAATTGTAAACCACCCAACAAAAAACACTGTTCAATAACAGCACTACCATGTAAATAGAGCATGTGTTCAAGAACTTGGAAAACATAAATACAAGGAATAAAAGCATATTCTTAATGGAAATAAGTAATAATTTAAAAGCAACACTGTTTGGACACAATTTCTAGGTTTGGGGATAATTGCTAAAGAACTTCTTTGAACTTTTTCCTTGGAAATAATTTCAAACTTTCAGAAAAGTGTAAGAATACTTCGAAGAACTCCTATATACATTTTACTCAGATTCACCAATTATTAATATTTACATCATTTCCTTTATCATAAACATATTTTCTGAACCATATAAGTTATATCTATATCATGCTCTTTTACCTCTAAGTACTTCAAAGTGTACCACCTAAGAACAAAAATGTTCTCTTAAAATAACAATAATATTAATTACTAACTTCAGAATACTTAAAAATTATACAATATGGTAACTTAATGTGTATTTTCCAACTTTTTTAACTGAGCAAATGAAGTCTTTAAGGGCTTTCTTCTTCCTCCAGTACATGATCCAGTCCAAAGTCACGTATTGCATTTAGCCATCATATTCCTCTCAACTCCTTTAATCTAGAATAGTTTTCCTCAGCTAAGTATCTTTTAAACTATCTTACCTTTACATAAGATTTTAAAAGTTGGCTTCATGAACAAACTATATAGGGAAGTTTCATTTTAAAAAGACATTCAGTGGAAGAGTGGGAAAAGTTTCAGAAGACTTACATGAGAATGTCTTCCTATCCAAGAGTAGCTTTTAGTATATGTACATTTTAAAGCTTTACAATGAGGAGGCTTCTAGGTTTCTTTGAGATTGGTAATTCTTGGATTGGTAGTTTATTTGGCCTCTTAAGGTTTAAAAAATAATAATATTCAGAGGATGCCAAAAATTGTGTACACATTTTAGAAAAGGAAAAAACTGAATTAAAATTGTAATATGCAATATGTATCAATAACAAAAGATGAATACAAGTCATGTGTATACATGTTTTTGGCACCTCTGGTATAATCAATGTAAACAAATCTGGCCAATGATTTGATGACTATCTGTAAAGAATGGATCCAGAGAAAACTGCTGTTTTCAACAAAATTCTTTTCTACGGTTAACAAAAACACCCAATCCCAGTAAGAAAAACCTTTAAAGAAACTGGAATTATTGTGATCGTGCATAGACATAAAAATTATGAGAGCTACTGTGTCCCAACTATGTGCCATGCCTACAATAGCTACAGGGGGATCCAGTGGTTAAAACAACAGGCATTTTTTTTTTTTTTACATAAGTTGCTACCCTTAGCAACTTATAATTTAGTAAGCCTAAGACTCCTTCTTTCAGACAAGAAAGATATTATTTTTCCCTATTTTGATTATGAAGTAACTAGGATTTAGAGTGGTAAATGTGTCCAAAGTCACAAAACTATTAAGTGTTGTAGGACAAGAAAGGTAGATACTAAAATCATGGTCTTTTATCTAATATAGGACTTAACCAGCCTGTGTCAGACTGCAGAAGAGCGCCTGAAGATCATCATCCAAGCAAGTCCACTGACTCCAAAAGGGACCGTACACCTTCATCCCCAGCATGCTAACTTTGTTCCACTGAGGCAGTCACCAACTAGTTTTCAAATTATGTATTAGTACTCTCACTTAAAAAATAACAGGTAATCTCCATACATTAGGGAAAAAAAGAAACTGTACAAAAGGTATAGATAATCTTTTAAGTGCTTAAGAAATTATGGTAACATTAAAACCTGATTAAAACTAAGAATACTGTACTAATTTTCTTTCAATATACATTCATTTTGGAAGAAAAGTAATAGGAGAGTTGATTTCTCTTGATTTATTTTCTATTTTAAAACAGCAAAACAGGTCAGTCTAATGAGAACATGGGTTCCAGGATAGAAAAAAGCATAAATAAGTAACCACCCTCTAATTTCCTCCCACTCATCTCTTAAACCTTGGCATCCAATCTATGAAAACTTCAACCATGGAGAGCAGAAGTCAGCTAATTTATTCTAGAAAGGGTAACATAGTAAATATTTTTGGCTTTCTGGGCCCTACGGTCTCTGATGCAACTACGTACCTCTGTCACTATAGCTTGAAAACAATCATATACAACACATAAAAAATAAGATGGCTGTGTTCCAATAAAGCTTTATTCATAGATGGTGAAATCTGAATTTCATGTAATTTTTACATGTCACAAAACAGTATTCTTCTAAGACTTTCTCCCCCAATAATTTGAAAACGTAAGCACTGTTCTTAGTTCACAAGTCATAAAAAAACAAGCAGCAGGATGGATTTGGTAGTATGCAGACCCTTGATGACTCACTTGTAAGCTGGAGCTGCAGAAGGTGACTGGCCCTTCTTTACCTTAATCAAATGATTCTTTATCTCTAAACCTAAAATCTGATAGGAAATAATTTTTATTCTACTTTTCAGTCATTTGCAAATTACCTTTCTTTATCGCAGAAAAAAGACAAAAAGTCATTTCTTACTTTTGAGCAGTAACTTGGAAAACTTTCAGGATTGCTGAAAATATTTTACATGTGGATATCATTTATCTTACCAATGAATAACTTTTCACTCCTCATAAGAATGAAGTTCTAAAGGTAATTAAAAACTATCAAGGAAACAGATCCCTAAATATTTTACAATACTTTGTCCTATGCTCAAACACTATACTCAATAATTATTATTTTTTTTAAAAAAGGGAAGAAAAAAAGATGGCATACCTCTGAGCTCAAAATGAAGATTGAAGATATCTAGTGAAACTCACCAAGTTCTAAAGATTCATCTAAGAGGAATGCAGAATTTTCCAAAGGCATCTTACACTGTGACAAAATCAGCTTCTAAGCTTCGGCAGCTTCACAGAAAAAAAATAAAAATTCTGTAAAACAAAGACAGCTGTGGAAATAATGTTAACCAAATTCTAAGTAACAATACTTCCAGTATTTTTTTCCCATCCATGTATATACAACATTAACGGGGGCCTCCTCTGTTCCAGGAATTGGGGATGCAGCAATGAACATGTCAGATCCCACCAACCCCTCTGGGAGCTCAGTCTGTACAGCAACTCCAAATGGGATGAAAGGCTTTAAGAATTACGAATGATGGCGTGAAGAGAAAGCATGGCAGAGATACAAACCAGTCTGGTGGAAATTGGTTAGAAGAGGCCCCCTAAAGGAGGGGCATTTAATACCAGCACAAGTAGGATCTGGCCAAATAAAGCAAGGGAAGAGGGGAGAGAAAGAACATGTTTCATCCCAAGGCAACAGCATGTTCAAAAAGCCAAAGGTAGGAGAGAATATGGCATGTGTATGGAAATAACAGAAGTCTAGTGTGGCTGCTCACAATAAGAAAAGGGATAAGAGGAGGCATCTCTGAGGGAAGAACAAAAGGGGTAAAAGCAATTTGCCCTGAGGCAGTCACATAGGGCTGAAAAACAGAGCCAATTTTAAACCCTTACTACTTGACTACAACATACTGGCCATTCTGGAACAGAATAGAGAGTCCAGATGTAAATCCATGCCTATATGCCCATCTAATCTACGACAATGGAAGCAAGATGGGGTAAAGACAGTCTGTTCAATAAGTGGTGTTGGGAAACCTGGACAGACACATGCAAGAAAATGAAGCTGGACCACCTCCTTACACCATATACAAAAACAAATTCAAAATGGCTTAAAGACTTAAATGTAAGATCTGAAACCATAAAATATCTAGAAGAAAATATAGGAAGAAACTTCATGGACATTACCCGGAGTAAGATTTTCACTGATATATCCCCTCGCGCGAGCGAAGTAAGAGAAAAAATAAACATGTGGGATTACATCAAACTAAAAAGTTTCTTCACAGCAAAGGAAACCATCAATAAAACAAAAAGGGATCCTACTGTATGGGAAAAGATATTTGCCAATGATATATCTGATAAGGGATTAATATCACAAATCTATAAAAAACTTACTCAACTCAACTCCAAAAAAACAAACAACCCAATTAAAAAATGGGCAGAGGACTTGGGGAGACATTTCTCTAAAAAGGACATACAGAAGGCAAGAAGACATATGAAGAAATGCTCAACCTCACTAACCATCAGAGAAATGCAAATAAAAACCACAATGAGATACCACCTCACTCCAGTCAAAATGGCTATTATCAATAAATCAACAAACAACAAATGCTGGCGCGGATGTGGAGAAAAGGGAACGCTAGTGCACTGTTGGTGGGACTGCAGATTAGTGCAGCCACTATGGAAAACAGTATGGAGGTATCTCAGGAATCTGAAAATGGAACTACCCTATGATCCAGTAATTCCACTCCTAGGCATCTACCCGGAGAAATCCAAAACTCCAATTCAAAAATCTGTATGCACTCCTATGTTTATTGCAGCACTTTACACAATAGCCAAGATATGGAAACAACCGAAATGCCCATCGGTAGATGACTGGATTAAGAAGCTGTGGTACATTTATACAGTGGAGTATTACGCAGCCATAAAGAAGAAAGAAATCTTATCATTTGCAGCAACATGGATGGATCTAGAGAACATTATGTTAAGTGAAATAAGTCAGAAAGAGAAAGACAAGTACCATATGATCTCACTTATATATGGATTCTAAAGAAAAGACTATGTGAATGAACTAATCAGAGACAGTTTTGGGGACGCAGAGAAAAAAACCGAGAGTGGTTAGATGGGTGTGTGGGAGGGGGTTGGGGATAAGGGGAAAGGTGAAGGGATTTGGAAGCAGCTGGTAACCACAAGATGGCCTCAGGGTTTTTTTGAAAATTAATTTGGGGAAGGTATTCTATAATGTTGTAAAGATTTTGTTGGGTATCCGATGGACATGCGTTCTATTTGGGAGACCACCTCAGGGATACTGTGGATACCTGATCATGGCATTGTACACCAGAAGCTAAACATTAATGAATGCCAACTATAATTTTATATATATAATGTGATGGTTCAGTGTGAGGTCGGAGGGATAGTGGATGGGGGGAGGGGGGTTCACAGTATGAGGGATATAAATGATGAACGTCTAAGTATTACCTTGTTTTGTACACCTGAAACTAATAAATAAATTAATTAATTAAAAAAAAAACATACTGGCCATTCTGAAGCTCTTCCTAGCCCCCTTCACTCAAGAGTCTAAGAGAGGACTCTTCAGGAGGAAGCTGAGGTAAGTTCTTGTGGAAGAAGATCCTTTCAGGGGGCTTTTGTAAGGGCCTGTGGGAAGACTGCCCTGGGCCAAGAGCCAGACTCCCTCCGGATGGATGAATTGACCAACTGACCATCCCAGGTCAGGATGATGGGAAAGAAGTCAATCTTAGCATCATTCTCAATTACTAATTAATAGTTCCAAGCACTTTACTACACATGTGAAGCTGTGTTCTAAGTGCTTTACATGTATGAACTAATTCAATCTTCACAACATCCCTATGATGCAGGTGCTTTTATTACCCTGTGCTTCCAGTATGGTTTTATGAAACGGTCCAATCATGGCCATTAACTTTTGTTAACAATTACAGTAAAATTTATCAGAAATGTTAACGCTTCTTACCACAATATTAAAAGCATTTTAATTACCTTTCTATCAGTAAAGTACTATTTTCACTATTAATTAACAAAAATAAGAGACTTTACAACTTATTAATTTGGTTATTTCTTTTATAACTAGCAGTTCTATAATACTGAGGAAAAGAGTTGAAGAAAGTCTGTTCCTTGCTCATTCACTCACTATCATAGGCTCCAATGATGAAAACACACCACATTCCTGCCATCATGGAGTTTTAGTCACTGAAATACAATGAAGATCGATACCCTGTGGCAACTGTATTTTTGCAACATATCCTCTTTTATGAATGAATGAAGAACCAACAGACAATATCTGATGCAATAGAAAAAAATCAAAACCTAAGGGGAATGGATTATAAATAAGAAAAAAAAAAAACACATTAAAAGAGGAAGAATAAAAAACTGCTCCACTGAGGACATAGGAAAAATGGAAAAGAATCCTCAAAGAGAGTAGTAGTAATCAATGCACTATAACGAAGGACCTTAAGGTGAACATAAAAAGCAGATAAATATTAATTAGCAGAAGATTCAAGACTATAATCTAATGATGAAAGATTAAACCTAATCCAGCAATTTTCACACTGGAGACCAGGTGATTTTATGGGAATCAATTTCCAGATCCTTAATTTCCATAGTTACCAACCAGTTACTAGAATATCATCAAAGTCAGAGCATGCTGCTGGTTTCTCTTTTTCTACACTCTACAATCCTCCTTCTCCCAGTACAATGCATTTCTCTGAGATGCAAAAACATCCAGAACACCCAAGAAAGCATTTGAAATACTAATATTGAGGGAAGTATCCTCTAATGTAGGCATCATCTATCCAAGCTGTTCTTGTCTTTCTCTGTCCCATAAACTTCTGTTAAGCACAATACCTGACATTAAAAAAAGATATTTTGGCCTCAAAGAGCTCTTAAAACTTTCGAAGGTAAGAATAAAAACTTCTGATTAAGAAGTTCACCTGAGAGAAAATGCAATGAAAACAGTGATAATAAATACTGATGAGAGTTACAAACTAATTTACCCAGGTAAAAAGCTTATGGTCAAACACTTTATATAATTTACCTACCACTATTTAGAATTCAAGTACTGGGAAGCATCTTGAATTACAATTCAAGATCTGTAATTTTACCAATATCAGAGAAATAAGAAATTAGTACATTTTATCAATCACTTGTGTGTGTATTAGACATTTTGTATGATTTTAAAGAGTTGAAAGAACCCTTACCTCTCACAAATCCATGTCATATTTTCATGTAAAAGTAACATACACTTAAGTTAATTCAGTTTTTATATTTTCTTGAACATTTATTGAGATTTTTGTTTTTTAATTGGGGAATATTGGGGAACTGTGTGTTTTTCCAGGACACATCAGCTCCAAGTCAAGTCATTGTTTTCAATCTAGTTGGGGGGGGGGGGTGCAGCTCACTGGTACATGTGGGAATTGAACCAGCGACATTGGTGTTATAAGCACTGCACTCTAACCAACTGAGCCAACCAACTGCCCCCGAGAAAGATTTTTATTAACTTTTGCCAAAAGAATACGGGACATAGTAAATCCACATTTTTTTCACCTGGAAAATTTTTCATATCTGCTCAGTTTTTCATTCCTACATAGACTTATTAGTTATAAATTAATTTGGCAGAAACACACTGAAAATTCTACTGTAAATGATATACTTAACAAAATTATCACTAAATCTTTTGTAAACCTCACACTAACAACTGAATATTTTTTCTTATTATTAATTTCCACTGAGACCAGTCTTATTCTAATATAAGTAATATTCAACCATGGATACATAAATCCCATGAAAGAAGCAGTTCCCTCTGAAGGGATGCATTTATGTTTAGTAATTGTTTATAATAAACAAAATTAATAATATATTTATGCTGTACTCATAATCTAGAAGAAAATTTTTTCTTTAACACTTAGACCATTATTTATGGTTAATAAACATTTTAAATTTCAATTCATATTCATATTTTTGATGCCCAGAAGCATTTAATTGATGGAAAAAAAACCTGCCAATCCAGAATCTCATATCCAGACAAAATATTCTTTAGGAAACAGAGGAAAATTAAAATAGCCACAGATGAAGGAAAACTAACAGAATCTGTCACCAGTAGACCTATACTAAAAGAACGGCTATAGGAAGTTCTTCAAACAAAAAGGAAATGATAAAAGGAATACTGGAACATAAGGAAGAATGGAAAGAATAAGAATATGGGTAAATACAACAGACTTCCCGTCTCTTTTTAAGTGCTATATACTATTTTTTGATGGTTTAAGCAAAAATTATGACACTGTAATATGGTTCTCAATAAATGCAGAGGAAATATAAAAGGCAATTATGTTAGAAAGGGGGGGTAAAAGGACTTAATCAATAGGCTGTATTAAGTTATATATACAAAATATAATACCAAGAGAATCCACAAAAGAGCTATTCAAAAAGATAAAATCAAAACAGGATGAAATCCTAAAAAATGTTCAACTAACCTACACGCTTCTTTTCCCCTCTCCTACTACAACTGAAAAAGCAGGTAAAGCACAAGATACTCACTCTATCCTCAGGCAGGACAAGTGTTGCTCAAGTTTGAACACACTGATGAGTCACATACTCTAGGGGTAGAATTTTCAAAGCACTGAAAATATCAGCTTAGACATTACTCTTATACATTACTGGTGGGAGTATAAACAAGCTTATGGAAAACAGTATATCAATAACCTAACAAAATTACAAATGTTCTTACCTTTTGATCCAGCAATACAGTGGGTTATAACCAGCATTTAAAAAATGAAACAGGATAGGAAAAAAAAGTCAGAAAACAAGACACCTACAAATGGTAAGGGTATTTCCTGAAACTGCTGTTTCAGATTATGTGTTGGTAAGTGTGTACATGTGTACCGGGTCACAACATAAAGTCTATTTCTTACTACAAGTATAGTCAAAGAAGTTTGGAAGCCATTGTTTCAGCTTAAAAAAACAGCCTGAGGCAAAGGGACAAGCTGACACTTTGGGAAGGGAGAGTTCAATTCTAACATGTGAACAAGTGAAAATGAAGTTAAGCATATAAGGAGACAAAGCAAACACAAGGTAGTATATTATCAAGCTACACACAGTCAGGGGAGGCCGGATGGCTCAGAATGGTAGAGCCTGTGCTCTTACCAAGGTTGCCAGTTTGACTACACATGGGATGGTAGGTTGCGCCCCCAACTATACTGAAAACGGCGACTGGACTTGGAGCTGAGCTGCGCCCTCCACAACTGAGACTGAAGAAAAACAACTTGACTTGGAGCTGACGGGCCCTGGGAAAAACACACTATCCCTCAATAAAGTTCTGGAATGTGGGGAGAAGAAAAAGGGAATTTATCGGAAAGGAGCAAAGAAGAGAGACAAGAGATCCAGCAAAATTTGTTCCACAGGGTGTTAATTCCTAAAAAAGAATTCCAAACATTTTCTGTTTTCCTTAATGACACTATTTTCTTGGCTTACTTTTTAAAGTAAATTTTAAATTCTATGTTTATATAATGTTCACATTATATTTGTACGGGACAATGCTGATCTATTGCCTGCAGTGCTGCTATTATTCTCTCTGCAGTCATCTGCCATTCTGTCAGAGATGTGAAACATCTTCTGCTGTCATTTTTCTTCTCTTTGCCATCATGAGCAGAAATGAACATTTCTGAATTCTCAACTATGTTCAATGAAAACTAAGAGCAACCTACAAAGACAGTATCTCCAGGCTTCTTTTATAACTTCTTGAAAGATAATGTAATAACTTAAACAACACACAAAAAAAGTAAAAACTGAAAAAATGATGCAATAGTGATGATTTTTTTCCATATTCTATCACCCTTCTAAATGATTCCATCATTCTTCTATTTTCATATTATCTTTTTAGGACAGATGGAAATAATTGATGAGTCATGATGAAACAGCACAGTGTTAAAAGGTAAACGAATATAATTAAGTCAAGACAGAATGAGTTCTATTCAACTCTTAAAAAGTGAATTTTGCTTTCTCCTTTGGAAGACCTCAAAGAAAGGACATCATGAAAAACTAGTCCTTACAAATAGAAACACTCAAAAAAATACTAAAGTCTAACATTAAATCCAATGGACTGTATACTAAGGTTAATCAAAATTTGGTTACGGGGAAATGAAAAATCCTTTTTCTTGCCTGTCCCATCAAACTATATTTCAAGTTGGCCAGAGAGACCTAATGGGTGATGGCTAGTTCTTCAAAGAATTTCAGCTAATAATAACAAAAGAAGTTAACACAAATAGATGGGCAACAATCATCAACAGATTTTTAAACCATTAGCAGAAAAAGTGATAGTGAATGTCACACTGGATCATACTGTCATCAATAGAATGCACTAATCAATCTCAGCATCTCCAAAAGTGAGTCCTGATGTAATGAAATATGTAGAAGATAGTACTACTTATAAAATGTTCTTCTTTAAAAAGAGTCAAACTGGAATCTATGAAACCTTTAGATCATATTCTTAACAGCAGCAATGTCACATCCAAGGGATGAAAAAATCTTAAATAGTATAAACTGTTTCTCACCCTCCAAACCATAATGCTATATGGGTCCCTGGGCCTCAGGGGGCAGACAGTAAAGGGGAAAAAAAAGGTCTAAAAACGTCCATTAAGGGAGCAAAAATGGGAAGGAAAAAAAAAAGGTTGCAAAATACTTAGTGCTTTAGATCAAATTTCCAGTTTACATTAACACAGGAAAGAAATTAAGTAAAATTACATCAGGAGGAAGCAATCAGAGAAATCCAGGATGTGAAATATTCTACAAAACTGACCCAGTTTGTTCAGCATGGAGATGAAAAGAAAAATGGAAAACGCTGTGGGGGCTTGTCAACTGTTTTAAATTTCAAACAGACCCGGAGCCTTTAGTTTTAAAAATAAGGCATGTTTGCAGATGAATGATATGTGGAATATGCTTCAAAATAATATTAGGAGTGTGTGTAAGTGGGTAAAGGTATAGATGAAACAAGATAGATCCTGAGTTAGTAGTTTTTCAAGCTGGGTAATGGGTAGATGGGAGTTCATTATTCTATTCTGATTACTGTTGTATGTGTTTTAAATATTCCATTAAAATGTTATTTTGAGGAAGACTTTGCTTTCTTAAGAAATTAGGGTGGACTATAACGCACAGTTTGCGCAAACATTGTCTATCAAGGCGATCTACAAACTGATGTCATTCCTATTCCTAAGAAACTGTATTCTTAAAAAGAATAGTACTCAAGAACTAATCAACTGGGACGTATGTACCTTATTTGAATGCTGATTCCAACACACCAACAATAAAAAGGCATCATATGGTATTAAGAAATTACCGTTAATTTGGTTAGATGGGGTAATGATATTGAGGTTATGTAAGAAAATATCCCTTCTTTTTAAAGAAACATATAGAAGTATTTGGGAGTGAAATGACTTTCATTCCTTTTTTGGAAAAAAAAAAAAAAAAAAGCCTGGAAAGAGAAGATGATGACAAACACCTGTTTGCCTCTCTTCCCTTTGGAAAGCCTACTGGTAAGACAGCACAGAAGTACAAAAAGGAATAAATCTACAAAAAATGAAAATGTGAAAGAAGTTATGAAGAGATGAAATTACAGTACATTCTGGAGAACAGAGAGCAGATCCAAGTGTATCAACAGGATAAACAGAACTAAGAAAAGCAAAGCCCAAAATTAACACATAAAATCCCCAGTGGAAGGACGACAGTTAGTCATCCTGAGGCTCTAGGCTCTGAGCTAGCAGGTAAACAGGCTGAAAACAGGCAATTTAGAAAAAAGCTTCATCTGTCCCTTTTCTGCACCATTTCCCTGGCTAAGCAACGTTCAGTGTCACCCTTAGGCCTCAAACTGCAATACATTTTTCTAAAAAAGAAATCTAACAAGCTGCTCAGACAGAAACTAGCTCTTTTGGCATGGATGTTAGTATCCACACAGCCCATGTCAATATGACAATTAAAAAGCTCCTGAGACTAACAACAGGTTCCCCAATCTTATGCTCCAAAACTAAACTTGCCAGCAAACAAGATGCTCCATTTACGAGGTATAATCAAACAATACAATGAATGTTTAAATTTTAAAAAATTATTATAGTAAAAGACACATTGCCATTAATCCCCATCAGGATACTCTCCGTCGCTTCAAATACACTTATCCCATCATTCTTGCCACTTTCTGAAGCAGTTCTGGAAGCCCTCCTTCATGAGTGTCTTTTGTTGTGCTGTCGTTGCTGCCTCAATGTCCTGAATCATTTTGACTTTAGGGAAGAGACAGAAGTCTGTCGGTGCCAGATCTGGTGGATAAGGTGGATGACGACGCGCCGTAATGTTTTCATTTGACAGAAATTGCTGTACCAGAAGCCATGTGTGACACGGAGCGTTGTCATGATGGAGGATGATTTACAGCACACTTTAAAACACATCTTTTCTCAACTGTAGCTCATACCCAACTGTACCAAAAAAGTTGAAACTTATCACACACTGTTACTAAGGTTTGACGCGCCACTTCCCATATTAAAGATCCCCACCTTTCTGTTGGACGGCACTCAGCAGCAGTATTCATTATATTTTGTGATCACAACAGAAAGGCTCTATGTCACACATCGCTTCTGGTACAGAAATTTCTAAAAACATTACAGTGTCCTCATCTAACTTATTCACCAGATCTGGCAGCATGTGACTTCTGGCTCTTCCCCAAAGTCAAAATGATTCAGGACATCGAGGCAGCCACAATACTGCACCTAAAGACACTACTCACGAACGAGGACTTCCAGAACTGCTTTAGAAAGTGGCAAGCAAGATGGGATAAGGGTATTCAAAGCAAGGAGAAGTATTTTGATGGGGATTAATTGCAATGCGTCTTTTACTATAATAAATTTTTTTATTTAAACATTCACCATGTTTTGATCACACCTTGTATGCACAAAGAATTACCAGGTTTTTCAATGAGGTGGCAATTAGAAAACAAATCCATCTGTACAAAAAGAATGGAAACACAGCAGCTACTTAAAATAATCAACATAATCCTTTAGCAATAAACATGAACCTAAAATAAGAATTCCCAAACAGTCAAGGAAAAAACAGCAGCTAGAAAAAAAAACAAAATAAGTAAGTAGATCAACTAACCCCAGAAGAATCAGAAGATTATTCAGGGTACAAAAGAAAAATCAAAAACAAAGCAAAATATTCTCAAGACACATCTGAAGAAACTGCATTCAATAGAAAAAAAAAATGTACATTTAACATACAATACAGATTTCACTACACCAGGAATGGTTATAAATGCTTCATACATATGAACTCCTTTACCCACAAAATAATCATCCTCATTATAGACATTCGGAAAAAGACAGGAACATATGCCGTATTTTGCCATGTATAATGTGGTCCCACATTTCTGGCCCAATTGTTCAGGAAAAAAAAAAACCTTTCATTTTAATTTAAATTTTTATTTGTTTACATTAAGATACTTGTTTCTTGCATTATAAAGGAATTTCAGCAGTTGGTTTTTAACATATTATGGCACAAAAAATTTTATGTAACAAATAATTACAAAACACGTGAACAGATACAAAGTACAAGAAACTTCACGTACTGGTAACAAATTTACGATATTTATGCATCATAGAAGGCCAAGAACTCTGTCATTTCAAATTCGTCTTAAATTCAACAAATCCGATTATCGTATTCCAGGGTATTACTTTCCACATGGATATCATTACTGATTTCTGGATTTACACTTTTAATTCATAAGCATAAATGAAATAATTAAAAACATTTATATAAATACAGAATTATTATTTTTTTTATTAGTTTCAGGTGCACAAGACAAAGTAATACTTAGACGTTTATCATTTATATCCCTCAATGACAAAAATTCTCTGTGTGGACCCCATCCCCCCCATCCACTATCCCTCTGACATCACACAGAGCCATTACATTTCCACTGTCTCTATTCCTAATGCTGTACTCCGCTTCTTGTAAGCATATACATACATATATATACATATATATATAAAATTATAGTTGGCATTCATTATTGTTCAGCTTCAGGTGTACAGTGCAGTGTACTACTCATGTATAATGTTCATCCTTATTTTTCTCTCACAAATTTGTCAAAAATGTGTACATTATACATGGCAAAATATAGTAGCTGAAAGAATCTATCAGAATACAGAAAAAGCAAAGACAGAAAACACAAGAGAAGAGATAAAAGGACATAAGGCATCAATCCAGAAAGCCAACATTTGCTGGTGAGCATTCCAAAATGGGGGAACATAAAAAAAGAAAAAAAGGAAGAAATAATACCAAATAAATCATAAAAGAACATTTCCCATACAGGAAGGAAAACACATTTTCAACTGAAAAGGCCTACCAACTCCAGAGAGTCCAGAGAGAATGACAAAAATAAGTTATAACTACACACATAAGTATAAAATTCCAGAACTCCAAGGATAAAGAGATTCAAGATTACAAAGAGAGAGGGAAAGGGTCATTTACGAAGTACCAAGACTCAAGAGTGGCATCACACTTCTTACCATCCTGATCAAACTGAATAGAGCAAACCCTTAAGTTTTGAGGGAAATTTAATTAGAATCTAAATTTCTATACCCAGGCAAGCTATCAAGCCATTATGAGCCAGGCCAAAGCCATTTTCAGATAGGCAAAACATTCACATCTTAAGTACCCTGAATACTTAATTTAGAATACATTCCAGCAAAAAGAGGGAGAATGCAATAAAAGAGGAAAATGTGGGATATAAGAAACAGTCAATGTAACACAGAATTACAGTGCAGGAGTATCTCTGAATGACAAATATACAGCAGGCTTCCAACTCATCAAGACTGAAGAAGGAAGGAAAAGAGCTCTGAGAGCGAAAACAAGGGAGTCCATCTAACAGATACTATGATTCAAGCAGGAAACATCTGAGGATATGGTGAAGGTACATTTTTCTCTATCAAAGTAAAAATGCAATCACAGACTTGTGGGAGTGTGAACAATATTAGGCAAACTAATCAGAATATAAAGTTAGAATATAAAGCAAAGCAGTGGCATAATTTTGAAAAACTTATGAACTGCAAAGATAACCAATCTTACATTGATATCAAATATTTTGTTTTTTTGAGTTCCATTAGCATCATGACTTTGGACCCACAGAGTAGGAAATAACCCTAGCTCAATAATTAACTGCAGTTTATTATGTTCAACTTTTAAAAATCAACCTACTGACAAACCTGAATGTCTTAATTCTCATTACAAAACAAAACATAAATGTTATCAATCTGGTCAAATACAAAAGAAAAGGTAGGAATAGAAGTGAAGGAGTAGAACAGAAAAGATGGAGAAACGAATAAAGGTCCTATCCTTATCTTACACAGCAGGGTCTAAAATATAATCTCAAAGAAATTTAAATATTTTATTTACAGTTGCCAAGGTACTAATAAAAGAACTAAATATAAGTTTTGAACTTTGAAACGAAGACAGAAGACAGGAGATTAAGGACAGCATAAGTAAGCTAAATCCTCATATCTTTCTTAGCAAGGAGGCAAGAAAATAATTTGAAGTTAATTAATTGAGAAATGTAAGCAGATTCCAACAAAGAAAAGTCTAGAACCAGATGGCTTCACAGGAAAATTCTCCAAAGCATTTAATGAAGAATTAACACTAATCCTCTTCAAACTCCTCCAAGAAATTAAATGGGAGGGAACATTCCAAACCCATTCTATGAGGTGAACATTACCCTGATACTAAAATCAGAAAAAGACACAATGAGAAAACTATAGACCAATATCCCTGATGAATACTGATGCAAAAATCCTCAACAAAATACTAACAAACCAAATTCAATAGCACATTAAAAAAATTATGTACCATGATCAAGTAGTATTTATACCTGGAATGCAAGGATGGTTCAACATATGAAAATTAATGTAATACACCACTTTAACAGACTAAAGAGGAAAAACAGATGCAGAAAAAGCACTGACAAAATTAAACAACCTTTCACATTAAAAACACTCAACAAACTAGAAACAGAAGAAAATCACCTCAACCTAATAAAAGCCATATGAAATATCCACAGCTAACATCATACTCAACAATGAAAAACTGAAAGCTTTTCCTCCAAGACTATGAATAATACAGCAAGAATGCCCACTATCATCACTTCTATTCAACGTACTGCTGGAAGTCCTAGCTAGAGCAATTAGGCAAGAAAAAGAAATAAAAGGAATCCAAATAGGGAGGGAAGTAAAAAATTACATCTGTTTGCAGATGACACAGTCATATATAGAAAACCGTAAAAATACCACATCCACAAAAAACTGTTAAAATAAGTGATTTTAGCAAAGTTGCACAATACAAAATCAACACACAAAAATCAGTTTTGTTTATATACACTAACAATGAACAACCCAAAAACAAAATTAAGAAAACAACTGCGTTTACAATAGCATCAAAAAGAATACTCAGAAATAAAATTAACCAAAGAGGTGGAAAATGTGTACACTGTAAACTACAAACCACAGCTCAAAGAAATCAAAGATACAAGTAAATGAAAAGATAACGCCATTTGTGTTATTAGAAGCCTTAGTAATGTTAAAATGTCCATATTATCCAAAGTAATTTATAGATTCAATGCAATCCCTATAAAAATCCCGCTGGCATTTTTTGCAGAAATGGAAAAAAACATCCTAAAATTCATATGGAATGTCAAGGGACTCTGAGCAGCCAAAAAATATCTTTAAAGAGAACAGAACTGGAGGAGTCACACTTCCTGATTTCAAAATATACTACAAAGCAACAGTAATCAAAACTGCGGTCTTGGCATAAGGACAGGTATAGAATACCAATGAAACAGAATGAAGAGCCTAGAAATAACCCCTCATGAACATGGCCAAATGATTTTCAACAAGGATGACAAGACTACACAATGGGAAAATCACAGTCTCTTCAACAAATTGTACTGGGAAAACTGCATAGAATGAAGCTGGACCCTTACCTTCCACGATATGCAAAAATTAATTCAACGTGAATTAAAGACCAAAACATAAGATCTAAAACTATAAAACTCCTAGAATAAAACAGGAGAACGGTTTCAGGACATTGGATGTGGCAATACTTTTTTTTTTTTTTTTTTGTGGCAATAATTTCTTGGATATGACATTAAAAGTGTAGGCAACAAAAGCAAAAATAGACAAGTGAAACTATAAACTAAAAAGCTTCTGCACATCAAAATAAATAATCAACAGAATAAAAAGGCAAACAGCAAAATGGGATAAGATATTTGCAAAGTATCTCATAAAGGGTTAACATTCAGAATATATAAGGAACTTCAACAACTCAACAACTAAAAACAAATAACCCAATTCAAAAATGGACAAAGGACTTACACATTTTTCCAAAGAAGATAAACAAATGGCCAACAGGTATATAAAAAGGCACTCAATACCCCTAATCATAAGAAAAATTCAAATCAAAACTACAATGAGATATTACCTCAAACCCATTAGGATGGACACTGTTAGAAAATAACAGGAGTTAGACTATGGAGAAATTGGAATACTTGTTGACTGTTGGTGGGAATGTAAAATGGTGCAGCCATTATAGAAAACTGTATGGAGCTTTCTCAAAATATTAAAAACAGGAATACGATATGGTTCAGCAATCACACTTCCAGGTATATATTCAAAAAAATTCAAAGCAGGATATTGAAAAGATATCTGCACCCTCATGTGTGTTGCAGCATTACTCAGAAGAGCCAAGAGGTGAAAGCAACCCAAATATCCACTGAAAGGAAATGGATAAAAAAAAAATGTGGTATATATAAACAATCGAATATTATACAGCCTTAAAAAAGGAAACAATGGATAAAAAAATGAGGTATATCAATCGAATGGTAAACAATAGAATTAATGTGGTAAACAATTGAATATTATACAGCCTTAAAAAAAGAAACCATGTCACATGCTATAAAATGGATGAAAACTCAAGGACATTACGATAAACAAAATAAGCTTCAGGGTAAATACTGCATGATTCCATTTACATGAGATACCCAGAGTACTCAAAAATTATAGAAACAGGAAATAGAAAGAGCTAGAAGCAGAAGGGAGAATTAGCGTTTCATGGGTAGAGTTTCAGTTTTGCAAGATGAAAAAGTTCTAGAGATCTGTTGCATAACAATGTGAACATACTTAACACTACTGAACAGTACACTTAAAAATGATTAAGATGGCATTTAATGTTATGTTTTTCTAACAATTTTTTAAAATGAAAAGCAGATACATGTTATTTATAATAATAGGAATAAATTATTCCCAATTTTATAATGGGAATAAATAACAAAAAAACCTGCAAACACGGTTAAAGTGATTTCTTATGGCTAGTGGCTGCCAGTGCTCAGCAGTTATGGAGCACTTCCATCATCAGAGAGTTCTATTAAGACAGTAATGGTACAGAGAAATCCTAATGCAATAAACCTACAAAATTAATAAAAGTTAAAAACCAAAAACCCTGCCCACCTTGCAAATTATCATTTGTTCTCTACCGCTGTTTTCTATTTGTCATATTCCTTGCTATTCCTTTGTTGCTATACTGTGTTATTGAATGTAAAGCCCATTTTGTCTGAAGTTTCCTTCCATTTCCTAATATACATTTTATTCTGAATCATTTGTCTTCTGCATGTTACATTTCTGTTCATTTGTTTTGGCAGACAGAAGTTTTACTTAGGGACTGTGCCAATTTTTTGTGCTTATTTTAATTTCACATCTTTTTTTAATGGGAACTTACATTAGTTTCCTAGTGTTTCCAAAACAAAGGAACACAAACCAAGTGCCTTGAAACAACTAGTCATTCTCTAAAAGCTGAGGTACGAGTCCTTGTATACCCAATTTGTTGAGATGTTATCATGAAAGGATGTTTGTGAAATGTTTTTTTCTGAATCTAATCAATAATAATCACCTAATTTTTATCTTTCATTCTATTAATGTGGTGTTGATGTCACATTTATTGATTTGTATATGTTGAACCACTCATGCAGCCCAGGATACATCCTACTTAACCATGGTATGTAACCCTGTTAGTGAGCTGAATTGTTTGCTAGTATTTTGTTAATTCTTGCCATCTATATTCATCAGGAATATTGGCCTGCAGTTTTCTTGTAGTATATTAATATGGCTTTGATATTAGCATAATGCCGGTCTCATAAAATGAGTTTGGGAGTGTTACTTCCCCTCCAATTTTTTTGGGAGGGCTGAAGGAGGACTGGTGTTAATTATTCTTTAAATGTCTGGTAGAACACACCAGTGAAACCATCTGGTCTTGGGCTTTTCTTTGTTGGGAGATTTCTGATTAGTTTCAGTCTCCCTACCTATTATTGGTCTGTTTAAATTTTCTAGTTCTTCATGATTTAGTCTTGGTAAGTTGTACATTTCTAGAAATTTATCCATTTCTTCTAGGTTAAGCAATTTGTTGGCATAAAATTGTTCATAGTTTCTTATGATCCTTTGTATTTCTGTTGTCAGTTGTAATGTCTCCTCTTTCATTTTTGATTTTATGTATTTGAGACTTTTTTCCTTAGTCTAGCTTTTAAAGGTCTGTCAATTGTATCTTCCAAAAATCCAGCTGGTAGTTCCACTGACCTTTTATATTGTTTCCCTGCTCTCCATTTCATTTATTTCTGCTTTGTTCCCTCCTTCCTTCTGCTAACTTTGGGCTTAGTATGTCCTTTTTCTAGTTCCTTGAGGTGTAGTTAGGTTGTTTATCTTAACTTTTATTTTTTGTTGTTGTTTCAATTCAGGTCTTTATTTTTCTTTGGTTGTAGTTTTATTTTTTATTGAGATATTATTAACTTACAACATACGTACATTTAACATGTACAGTATGATTAGATACTTGTACATATTGCAAAATAATTACTACAGCAAGGAGTTAATAGCTCTGTCCTCTTACGTAATATTTTGTGTATGTGGTGATAAGATCTACTCTGTTAACTTTCAAGTATATAATATAGTATTGCTAATTATAATTGCCATGCTGTGCATTTGACTCCCAGATCTTGTAGCTGAGTTTGTATCCTTTGACCAACATCTCCCCATTTTCCCCAGCCCCCATCCCTAGCAACCATCGTTCTATTCTATTTCTATGGACTCACCTTCTTTGAAAGTCATCTTTTGTATTAGGTTTAGGGCTTCCAAATGGCCTGCAGAAACCTGCCTGGATAAAGAAGCTTGAAAGTGATGACTTTCCCTTTGTCTTAAAAAAAGAAAAGAAAAAAGTTTCACAATTACAATTGACATTCAATACTATATTAATTTCAGGGGTACAGAATAGTTAGACATGTATATAACTTACGAATTGATCCCAGTAAGTCTAGTACCCATCTGACACCATACAGTTATTACAACATTACTGACTATATTTCCTATGTTGTACTTTACAATCCAGTGACTATTCTGTAACTGCCAATTTGTACTTAATCCCTTGAATCTTTCTTTTTTCTTAATCTAGGCATTTATCACTATAAACTTCCCTCCTAAAATAGCTTTTGCTGCATCCCATGTGTTTTGGTATATTGTGTTTCCATTTTTGATGGTTTTAAGGTATTTTCTAATTTCCCTTTTGATTTCTTCTTTATCCAACTGATAGTTCAGGAGTGTATTCTTTGAAACTTCCACACATTTGTCAACTTTCCAGTTTTCCTCCTGTTACTGATTTTTGGTATCACAGCTGTTACTGATTTGTAGTATCATATTATTGAGGCTGGAAAAGATACTTGGTATGATTTCAATCTTCTTATATTTACTAAGACTTGTTTTGTGACCTAACATGATCTATCCTGAAGAGTGTTCTGTGTGTGCTTAGAAAGAATGTGTATTCTGCTGCTGTGGGGCAGAATGTTTGTATATGTCTGCTAGGTCAATTTAGTCTAAAGTATATTTCATGTCCAGTGTGTCCTAACTGATTTTCCATCTACATGACCTATCCATTGTTGAAAGTGGAGAACTGAATTCCCCTACTATTACTGTGATTAACAAAAATTATCTTTCATAGAAGAAAAATATTATTACTACTATTACTACCTTAAGGTCTGTTAGTTTTTTTTGTTTGTTTGTTTTGTCTGTTAGTTTTTGCTTAATATATTCAGATGTTTCAATGTTGGGTGCGTCTATATTCACAGTTGTTATATCCTCTTGATGAATTGGCCCCTTTTTATTATACAATGACCTTCTTTGTTTCTTGTAACAGTTTTCGAATTAAAGTCTATTTTACAGCTACCCCT
Organism: Rhinolophus hipposideros; assembly: GCF_964194185.1. Lineage (NCBI taxonomy): Eukaryota > Metazoa > Chordata > Mammalia > Chiroptera > Rhinolophidae > Rhinolophus > Rhinolophus hipposideros. The sequence continues at coordinate 40,122,957 of NC_138047.1, forward strand.
ACACTCTTTGGTTTGCATGTGCATGGAATAGCTTTTACAATCCCGTCAGTTTGAGCCTACATGTGTCCTTAAAGATGAAGTGAGTCTCTTGTAGACAGCATACAGTTGGGTCTTTTTTTTTAGTCCAGACAACCACTCTATGCCTTTTAATTGGAAAATTTAATCCACTAACATTTAAGTAATTATTGACAGGTAAGAACTTACTAATGCCATTTTACTAACTGTTTTGTGGCTATTTTGTACTCCCCTGTTCCTTTCTTCCTCTTTTGCTGTCTTTCTAAATTGATTATTTTTGTAGTGGTATGCTTTGATTCCTATCTTCTTTATCTTTTATGTATCTACTGAAGATTTTGATTGTGGCTACCATGAGGCTTATGTAAAACATCTTATAGATACAACAGTCTATCTTAAACTAACAACTTAGATCATATACAGAAACTCTACTCTTTTACTCTCCTTCCCAGGTTTTTTGTTTGTTTTATATCATAATTTAATTCTTTTGATATGGTATATCCATTAACAAATTATTGTAGGTATAGTTATTTTTAATACTTGCCCTTCAAATCTTTACACTACAGTTAAGTGATTAATACACCACCATACAACAGTATTAGAATACTCTAAATTTGATTATATATTTACCTTTAAGAATATGTTCATATTTTCATGTTTTTGTGTTACTAATCAGCATCCTTTCATTTTGGTTTGAGGAACTCTTTTCAGCACTTTTTATAAAGCAGGCCTAGTTGTAATGAACTCTCTTAGCTTTTGTTTGGGAAAGTCTCGTTCATTCCTGAAAAACAACTTTGCTGGGTAAAGTATCCTTGGTTCGCAGTTGTTTTTTCTTTCAGCACATTTAATAGATATCATCCCTCTTTCTCCTAGCCTGCAAAGTTTCTGCTGAGAAATCTGCTGATAACTGTCTGAGGGCACCCTTATATGAGGATTTTTTTTCTCTTGCTGCTTTTTAAATGTTGTGTTTGATTTTATTTTTATTTTTTATTGGGGAATATTGAGGAACAGTGTTGTTTTTCCAGCACCCATTAGCTCCAAGTCAAGTCACTGTTTTCAGTCTAGTTGTGGAGAGCTCAGCTCACTGGCCCATGTGGGAATCAAACCAACAGCCTTGGTGTTATGAGCACTGTGCTCTAACCAACTGAGGCAACTGGCCACCCGTTGTGTTTGATTTTAAAGTTTTATTACAATAGTCTAGAAGAAGGTAATTTTCAATTGAAATTTTGGAGTGACCTATTAACTTCATGAACTTGGATATTCAAATCTCTCTCCAGATTTGGGAAGTTCTCAACCATTATATCTTTAAATTAGCATTCTGCTCCTTTCTTCTTCACTTCTCCTTCTGGGACTCCAATAATGAGTAGGCTGTTTCTTTCAATGGTATCCAATAATTCACACAGAATTTTTCACACTTTTCTCATTCTTTTCTTTTTGTGTTTTAGATGATTTTCTGTTACCTGTTTTCTTATTCACTAATTCTTTCTTCTGGTTGGTCGAGTCTACAGTTGAAGTTCTATTAAAATCTTCAGTTCAGTCACTGTATTCTTCAACTCTAGGATTTCTGTTTTTGTTTTCCTTAATGGTTTCTATTTCTTTGTTGGAACTTCTCATTTTGTTCTTTGTAGTTCACTGAATTTCTTTAAGATTATTATGACTTCTTTGGCAGAGTTCATAGACCTCTGTTTCTTTCGAATAACTCATTCAAGTTTTGTTAGTTTCCTTTGGTGCTGTCATATCCCCCTGATTATTCATGGTCCTGTGGCCTTGTGTTAGTGTCTACACATTTGAGGAAAAGAAGCACCTCTTCTAATCTTTACGACATGTTCCAGCAGGCAAAGTTCTTCACCAGTCAGCCTGTTCAGGGATTCTGAGTGGGCCATCAGGTAGTGTCTGCAGGTGTTTGCTACTAGAACCACTGGGCAGACAGGTCTGGTGCCTGGGTCAGCAGGTGGGCAGGCCCGGTGCTTGCATAATCAGGGGTCATCCCAGGAGCTGGCCTGATGCTAGGGTAAGCCTGGAATCATTGGCCATGGGAGTTGGCCTGTAATCTGGGGTTTTGAGGGCTGGTTTGGCATGAACATAGGCTGGGAGCCTGGATCCATAGGGGCTGGTCTGGTGCTGGGGTGGGCCAGGAGCCTGGGTCCACAGGAGCTGGTCTGAGGTTTAGGTCCACAGGGGCCAACCTGAACATGGCATGGATCGAGGACCTGGGTCACAGTAGTCAGCCTCGTTCTGGGCCCAGAAGGAAGTTCAGATTCACAGGCACTGATTGGGAGCTGGGGGCTATAGGAGCTGTCCAGGGTCATGGGAGCCAGTGGTGCTGGGATGTGCCAGGAGCCTGGAGCCATGGGAGCCAGCGGGCACTGAGGTGAGCAAGGGAACTAGGTTTGCAGAGCCTTCTGGGAGCCTGGTGCTAAAGGAGTTTGCTAGCACCAGGATGGGCCGGGATTCACAGAAGCCCATCAAGAGCATGGGGCCACTGAGGCTGGCAGGCACTGGGGTGATAATGGGGTCTAGTTTTGCAGGAGCAAACGTGATGTTTTGACAGAAGAGGAGCATTAGAAATTCTTACGTTGCCATTTTGCTCTAATGATGAAATCTTATATATTTTGATTAATATGTATCAACTGCTCATCTTTAATAATTAAGAATTTTAGAGACTTAAGTTTTGAACATATGGTTTAAATTTTATTGCTTAAATAAAATGTGTATGACCAACTAAAGTCACAGCATTAATTTTTGTAAGTGGTTAATTGACAGTATAAGTGAGAATTCCCAATTGGTACAAATTAGAGTATATTACACTTCCATTTATAGTTTAGTATTCCAGTGGTGTGAAAGTTAATCTCAAATTCCTTAAGGAGTTTAGTTTCTAACTGGAGTATATAAAACTAAAGCATAGTTGTGGTTCTTTTAGTTGTGTATATATAGGAAGATAAACTCCCAGACTATTATTATATACAATGTGTTAAAATATTTGTTAAATATATGAATACATACGAGGTCTGACAATAGTTTGCAGACTTGTTCCAACTATGTTGCTAATCTATTTTTGATATCAGAAGGATTATTCATTATTAATTTGTACCAACTGGACAAACAGTTAACCAAGTTTACTACTTGGAAGTGCTGAAAAGGCTGCATGAAAAAGTTAAGACGACCTGAACTTTTCACCAACAATTCATGGTTCTTGAATCACAACAATGCACCAGCTCACATGGCACTGTCTGTGAGGGAGTTTTAGCCAGTACTGTATTGGAACACCCTCCCTACTCACCTGATCTGGTTCCCAATGACTTCTTTCTTTAGCTGAAGATAAAGGAAATATTGAAAGGAAGACATTTTGATGAATTTCTGGACATCAAGAGTAATACGATGACAGCTCTGATGGCCATTCCAGAAAAAGAGTTCCAAAATTGCTTTGAAGGGTGGACTAGGCACTGATGTCAGTGCATAGCTTCCCAAGGGGAGTACTTCGAAGGTGACAGTAGTGATATTCAGCAATGAGGTGTGCAGCACTTTTTCTAGGATGAGTTCATGAACTTAATTGTCTGACCTTGTACATGCATAAATATAAATATTGATATGTATCAATAGTTTCTGCATTTAGTTATGTTCAAACACTAATTATTGAGTATACTGAGGCACTATTTTGGGTACCAGGCTCATATCACTGAACAAATAAATGAAAGTCCCTACCATTAGAAACTCATAACTTAAGTTAGGAAGATATATTTTCATTTTTATTCTTATAACAGCTACAAAAAGTACTCACTAGTAACATCTTTAGGAAATCCAAAATCTCAGGGCTTTTCAACAAAGAGTAGCAAAGGAGTCCTAAGAACTAGAAATGCCCTCTTCTAATCATGTACAGGCATATGGCTTGATGACATAGAATAAGTACTTGTTTCAGGTTGGGTATTCTTCCAATGGTACTTCATCACTCTTGCTGCATAATGTAAACTATAATTATTAAAGTAATTATTTTAGTGCTGGTAATAATATAGCACAACCTAAGTTAAGGCGCAAACAAATTTAAAGAGCATTTCATTACAAATGAAATTTTTAAAAATATGCATGTTTTAGGACAGTCAAGTAAGAAATTATCAAGGACTGATGGAAAAGCAAAGTTTTAGAATATATCTAAACAAGTATCCAATCTCCTACAACTTTAGCGGACACTTTGCAACTGATTTAAGAATAAACATAAAGATCTTTAATCATTAAAATGATTTAAATTACATTCCAAGGCAGAAAAATGTACTGATTATTTCTAAAATATTTAAATTTTAAATGTTGAAAGACATATTTGGAAACTAAGATCATTATAAAAACAAATTAGTAAAACATATACTCTGAATATTCCACTTAATTGGGGATTTAGTTTTGGTCTTTTTGAGGAGTGCTGTGTAATGCTATTCCCCTAACCTAAGTGTTTAGATTTAATCTTTTACGTTTAATTTTCTTATTCATGTGTAAAGCTTACCTGAATCATCAGTCTACAATACATTGACAGTTTCAGAGTGCCAAGCTGTAAAAACTGGCTTGGCCAGTCTATTTGGGAAACTGGAAAAGAAGTATTGCATTCATTCAACAAATGATATTGTATACTAGTCTACATATATGCTTTCAAGTAATATTCTCAGATTACAGGGCAAAAACCTCCTATTGCAGAATCACTATGTGAGAGAGGAAGTATAGATAAGGGTCATCTATACTTCCTCTCTCACATAGTGTTTCTGCAATAGGAGATAATAATATTTCTGAAAATAGATAATAATTACAGCAAGAAGTTGTGAATAATGCAATATAAAGTGACATCTTAATTAACTAGTACCTTCATTACATAAACAGTAAATTTTCATATATTTATTTATCATGTCCTTGTACTCTATAAATTCCAAGAGAAATTGCCTTTTAAATATATCGTTAAGTCCTTAGGGGCTGTGAGTACAGGTTTTGATTTTTATTTCCTGGGCCACTATAAGGGCCCATTTGTTGTTTGAAAATGTTTATTCAGATTAAAATCTTAAGGTGCTCTCGATACCTTATGTGAATCTTTTATTGACTACTTAAATCAAATTAAGTATTTTTGTCAATTAAAGATTAGTAGTATATGCCAAACATCACAGAGAACTGCTTGCTATCCTCATTTAGAAGTCGAAGAGAAAGACCGGGTCTTATTTTAATTTTTGCTCCAAAAGACGCATTGGAGCTGACTGTCTGGCTAGGTCTTATTTTCAGGGAAACACGGTACGAGGCTAGTAAGACTGAGAAACTGAATTTTAAACTGGTAGCTAGTGGCTACCATATTAGATGGGCAGCTCTGAATTATTTCTACCTTTAGGAATGTACTAAAGGTTTTCTTTATTATCTAGTTTTACAATCAATTTTTGTATATGTTCTGTAAGTGCTTGGAAAGAAGATATTGTCACTACTTGCAAAGTAGGTTTCAGTTTACCCATCAAATTTTACTTATTAATTGGGATATTTAGCTGTTCCATAGCTTTAATTTTTTGTTCATTTGCGACACTATAAGAGAGAGCCATTAAACTGTTCTACCAGTAAGGTTTTTCTGAAGAAGTCTCCAGTATCGTTTTTGCCTTTTGAATATTAAGGCTTCATTATCTTATACAAATATTTGCTATTCATTCATTGCAAATTATAACCTTTACAGTCATAAAGTGCCCATGTTTTTGTCTCATTTAATTCTATCTTCTCTTTATATTTTACCTATAGTTGTTATTTTAATAAGGTTTTCATTTTCGTACTAGTAGATGCTCTTATAATCATATCCACATATAAGAAACTTATTAGTCTTCCATACCTTCACATGCTACCTATCAGTTCTCTATTATAGACTATGTTAAAAAATGTTTATTTTTCCTCCTCCCTTTCTTATCACTAGATTTCAACCAAAAACATGATCTTTCTAACTACTTACCTTTCTACTACTAGGTATACTTCTGTTACAATAGTTGTTGATTTTAAGTGCTACTGACTCCTAGTTATTACATAGGAGGCAATTGGCATACTTGGCACACTCATTCAAGTGCCCCCTTCTTTCCCCTTTCCTTCTGAAATTTTAGTTGTTTCATTATTAAGGTATATAGCAGACTAAGGTCTGCTCAAAATATTGACTTCTCAATGAAGACTTCCCTGTCCACTCAGTTTAAAATTGTAAACCCCATCTTCCCCATCTCCACACTCATATACTCCAAACCCCTACACTCTAATTTGTTTTTCTCCATAATACTAATGACTAGTACTAAGATATCTTTGACTCATTAGTTGCTCAACTGGCTTCCCCCAGTTGGAATGTAAACTCAAGGGCAGAGCTTTATGCCTACTGTATTCAATGATGTAAAACATTAGCAACTAGTACAGTGCCTGGCACGTGGTAGATGCTCAGTAAGTACTTGCTGAATGAACAGGACAAAATCCTCCACTAAAAGTATATTCAAAAACAGAAAAATTAAGGCCTAAATGAATACAGAGGTTTACTGTGTTTGCGGATCAAGACTCAGTATTATTAAGACATCTAATTCTCCCTAAAATGATCTGTATGTTCAATAAACCACAATCCCAGTATCCATTTTTATATAAAGTGACAAATAAGTTTTTAAATTTATACGTAGTAAAGGGAACCTTAAAAAGCCAAAACAATTTTGAAAAAGACGCACAAAATTGGAGAACTTCTATTACCAGATTTAAAGTTACAGTGATCAAGCCACTAAAGTACTGATGTAAGGATAGACATATAGTTCATTATATAAATTAGAAAGTTCAAAAGAACACTCATATTGCTAACAGATTTTTGACAAAAGTGACAAGGTAATTCAGTAAAGAAAGGATAATCTTTTTGCAACAAATGATGCTGAAATAAGTATACCAAATAACTTTATACCATATATAAAAATTAATTTAAAATTAATGACAAATGTAAATATAAAAACTAAAACTATGAAACTTCTGTACTAAAACAAAAGAGAAAATCTTTGAGGTAGGAAAAACATTTCCTAGGACACAAAAAATACAAAGTGTGAAAGAACTGATAAACTGGATTTCATCAAAATTAAAAACTTCTCTTTAATTTTTAAAGACATGATTAATAAAATAAAAAGGGAAGCCATAGATTAGGAGGTAATTTTCACAATTCTAATATCTGATATAGGCCTCGTATTAGAATATATGAAAGAAAAAAAACAAAACTTCTATACCTCAATAAGCAAAATATCCAATTTCTTTAATAGGCAAAAGATTTGAGCAGATACTTCATAAAAGAAAATATACAAATGACCAATAAGCACATGAAAATATGCTCAATATCATTAATCATTAGGGAAACGCATATTAATGTTACAATGAGATATACCATTACACACCCATTATAATGGAATTTGAAAACAATGACAATAACAAGTGTTGACAAGAATGTAGAGCAACTGAAAATTTTCATACATTGTTGAAGGGAATGTAAAGTGTTACAGCCACTTTAGAAAACTTTGTCAGTCTTATAAAGTTAAACATATACAAATTACCACACAACCCAGAAATTCCATTCCTACCGTGTTTCCCCGAAAATAAGACCTAGCCGGACAATCAGCTCTAATGTGTCTTTTGGAACAAAAATTAATATAAGACCCAGTCTTATGTTATAGTAAAATATTATATGATATTACATTATATTATAGTAAAATAAAACCAGGTCTAGGTCTTATTTTGGGGGAAACAGGGTAAGTGTTTGCCCAAGTGAAATGAACTCATGTCCACAAATGTTTAGCAGTTTTGTTCATAACAGGCAGAAACCTGGAACAATCCAACTGATAGTTATAAATAAATTATGCCATATTTCATACAATGGGATAGTATTTGGCCACAGAGACACACCACTGACATAGATGAGTCAAAAGCATTATATTAAATGCAAGCCAGACCCAGAAGAACACACACTGTATGGTCCCATTTATTTCGTTGTAGAAAAGGCAATGCTGTATTAACAGAAAACAAATTAGTGGTTGTGACAGTGTTTATAAGAAAGTATACACTTGTCAAAATTCAATCTGTATACTTACATTGGGTGAACTTTAACAAATATAAATTACACCTCAATAAATCCGATTTTTAAAAATTTTTTTTTTTCAATTGGGGAACAGGGTTTTTTTCTAGGGCCCATCAGCTCCAAGTCAAGTTGTTGTCCTTCAATCTAGTTGTGGAGGGCGCAGCTCAGCTCCAAGTCCAGTCGCTGCTTTCAATTTTAGTTGCAGGAAGCACAGCCCACCATCCCACATGGAAATTGAACAGGCAACCCTGTTGTTGACAGCTAGCACTCTAACCAACTGAGCCATCTGGCCGGCCCTAAGTCTTATTTTTTAAAAGTACACTAGGTCAGGCAGCTAGTTGGCTCAGTGGGTAGAGTGCAATGCTTATAACACCAATGTCTCCGGTTTGGTTCCCACATGGCCCAGTGAGAAACGATGACTTGAGCTTGGAGCTGAGACAGCAGTGGGTCGCCGGTTGGCTCAGTGGTTGGAGCGCAGTGCTCATAACACCAAGGTCACCAGTTCAATTCCCACATGGGACAGTGAGCTGCACCCCCACAACTAAACTGAAAAAATGACTTGACATGGAGCTGATAGGTCCGGGAAAACACACTGTTCAACAACATTCGTAAAGTAAAAGTAGAAGTAAAATAAAAGTAAAATAAAATAAAACACTAGATCTAACTAAAAAGTATAAAAGTATACTAGGTATACTAAAATCCAACTACCTAAAATATAAGAGAAAAATACTTAAGATGAGATAGCTCATGAAAATTGAGTATTCTGCACAGCTTTTAAAACTAGGGAATCATCCACATCCAGGTAAGACGGAATAGTTAGCAGCAGACAAATACTCTTGCTGAGAACTAAAAAAGCTAAATAAATTACAAAAATCATATTTGTAAAGGCAGCAGAGATATGAAGAAGCATGGGGAACAAGAAGGTCTAAAATTATGAAGGGGAAATCTATTTTAAAGGTGTTTAGATGATCTACGGCTATCTTTTCCCTGGGGGTGTAAAGTGTTACTGGAGGCTGAAAATTGAAACGTGGACTTGCTGCTAGGCATTGCTGCTAAGAACTGAGAAGCCAGGAGAGCTTATGTTGTTCACACAGAGCAGGAGAAACAAAACTGGGAGACTGCAGTGACCTCATGCTCAAGGCTAATATCTCTCACAGGACATTTGCTTAATTTTAAAACTGTGCAGGGTAAGAGGCTAAATAATTAATTGAAAAACTTTGTAAAGCAAAGTGAAATTACCCACCTTTGGCTTTGCTAAGGAGACAAAGATCATCAAGCTCTGAATTGAAAGTCCTAGAAAACCACACCCTACAAATAAGGAAAGTAAGAGGAAGAGCACCACCAAACTACTAAAACTGCACCCAGCCTCCATATAAATTAAGGTGACTGGCTCCCTATTCTATCTCCCTTAAAAAAGGTGAACCCTCTTTGGCAGAACATACATGGCAATGCTTGCTTTGTTTTCTTTTTTTAATTCACAATAACTGGCATTCAATCAAAAACTACAAAACATAAACTATCAAAAACTACAAAGCATAAACTAAACAATCAACCAACTTGACCTAATTGACATTTATAGAACACTCCACCCAACAACAACAGAATACACGTTCTTTTCAAGTGCGTATAAAACATTTACCAAGATAGACCATATTCTGGGCCATAAAACAAGTCACAATAAATTTAAAAGGTTCCAAATCATATAAAGTATGTTCTTCTTTCATCACAACAGGATTGACTTAAAAATAAGAGAAAGATCACTGGGAAATCCTCAGATAATTTTAACTAAGTAACACACTTCTAAATAATCTATAGGCCAAAGAAGACATCAACAAGGAAAGTATTTTGAACTGGATGAAAATGACACAGTGAATGCTGTGTCACGTCACAGTGAATGCTGCTGCCACGTACCATCCAACGGAAAGGCAGGGATCTTCAATACGTAAAGCGGCACTCCAAACCTTAGTAACAGTGTGTGACAAGTTTCAATCTGTTCGGTGCAGTCAGTCAGGTGTGAGCTATGGTTGAGAGAAGGTGTGTTTTAAAGCGTGCCATAAATCATCCTCCATCATGACAATGCTGTGTGTCACACATCACTTCTGGTATATGACAATTTCTGTCAAATAAAAACATTACGGTGTGTCCTCATCCACCTTATTCACAGGATCTGGCACCATGAGACTTCTGGCTCTTCCCCAAAGTCAAAATGACCATGAAAGGTAAATGTTTTGAATCAATTCAGCACATCAAGGCAGCCACAACAACGCACTAAAGACACTAACAAAAGAGGACTTCCAGAACTGCTTCAAAAAGTGGCAAGAATGGGATAAGTGTGTTTGAAGTGAGCAGTAGTATTTTCAGGGGGTTTCATGGCAATGTGTCTTTTGTAATCACTTTTTTTATTTAAACATTCACCATATGTTTTGATGACAACTCATATATATAAATTTGTGAGCGGTACAAACAAGAAAACGAAAAGCACACCCGTATTAGAGGGAGGAAAAAAAAAATCACACCTACCTCAGCTTCTGCCTTAAGAAAACATAAAAAGAAAAACGAAACTCAAAGTTAAAAAACAAGGAAATATAGATAGAGCACAAATAAGGAAATAAAAAACAAGAAAACTAGAGTAAATCTGTTTAACCAAAAGCCAATTCTTTGAGAACCTTAATAAAGTTAACCTCTAGTTAGACTCATCAGGAAAAAAAGATACAAATTATCAATAGTAGGAATGATATCGAATCTCTACAGATTATAGATATTAGATTCACTACCAATTCTAAAGCAATTTAGAGAACAAGAGAACATTATAAATTTTACTAATAAATTCAATAATTTAGATGAAGTGGAAGAGTTCCTTGAAAAATGTAGCAGAGATGACGTCATCAAAATGGCAGCATGAGGTGAGCCTCTGTAAAGCTCCCCTGGAATTTACAACTAATCAAACACCAACTCCACAGGGGACTCCCTGCACAGCAGACAGGCAAGACAAAGAGGCCCACTGCTGAGCTCACCTAAAGGTGGGCGAGTCGCACGAGTGGGGGAGAAGGGAAGGGAGAGGTGCGGAGACGGAGCTGTGCGGGCGCAGGACGCAGACCTAGCTCAGTGCTCGGAGCCCGCTGCTCCCGGAACTACCGCAACTGCGGGAGAGGGAAGGACTCGGACTGCTAGGGCTCCGCTTATGGCCAAAAGGACTGAGGGAGCAGCATATAACACGGCTGAACCCAACGCTCACGGCAGAGACCTCCGAGAAAAGACTGAGGGAAGAAGGCTGAAAACGGTGGTTTAAGCCCTCACTGCTGAACAGAAAATGGAAGACTTAAGCACTGAAACTAGCTGCCCTCTCCCTACCCTCCCTGAGCTCACCCCACGCCCACCTGCCCAGTGCTAGAGGCGGAACAGTAGCATTGTCAATCAAAGGAACAGAATATATGCTGTTCTGAAAACTGTAGACCACAGACACAGATTCGCATCCCAGCTGGTTCCGGCAAGGAGGAGAGAGCTGTGGAGGCAGGACCAGATGTGGTGGTAGTTGCCGCCATTGCTCTGGGTCACGTCTCAAAACTCACCCCGCCACAGGCCCCACCTATCTGTGCAGATCCCTGCAGGAATGAATAGAACTGCTGAAACATACAGGCCCTGAATCTGGTGCAGGAAGAGTTTTGGAACTTCAAAAGCTCTCCGCACCCCTACACAAACACTGCGCCCTATGACCCAGGCGAACTGTTAACAGAGGAGAAGCCCGGTTCCCAGGGAATCCCCCCATTGTGTGAGAAGCTGGAATAGTGTAGAGAAAACATAGCACTACTGTGTGAGAGAGAAAAAAAGTCTGTAGTCGGAGAGAAAATAAAACATTCTACCAACAAGTACTGGAAAACAAAAGAAAGACCTCTTCCTATCAATCTGTTGCAGAAGCCACTCCTGTGGATGTCTAAAAAGAGAAATAATAAATCAGTAATTGCCATGAATAACCAAGGCAACAAGACAGCTCAGAAAGAAAGTGAAAAGTCTCCAGAAAAGGAACTTAAAGATATAAAAATATGTGACTTAAATGACAGAGAATTCAAGATTGCAGTAATGAAAAAACTCAAGGAGATGCAAGAAAACACAGAAACGCAGTTTAATGAACTCAGAAACACAATCAAAAAACAACATGAGCATTTTACTAAAGAGATTGACATTTTAAAAAAGAACCAAATAGAATTTCTGGAGATTAACAACAACTCAATAGAAGTTAAGAATGAAATAACAAGCTTAGGTAGTAGAGTTGACCAGATGGAGGAAAGAATTAGTGACATCGAAGATAGAAACCTGGCAATTACACAGATGGAAGAAGAAAGAGAATTGACTTAAAAGAAATGAAAGAACTATACAAGAACTTTCTGACTCCATCAGAAAGAGCAATATAAGAATAATAGGCATACCAAAAGGAGAAGAAAGAGAGAAGGAAACAGACAATACATTCAAACAAACTGTTGATGAGAACTTCCCAAACTTGTGGACAGAACTAGACCCTCAAATCCAAGAAGCAAATAGAACACCTAGTTACCTCAATCCCAACAGGCCTTCACCAAGGCACATTGTATTGAAGCTGTCTCAAATCAACAACAAAGAAAAAATACTCAAGGCAGCCAGGGAAAAGAAGACGGTAACCTACAAAGGAAAGCACATGACATTATCATCAGATTTTTCAGCAGAAACTCTACAAGGCAGGAGGGAGTGGAATCAAACATTCAAACTATTGAAAAAGAGAAATTATGAGCCAAGAATAATATATCCAGCAAAGACATCCTTTAGATATGAAGGAGGAATAAAAACTTTTCCAGACATACAGAAGCTGAGGGAATTTTCTAATACACGACCTGCACTACAAGAAATACTAAAGGAGGCTATTAGACCACCATCAACAGGGACAATTTGTGGCAACCAAAACATAAAATGGGGGAGAGTAAAGGCCTGAACCAGAATATGGGAATGGAGAAAGTGAGTGTGCTGAAGAAAATGGAATACTCTAAATATCAAACTTTCTTTTACATAAACTTAAGGGTAACCACTCAAAAAAATCCAGAACTGAAATACATACTGTAAGAAAAGAAGAAACAGAGGGAAACATCATAACACCACACAGAAATAGTAGACAACAACAAAAAGGCAAAGAAACAATGGAGACAGAGCCTTACCAGAAAACTAAAGATACAATGACAAGAAATCCTCACATATCAATAATCACCTTAAATGTAAATGGACTAAACTCACCAATAAAAAAGCAGAGTAGCAGATTGGATCAAAAAATTAAACCCAACCATATGCTGTCTCCAAGAGACACATTTCAGCTATGGGAAAAGCATAGACTCAAAGTGAAAGGGTGGAAACTGACACTCCAAGCAAATGGTACCCAGAGAAAATCAGGTGTAGCCATAATGATATCAGATGAAAAAGACTTCAGGGTGAAAAAGATAACAAGAGACAAAGATGGACATTTCATAATGGTAAAGGGGACTATACCACAAGAAGACATTAACAGTCATCAATATTTATGCCCCCAATAAGGGAGCACCGAAATATACCATGCAACCACAAACAGAACTAAAGGGAGAAATTGACCAAAACACAATCATACTAAGGGACTTAAATACATCGACAGCTATGGATAGATCATCCAAACAGAAAATAATAACGAAGTAGCTCTGAATGACACATTAGATGAAATGGACATAAATGACATATATAGAGCACTTCATCCTAAAACATCAGCCTATACATTCTTTTCTAGTGTACATGGAACATTCTCAAAGATAGACCATATGTTGGGACATAAAATCAGCCTCAGCAAATTTAAGAAGATTGAAATCATACCTAGCATATTCTCTAATCACAAGGCTTTGAAATTGGATATCAACTGCAAAAAGAAAGCAGGAAAAAACACAAATATATAGAGATTAAACAACATACTTTTAAAGAACAACTGGGTCAAAGAAGAAATTAGAGGAGAGATCAAAAGACACATAGAAACAAATGACAATGAAAATACATCCTACCAAAATTTTTGGGATGCAGCGAAAGCAGTTATAAGAGGGAAATTTGTATCATTACGGGCCTATCTCGAGAAACAAAAAAAATCCCAAGTAAATAACCTCATGTTACCCCGTAAAGAACTAGAAAAAGAAGAATAAGAGAAACCCAAGGTCAGCAGAAGAAAGGAAATAACAAAAATCAGAGCAGAACTAAATGAAATAGAGAACAAAAAGACAATAGAAAAAATTAATGTGACAAAGAGCTGGTTCTTTGAAAAGATTAACAAAACTGACAAACCCTTGGCTAGACTCACTAAGATAAAAAGAGAGAAGACACTAATTAACAAAATCAGAAATGAAAAAGGGGAAGTTATCACGGACACCACAGAAATACAAGGGATCGTCCAAGAATACTATGAAGGACTATATGCCACCAAATTCAATAACCTAGAAGAAATGGACAAGTTCTTAGAAACATATAGCCTTGCAAGGCTGAACCAAGAAGAACTGGAAAATCTAAACAGACAGATCACCAGTAACGAAATTGAATCAGTCATCCAAAACCTTCCCAAAAGCAAAAGTCCAGGACCAGATGGCTTCACCAGTGAATTCTACCAACCTTCAAACAGGATCTACTACCAATCCTGCTCAAACTCTTCCAAAAAACTGAAGAACAGTCAGTACTCCCTAACTCATTTTATGAGGCCAACATTACCATGATACCAAAACATGCAGGGACAACACAAAAAAAGAAAACTAAAGACCAATATCTCTGATGAAGACAGATTCAAAAATCCTAAACAAAATTCTAGCAAATCGAATACAACAATGCATTAAAAAGATTATTCATCATGACCAAGTGGGGTTCATCCTAGGGGCACAAGGATGGTTCGATATACGCAAATCCATCAATGTGTTACATCACATAAACAAAATAAAGGACAAAAATCATATGATTATATCAATTGATGCAGAAAAAGCATTTGACAAGACAAAACATCCATTTATGACTAAAACACTTAATAAAATAGGTATAGAAGAAAAATACCTTAACATAATAAAGGCCATATATGACAAGCCCTCAGCTAATCTCATAATTAATGGTGAAAAACTGAAGCCCTTTGCTCTGAGTTCAGGAACACGACAAGGTTGTCCCCTATCACCTCTGCTTTTCAACATAGTGTTGGAAGTCCTTGCCAGAGCCATCAGGCAAGAGAAAGAAATAAAAGGCATCCAAATTGGGAATGAAGAAGTTAAATTATCATTCTTTGCAGATGACATGATACTATATATAGAAAACCCTAAAGACTCCACCAAAAAGCTATTAGAAACAATCAACGAATACAGTAAAGTTGCTGGCTACAAAATCAACGTACAAAAGTCCATTGCATTCCTACATACTAACAATAAAATCTCAGAAAAAGAAATACAAAAAACAATTCGTTTTGCAATTGAAGCAAAAAGAATAAAATACCTAGGAATAAACTTAACCAAGGATGTGAAAGACCTATAAGCTGAAAACTATAAGACATTTTTGATAGAAATTGAAGAAGACAAAAAGAAATGGAAAGACATTCCATGCTCATGGATTGGAAGAATCAATATAGTTAAAATGGCCATATTACCCAAAGCAATATACAGATTTAATGCAATCCCCATCAAAATCCCAATGGCATTTTTTAAAGAAATAGAACAAAAAATCATCAGATTTGTTTGGAACCACAAAAGACTCCGAATAGTCAAAGCAATCTTAAGAAAAAAGAACAATACTGGAGGCATCACACTCCCTGACTTTAGCTTGTACTACAGGGCTACAATAATCAAAACAGCATGGTATTGGCAGAAAAATAGACACACAGAGCAATGGAAGAGAAATGAGAACCCAGAAATAAAACCACATAAATATGGACAAATAATTTTTGACAAAGAAGCTAAAAACATACAATGGAGAAAAGACAGCCTCTTCAATAAATGGTGCTGGGAGAATTGGATAGCTACGTGCAAAAGAATGAAACTGGACTGCTATCTGTCACCATGTATCAAAATTAATTCAAAATGGATCAAAGTCTTAAGCATAAGACTGAAACAATAAACTGCATAGAAGAAAACATAGGTACTAAACTTATGGATCTTGAGTTTAAACATTTTATGAATTTGACTCCAAAGGCAAGGAAAGTGAAAGCTAAAATAAATGAATGGGACTATATCAAACTTAAAAGCTTCTGCACAGCTAAAGAAACCATAGACAAAATAAAGAGGCAACAGACTGAATGGGAGAAGATTTTCGCAAACATTGTCTCCGATAAGGGGCTAATATCCAAAATATACAAGGAACTCATGAAACTCAACAACAAAAAAACAAACAACCCAATTGGAAAATGGGCAGAGGACCTGAAGAGACATTTCTCCAAAGAGGACATACAAATGGCAAATAGACATATGAAAAAATGCTCAACATCACTAATCATCAGAGAAATGCAAATAAAAACCACAATGAGATATCACCTCACCCCAGTCAGAATGGCTAAAGTCAACAAGACAAATAGTAACAAGTGTTGCAGAGGCTGTGGAGAAAAAGGAACCCTCATACACTGTTGGTGGGAATGCAGACTGGTGCAGCCGCCATGGAAGGCAGTGTGGAGGTTCCTCAAACAATTAAGAATAGAATTACCATATGACCCAGCAATCCCTCTCCTGGGTATCTACCCAAAAAATCTGAAAACATTTATCCATAAAGACACGTGTGCTTCAATGTTCATTGCAGCTTTGTTTACCGTGGCCGAGACATGGAAACAACCAAAATGTCCTTCGATAGATTAATGGATAAAGAAGTTGAGGTATATATACACAATGGAATACTATTCGGCGGTAAGAAAAGATGATACAGGACAATTTGTGACATGGATGGATCTTGAGAGTATAATGCTAAGCGAAATAAGTCAGACAGAAAAAGCAGATAACCATATGATTTCACTGACATGCGGTATATAAACCAAAAACAACAAAAGAACAAGACAAACAAATGAGAAACAAAAACTCATAGACACAGACAACACTTTAGTGGTTACCAGAGGGTAAGGGGGTGGGGGGTGGGAGATTAGGGTAAGAGGGATCAAATATATGGTGATGGAAGGAGAACTGACTCTGGGTGGTGAACACACAATGGGATTTATAGATCATGTAATACAGAACTGTACACCTGAAATCTATGTACTTTTACTAACAATTGTCACCCCAATAAATTTAAAAAAAAGGAAAAAAAAAACTTAGCAAACAAGTGAAGAGATAAAAACCAAACAACCACATGACCAATTACCAATAGGAAAAACAACATACGTAAACCAATGGATGATACAGATTCTGAAATTATTAATAGACAAGCATGTTAATTACTGGAATCATAGAATCAGTTAAAGAGAAACGCAGTCTATTTAAAAAAATCTATAAAATAGGATCAAATGCATGTTCTAGAACTCAATGTTACAATGTAAAATTAAGAACACAATAGATTGGGTGGCTGGATGGCTCAGTTGGTTAGAGCAGGAGCTCTCAACAAGGTTGCCCGTTCAATTCCCACATGGAATGGTGGGCTGTGCCTCCTGCAACTAAAGACTTAAAATGGCAATGGGACTTGGAGCTGAGCTGCGCCCTCCACAACTAGATTGAAGGACAACTACTTGGAGCTGATGGACTCTGGAGAAACACACTGTCCCCAAAACTCCCCCAAAAATTTTTTTAAAAAAAGAACACAATAGATTTGCTTGGACAAAAAGAGAAGGCAGTTTTGGTATACTGGAAAATAGGGCATTAGAAGATACCCAAAGTATAGAGAGAGAAAAAAAATTTAAGAGACACATGGAACATAATCATTGGGTATAATATTTCAATTCAAATCCATAAAGGAGAGATAATTGAAGAGATAATGACATAGAATTTCCCAAAATAAAAAGCCATCAAGCTATAGATTCATAAAGCTCTACAAACATAAAGCAAGAAAGAAATCTATAAAGAAAACTATAGTTCAACACATCATAGTCAAACTTTCAAAAAGAAACAAACAAGCAAAAACTAAAAAACCTTAAGATAAAAGAGAAAGTCCTAAAAGTTGCCCAAAGAAAAACAGGACATCATTCTCAGCAAGACTATGATACATTATCTTCAATAAGACTGGTAGCTGACTTCACTAGAAAGCCAGAAGACAATAAAACATTTTCAAAACATAGAAAGATAATAACCACCAACTTAGAATTCTATACCCAGTAAAAGTATTATTCTAAAAAAGGTGATTTTTTTTGCTTGTCTGAAAACATTAAGACGTTTTCAGACAAGCAAAAAACTGGAAAAATTCACTGTCAGTAGGCCAGTATTAAAATACACATTAAAGGAAGCTACTCAGAAAAAAGGAAAATTATCCCAGACAGAAACAAAGAAATGCAAGAAAGAAGAGCACTGGAAAGGGCAAATATGAACAAAAATTCACTGTCCAAAACCATACTCATAATGTATTCTAGAGTTTAAAATATGTATAAATAAGATGCAGAATGATAATACAGAAAGACTGGAGTAGAAGTTAAAGTATAAGAAACTGGCATTATTAGCGAAATGGTAAAATGTAGTAATCTGTATTATACTACTTAGTAAATCAAGTATGCTTGTTGTAATGTCTGAAATAACCACTAAACATATACTGAAATAATATATAACTAACAAGTTAATAGTGAGGAAAAACAGAATAGTTTAACACAAAACAAAGGGATAAAAAAGAATGCAAAACAGATGACTCAAAGAGAAGTCAAAGTAGATGATAGTTACAAATTCAACTATTATCAGCAAAAATGTAAATGAACTAAATATAAATACTTGAAGTAAAAGACCAAAACTCGATTAAAATAATGAAAATCTGTATTTATTCACAAGCAAAGATGAAAAAACATGATAAAAAGTTTACAAAACTATACATATTCCACTTTCTATAAAACTGTAACATGTACACACACACACACACACACACACACACACACACACACACGCCTTAGAAAATGCTGAAAAATAGGTCAACAGGCTTATCCCTAAGATTTTATGTGATTTTCTTTATAGTTTTTGGTACTTTAACTCTTTTTCAATGAGCAAGACTCATTTTTATGAAAGCCACAAAACTACTGTCCAAAGAAAAAAATCAGTTACAAACTTTAATAATAATCAGCTCCAACAAAGTAACAGACTTACAGAAAAATAGAAGAATGTAAACTTATTAGACTTCTTTTTAAGTCTAAAAAGAAGATAATGTAAACTTATTTCACACAATTAACTCTACTGGTGAAACCAGTAGACACATAATTACAAATAAATTATATTACCACCATTTCTGATGGAGACAAAAAAAAAATCACGCAATAGTTGGAAATAGTTTTTTCTATTAACCATTGTTTCATTTGTCTTGTTGCTTCTAGTAAAAATTTGTGAAATTTATATTGAATAATACAAATTAAAGTTGTAAAATAAAGTTTAAGTCCTATTTTAATTTGTGGGGTTTTTCATTTTAATTTATGGGATATTTCCTAAATAACTTCTTCTAATATTATTTCAACTAAAATTTAAGTTTTAACATAGAAGAAAACTAGTCATCAGTTTTGTGAATCAAAACTTTACTTGGCAAAGGGATTTCAAAACAACATACAGTATCATGCATCCTGGAAACGTGTTCTAGTAACTTTTTAAAGTCACATAAAAAGGTCAAATACTCCCAAACTCTCTATATAAATACAAATCTCTAAGCAACTTATTTAAATACATTTAAATTGGGACACCCCCCTACAACAAAAGGACAAAGGCCATGTTTGATCCACACTATGAAAGTAACAAAACAACATAACTAACATTTATTGAACACTTAACCATGTGACATTCATTATTCTAAGTAATTTGCACGTATTGTCTCATCTAATCCTCATATAATATTATGAACTACAATTATCCTCATTTTATAAGTGAGAAATTGAGATAGTATTTGTCCAAGGTCATACAAGCAGTGCAACAAGGATGTGAATGCCAAGCAGCTAGCTCCAGAGTCCTACACTCTTAATCACTACACCATGCTATAAATGTAAGTAATTTAGATCTTGTTAAGGTAGTTAGCTGTCTCTGTTATTAAGTTTCAGACAATAAATAGTAAGTTTTATTTAGAATAAAACTGGATATTTTAACAGTCTCATCATGTCACTGAGAATAAACAGAAGAAATAAACATCAAAACCTTTTCTCATGACAAAAGGAAAAAGTTAAAGGCAATAACTATCACAAGTAATATCCATAAATACCTGAGAAAATGTGTAACTTCCAAAAATAGGCAACAGAAGACACATTAGAACTACTGCATTAAACTTTAAATCATATCTATTTTTTCTTGAAAATAGTTTAACATTAACAGTTTTTCTCCCCAGTTTGAACTGGAGGAAACAGCTACCTAGGAGTTGAATAAAATGTCACAGAAATCCTACTATATAAAGTGAAGATCAACTCTTTCAGTGATAAAGGATTCTTTGTGGAATTTACATTTTCCTTTTAAGTGTTTTGGAGCAATCAAAAGAACTCTGTTGAACTTAAACTATTATAAAAAATGTTACATCTCAAATTTTGAGTGCAGACTGCTTCATAGACTCCTACCTTACTTAGAAGGCTTGTTCAAGAGCACTGTTATCCAAATGATTCATGAACATGAAATGCAAAGTTAATTTAATATAATTCAAAGTGAAACATACTTTAGAAAAAATATATACCATTATAAAAATCTCGGATTCATTATTATGGGTCAATTTAATTTATTACATACTTATGGCTTAATTTTTTTCAACAAAATGCATAAAATTTCTGTTTAATCTGGATATTAATGCCAATTCAGTATCATTCTACTTGAATGCTAATTCTTCTGAATAGTATCCTATTGAAATTTTTTCAAGTATCAACTCTACATGATTACTAATGCCGTCCTTTCTAAAAGTGACACCATTCTTTATTTTAGTAACTGAAAACTTAAGTGTCCAACAGAAAATAAACAGCAAATACTCCAAAATCATTACATAAACACAGATGAGAATACTGCATAGCTATTAAAAATAATCTTGCTGTACAAAAACACTGACATAAAAATGTTCAAGATTCACTGTTAAACAAATAGAATAGTCTGCACCACAGTGGATGCATTATGAGCCCATTTTATAACATCATGTGTCTCTAAGAGTATGTATACTTATATATCGAATAAACAAAATGCTGGGAAGATACTCTTGAAGGTTAACAATAGCATCTCCTCGTGGTGGAATTTTCAGCGATATTTTAAAATTTTAATTCAAGTTTTTTTCCTGTTTCCCAAGTTTTCCACATTTTCTACATGTATTTTTGTAACAGTAGGGGAGGGAGGAGAGATTAAGAAAGACAGACATCTATTTACATTAAAGCTATATTTTAACACAAGTGATAAACTCTTAGCTAGGCATATGGTTTAACCCTCAAAGGTACAACCCCATTTGTTTTTTGTTTTTTGTGTTTTTTTTTAAAAACACAAAACCTTTCATGATGAATCAACCTACATTTTAATCTTCCACTATTTTGGGTGAGAATTAACAATTTAAGTATCTGATTAAGAAACACTTTGAAAAAGACGGGAATTTTTGTCATACTATTTGACCTTATTAATATAAAAATGAAAATAAAATATTTCTTTAAAAAAAGGTGAATCACATTCCAAACTGTATCCTGTAAGTCAAAAGCAATTCATAAAAATTTATTTTTACAACTGATATCTTTCTGTGGACTTCGAAGACTTAATAAACCAGAATTATATCTTTGTAATATACACACCTACAATAAGTAATAACTCAGTTGACACTAACGAGAAAGAACTGGGGTTAATTTAACATTTGTATAATCGAAAACATGGAGAAAACCAATACCTTATCCACCTAATTTACAGAAGTTACACCTAACAAAGCTATAAAAATGACTACAAATGGCCGTAAAGCAACCTATAAATATAAATGCCATTATAATAATTATAGTCATTTAGTAAGATTTAATTGTTCTGACACTTAAAAGTATCCTATAAATGATTCATACAACTACATCTAGAATTTTAAGACAGACAAAAGGAGAAAATGCAATGCCTACAAGAAACTACACCTAAATTTGTTGTTTTACTTTATACATCTGCAAAGAATTGGAAAGAAATGGACACAAATAATAAAAAGTAGTTTTGCTATAATGTAGAACTTTGATTTTTCACCATGTTTGTTTTCAGTTTAAAATATTTAAAATAAAATATTTTATTTGACACAGCACCATAAGTTAAAATGTGGAGGAGAAGGTACATTAAATATGTGCTTTGAAGACAGGAACTGTGACAGAAAGAAACAACTTGCTTTTAATACTAACACTGCCTGACATATTAGACGGTAGACAATAGTTGAATAACAGAATTTCCTAATTTAATATTTCTAACAATCCTGAAACTTGTTATAATTATCAAATAAAACATCATACAGCCCTTTCCAGTGGGATAGACTAAAAACAAAGAAAACAACTATCAATTATTCTCATACGTGTAAATGCCTGCTATGAGGATGTAACTTATCTCCCTCACTTCTTAAGAGCTAAGATTTCAGCTTTCTGAATTTGTCCTATCTTTTCTGAACTATTTCAAAGGTATATACTCTCCCTCCAAACCCCATGTACGCAAAAATAAAACGGTGGAAATACTCTCCCCCTTACAAACCTTATGTATGTTTTTGTTCTGGAATTTATCATATCTTATGTTATAATCATTATGTAGATGCTCATTTAACCATACCTAGATGTCAAATCCACTGAGGGCAAGGTCATCAATTGTATCCATCTTTCTATGCATCTCACATAGTTTAGATTAAGACTCTGAGACTTCTGTACTCTATTACCTCAAAAGAATTAAGACTTGTGAAATCTTTGCAGCTTGGTTTAAAGGAAAAAAAAAAAAACCCTGAAACTATTAGAAAGGTACTCTCTGCAGGGAGAATGGGAAGGGTGGGGATACCCATACTACTTGTCTGCTGTCAGTTAAGCACAAACTAGACCAAAAGACCTGCTTCTCCCTTTTCCCCTTCAATGGCTGGATTCCTTCCAAGTCAATCAATGTCTTTTAGTTAAGGACAGAGTTTGCCTAGGTTCACTTCAGAGGACCTGGAGAGGCTGATGTAATCTAGAGGGCTGTCCAGTGGTCTGCAACTACAGGAGAATAAAATTGAAGTTTAACCTGTGAGCTACTACTGACCAGGTGAAAACTCTAGAATGTGGACTCTACAATCCTACAAAAGCCCATGGAATCCAAATTCTCTGCTGAATTCAATCTATACCAGATAAAGCTCATACCAGTGAGATCTCACTGCAAACTCTGTAAATGTACCCCAAACTGACTGACTCCTCAAAAGTGAAAGCATGAGCATTGTCCTAAGCTGTGAATTATATGTTAAACTTTCTGACAGATTCCAGGTCACTTCCCTGTCCTGTGGATAGCAACATAGCCTACAGTAGAGGCAAATGGCCAGAGCAGACAATCAATCCATCGAGACAATTCAATTTTCAAGACTGAAAAGTCTGTTTGTAAACGCACAGTAAAAGATATAGAAAGTTATACAACAGTGTTAACAGCAGTTATCTCTGGGGAGGAATGTGAGACAGAAGTAGAAGTATGCAAAGGTTTTCACTTATTATATATACACTGTATTATTTTAATTTTTCAAGAGCGTCAATTTACTTTTACAATTTTAGAAACAAAAATTTTAAGTAAATTTTTGAAATGTTGATACTAAAAAAGATTAAACAGACCCACATGGAATTCAAAGGAAAAATAAATGCCATTTTGCAAAAGTTTGGCTCCTAGAGACCTACAGATCAAACAGAAATAGCACAATTATCCTATCCTACAAAATAAAAAAGGGATACTGTAAAAGAACAAAAACGCCCATAGTAACTGTCACTCAACACTCAACTACTCAACACTATTTTGATTATACAACATTAGCCACCTGAGGGAATTTGAGTACCCTCTCCCCAAATTATACACACTCTAATAACCCCCTTTTCAAATTTAACCTAATTAAAAAGGTTAGGCTAGCAGAGCTAAAAAATCTTAGCATAATGATTACAACAATCCGTAAGTCAAAAAAATTGGGTTTTTTTTGCACCAACAGTTTTGTTTTAATTTTATTTTTATTTTTCATAAGAAACACACTCACACACACAAATATACATTTCACTGTGGTTCATATCTGATTTCCTTATGAGAAAAAAGTTTCCCAATCTGAAAAGCAAACTACCTGGACAATAAATTCCATGATCATTTTAATGTAGTGCTGATATCATCCAACTATTTGTCATGACAACTTTGGGGTTTAAAAAAGTAAGATTTTATACAACTCTAACTCCTAAAAACGAGGAAGAGGGAGGAGGCAAAGACTATAATCTGAAAACAGTATAATCAAGCCATAATGCCCAACGTAAATAATGTCATTATATTCCTTAGCAAAGTAAAATATGACTAAATATCTTTAAAAGTTAAAGTTGTCTGTGTCTTCAGCATCTTAAAAACGGATGTATAAATAACCAAACTTATCCTACACTTTCAATATTGGTTCATTTTTCTAAAAAATATTGAAAATGGCCAAAAGCATCATAAACTAGGAAAGAGACAAACAGACAAAATCCACAGAGCACATAATTTTGCAGGGAGGGATTTTTGTTTCATCCAGTTTATGAATCTATAGTATAGTCACAAATATTGTAAAAATACAGTGTACACATCTCATTTCCAACCCTCCCCTCCTGACGCTAGCTACTACTTCTCCCTCTGCCCCATAATTATTCCACTATCTTTCCAGAGTTCCTTTATACATAGAAAAGTAAACACAAGTTCATATGCCACTCCTCCCCCTTAACACATATAGTAGTATAGCATTCACACTGCCCTACACCTTGTTTTTTTCACTTTATAACATTACTTTGGAGATCTTTCCACGTCAATACACACAAAGCTTCCTCATTCTTTTTTTCATAGCTGATCATGATTAGTTAGTTCTATCACAACTTTCATCTGCCTTCTTCAGGCTAATCTTGAATGACATTCTATCAGGTCCACACTTAACACCTGAATTAGTTTCTTCCCCCACCGACAAGATTTTAAAACAAACTAGACTGGAGGTGTCCCAAAGGATAACTTCCAGAAAAAGCAATCATTATCCAAATTATATCCTTTTTAGAACGTGTGTTTTCGACCAGGTAGAGGGAAACGATCCGCAATGTTCTCCTCTTATCACTTAAAATAAGCTACAAATTAGAATGCAATCTTCAAGTTAAATTACCTTTTTTTGATTTGGGGGATCAGTGTAAGAGTCAAATCAACAATGACTGCCAAAGTTTCTTTATTTCTTGTGCTTTTCCTTTCACTGTAAAAGAAAAACATTGATTTAAAAAAAAAAAAACAAAACAAAACAAAACAGGCTACGGAGCCTTCAAG
The DNA here is from genome assembly GCF_964194185.1 of Rhinolophus hipposideros. NCBI lineage: Eukaryota > Metazoa > Chordata > Mammalia > Chiroptera > Rhinolophidae > Rhinolophus > Rhinolophus hipposideros. Next base: position 40,148,586 of record NC_138047.1, read on the forward strand.
ACGCACAGAGGCATTCTAATAACAAAACCATCACCAGAGTCTCATCCGCCAGGGCAGAGGCCGAGGCGTTCATCCTTCGGGGTTCTGTTCACTATTATCGACAGGACGACGTCTACCCTGACAACAACACACTCAACAATATAAACTCTGCGGTGCTACGTGTTGGAAATTACGCTCCGGGAGCCACAGCGTCTGGACCAGCTACAGAGACTCCGCTTCGCCGGAGGAAAGAGATGGAGGAAAGCCGGCCGCGGAGGGGACGGGGAGCTGGGGAGGCGCGGGTCACCAGGGAAGAAAAACCCGCGTCGCGCGGGGATCCCTCGAACCCGCGCAGCCGCTGGAGCCGGACGCACGGAGCCGCGCGCTCCCCGGAGACCGAGCCCGGGAACCACGACCACTAACGGAACCAGACCCAGAGCGGCGGCGGCCGCCGCTCGGACCGCGGTGCGCGGTGCGCGGGTCCGGCGCCGGGAGGGCGGGGGTTCCCCGGAGGAGCTGGCCGCCCCGGCGCCCCATTGGGCGCCGCTCCAAACGTGCCCAAGTTGTGACAGGAATAAAGTGGGTCACAAGGCCTAGCGGGTCTCCCGCAACAGCCCTTTCGGCACCGGGTCTCCCGTCTTCCCTGCCGCCCTGTCGCGGAATCAGCCCCCGGCTCGGGGCGCGCACCAGCCGGCCAGCCCCGCCATGCACCCCAATCCCGCCCCTGCCCCGCAGGTAACCCCCGCGGCCCCGAAGGGCCCCTCCGTCAAGGCGGGCCTCCGCCCCAACTCCCAGGAAAAGACACTGTGGCCACAGCCAAAACTTGGGCTTCAGCTCCCGCCTTCGTCTCCTTTGGCCGCCGCCCCCCAGCCCCACACACACCGCCCCCCGCTCCCTCCCCTACCCCGCGCCCTCACCGTGTGGCTGGCGGCGGCTCCGGCTTCTTCCCTCCCCCACCCCGGAGTCCGGGCTGCGGTGACTCGGAGCCACTAACCCGGCTGCGTCCAGGAGACACTGCGGCTGCCAGCACGAGCAGCACCTGGGGCAGTGAATGGCGCCCCCAACCCACCCCCAAAATAGTCACCGCTACTGCTGCCCGCTCCTCCTCCCCCTCCCTTCCCTTCCCCTCCTCCACCGGCACCCGGAGCACGCATGCGCCGCCGAGGCAAGCCTACCGGCGGACGTCAGGCCCCGGGCCCACCCGGTGAAGCACCACTCACCGGGAGCGCGCACGCGTCGGCAACCAGATTTCCTTTGCGCTCTGGCTCTCGGGGGTTTCCTTTTTGAAGCCGGTAGCCGCAAGCCTCGTCTGTGATTGCGCTCCTCCCCGGCGCATGCGTCGTCAGTGACCCCCGCGGGCTCCGACCGCCGGCGCTCCGCGTTCGCCCCTCCCCTCACTCTCCCTTTCCCCGGCGCGCGTCCCGGCGCGCATGCGACTTGCCCCGTTAGGCAGCGCGGAGCGGCGGAGGGGATCCCTGGCTGTGGAGGAGGCTCCCTGTCCCTTGGGGGGCATGTTTGCACCGTCCGCGGCTGCTGCGGGGGTCGGAGGAACACCGGGATCTCCCCGGCGCCCCCTTCCCCGCACCAGTTACTGGAAAGCCGGGGAGAGGCGGGGCCTGGTCGGCCGGAGGGTGCGGCCGATCTGGGGAACGTTAGCGTTTGGTGGGGGCGGCTTTGGCTTGCACCCGCGGTGCGGGGAGCGAGGAGGAGGGGGAAGAGCTTCCTGCCGGGTGAGCGATCCGAAGGCCGAAAGGGAACCTCTCTCCCTGGCAAAGTAAATCACTTTGCCCATGTCAGGGAAGATTTTTCGGGTGTTCGCAGGGGAAAGAGTTTCCCCCCCCCTCCAGCGGCATCCCTCGCATTTCCTCTGCTGGGGCTGGGAGAGAGAGGTTGCGAGGGTGTGTGGACCCTCCAGAGACCCAGCCTTTCCCTCTCTCCTGGAGCATCGCGGCTCGGGTCGCTTCTGATTCGCAGCTAGGCCTTGGGAGACAGGACGTGCTTCCTCGGCTGGAGGGAGGCAGAAACGGTCAGGGTAGTGTGATGGGAGATGAGCGATGAAGTGGGAATCAAGCGGGATCCTAATTTGCACGGCTTCCCTGGTTAAGAAAGCGTGAATACGTCCTGCTTATCTGGGGAAATTCCTCCTCTTGATGCTTACAACACACGTGGTCCTATGGGAAAGCACGTTTCAGTAGTTGTACATTATGGGAAAATAAGTCTTCACAGTCCCAATTCCTAGCACTTTCCTGTTTTAATGAATGTCCTTTTGATTGTAAGTAAAAGCCATGTTGTTGTTTCGAAAAATAACTTGCGGCTACAAAATCTTCCCTTCGAGGGAACAGTCACGTCAGTACACATTACAAATTCTTGCTGTGTGCTCAGAGAAAAAAAAAAAAAAAGTCAAAATTGAGGGACTTACTCAGATCCCTGATCTTTCACCTGAGGATTTTTCTGGTTGAGAGTGGGAAAGCAGGACGCGTTAACTCCATCGTACAGGAGAAGGAAGTTGAGCACACCTTTTTGCCTGCTTAGCATTCAGTCCCTATTCTAATTTCCTTTGGAGAACTAGCCTTTCTTCATTCTCAATCCATATGGCTGAGGCAGGACTCCAGGGACAAGCATATTTGCCTTCCTCTGCCTTAGGCTGGAGTTAAGTCTGGAAAATGGAGGCCTGAAGCCATCTTCCCACTCAGATTCTGAGAAAGCGGGCAACGTGGAAAAAAGCAGATTCAAACGTGGAGATTGGCCTGGAGACATGTCTGATACCCTAAATCCAATGTGGACTAGATAACTCTGGAAATCTAGTTAAATTAGTTGATAAATTCATGCGTTTGGATTCTCAGAAAACCAGTGAGAAGTTTTCTGTCACTTGGGATCATGAATCCTGATACTTGTAGCAAGAGGTGAGGTTAATTATACTGATAAGGTAGATTGTATCCAGACAAGTGGGTTGAAATGCTTTTGCTAGGATGTGGATATTTGGATTTTATTCTAGAGAAAGTGATCCTTCCTCATATTCTACATCATCTAGAACACATTGTTTTCAGAAATACCTTTGCCCTTTTTAATGGTTCCATTGTACTCTTAGTCACTAGGATCAAATTATGTTCATCTTTGACTCCTTCCTCTCATTTTCTATATTTAATCATTTACCAAGACCTGTTGATAATCCTCTTGTTTTTCTGCTCAGTCCTCTGCAACTGCTTGAACATTTCCCACGGTTCAGTTCACAACTTACCCTTTTCCCCCATATTTTTTCCAGGACTAAAACTGTTTATCAGATATTTGTAATATCTTTTCTAACTTACAGATTCCACTTTTCTCTGAAACAAAAATCCTGCCTTTCATAGATCCTATATTTGTTCCCCAGCCTAAATCCTCTCCTTAAACACGATTTATCCAATTCAAATATTCTGTTCATTCTTTCCTGTATGCCTAGTTATTATTTAAACAGCATTTCCAACTCCCTTCCCAACTGATTCCCCTAGTTGATGTCTTGATAGAGGTAATATAGCATAGTGGTTAGAGTACAGAATCAGTAACTAAACCATCTGGATGTGAGTCCCAGCCCCGGCCACTTAATGTCTGCATGACTTTGAGCAAGTAATTTTTCTGTTCTTCAGTTCCCTCATCTGCAACATGAATAACAATGATCCCATATCATAGGATAATTGAGAGGAGATGAACATAGACAGATACAGGTGTGTGTGTGTGTGTGTGTGTGTGTGTGTGTGTGTGTGTGTGTGTGATTGTACCTGGTACATAAGAAATCCCATTTGGGGGCTGGCTATTATTAGTGATGTTCCTTTGTGTGTAATTCTTAATATCTTTTTGCTCAAATTCTTCCCCTAGATACTTATGTCCGATCAATCACAAAATCTTTCTGTTCTTTAATAATGCCTCTCTCGTCCATAATTTCATTGACATTCCTAATTTTACCACCATAGTTTAAGGTGAATGGAACATAGGAAGTTTAAGATACGCATAATGGGGAGTAGTATAAGGTAAGATTTTGTTAAGAGAAACCTTCATAGTTTAATCAATTACTCATATTCTTTCTAGACCCTTTAAAATAGAGGGAAATACATAATATGAGGTGGTATTATGAACTTTAGTCAAAAGCGTAGACTTAAATCCTGACTAATACTAAGCTACGGGATAGAAAGTTAAATAGTTTCTCTTAGTTTCTGGGTATTTATCTGAAAAGTATCTCAGAGAGTTGTGATGATCAAATGTAAATTATTAACTGCTACATAAAAGTTGGGTGGGTTTTAGATTTTTATAATTTTTATTGGAACCCTAGGAATGGTTGAAACAATTCAGAAATTTGTAACTCCAGCCTACACCTCTCCTTTGGGCTCCATACACATGTCCAATTGGCTGCCTGATGTCTCCCCCTGAGTTTCTCAAATACCTTGGATGCCCCCCCCAATCTATTCTTCACAGAGCAGCAAGAACATTCTTTTGAAAATATAAATGAAACCACATGTTCCTACTTAAAACACTTTGTTTCCCATTACATCTAAATTCCTAATCGTGGACATGATACCCTGTTTGAGGTAGCTTCTGCTGCCTCTCCAATCTCGTGTCCTATCATTTCTCCTCTTTCCATAACACTCCCAACCCAGAAATTTCCTTCAATTCCTTGCTAATATCTCTCTCTTCTCAGGCTCTGGCATATGCTGTGCCATTTCCTAGACCACCCTCTTCTCTTTTCTCATGATTGGCTCCTCCTCAATCGTCATGTCTCAAAGCTCTTAACTACCCTAGTTAAGTAGGTCTCTCTCCCACCTCTCCCCTGCCCACCCCCCTCCACGTAGAAATAACCCACAGTTATTCTCTATTGTTGTGCTTACTGTTTCCTCCATAATATTATAACTTTAAATTACACACATATTTGTTTCTGATCGACTATCTTCACCACCATGATGAACTCCTGGAGGCAGGAATCCTGTGTTCACCACTGTATATGCAGCATCCATTTTATTCCTGAGATAAATGAATGAATGGGTGAGACGAGATGAAAGGTAGAAATGCTAGAAGATTTTTAGGGTCATCCTTATATCCAAAATTACGATTGTAGGCAGATCTTGTCAAGAGGTAGCCTTACTAATGAGTATTAAAGTATGAAGGAGAGAAAAACTGAAATCAGTACTAGTACTGTGTTAGTCATCGACTATTTGAGGACTCACAAGAACACGTAATACTATAATAGACACCGCTAACACCTATATAAGAGGATATTGAGTGAGGTCCAAAATAGGGGACAAAGAGCATGAAGTACTTGCCTTCTAAATAGCTGCCAACATTTGGGGCCAGTTCCCTACTTCTTTAGTCAGGACAAAAGCTGAACAAAACTGGACCTACCATAGTCAAAACCTCCAAACCCCACTCTCAGGCCATATAAGCACAAAACTTGGGATGAGAGATTCATTGGAGCCATGTTTTATTAAGTTCCTAGAGAGTACTGTGGCTTTCCCTTTCCTATTTATCCCCACCCCACTCCAAGTTAAGTAAATAAAATCAGTTAGAGAAACCGGAGATGAGAGACTGACATCTCATCCACTGGCAGATTTTTTTGCCCTGCATCTTCATGAACAGGAAGATACAGACTTTGAGATACAGACCGGCCCGGAGTGGCCTGAGCAAAGCAGTTTGCACTGCTACAATTTGGCATGGCAAGGATGTGTATGTTTCTTCTGGGTCCATTGATTCTGTAGAAAGTGCCGTTCAGGTTTGAACCATCTTGACACCTAAGTGGGAAAGAAATTTTAGCAGCAGAAGGTTAGCTGTGCTTCTGAAAGTGGGAACTGAGAGAGAATGAAAGAGAGAGCGGCAGACTGATCTCCCATGTCAAGGAACTGTGCAAGGGAGAGGTTGCTTCAGAGTTTCTAGAACTCAATGTGCCCATTACGAGTGAACATTTAGAAACAGTATGGATTATACTTAACCAGTGAAAGGAGACTTACCCTTTCTTCCTTAATTTCCTTCCCAGTCCCCTCCCCACACCAGAGGGAATGAGCCTTGAAAAGAGAGGGAAAGAACTGGTTAAAAATAAACCCCACCTTCTGTCTTAAGGGTTCCTGAGTCACAAGTTCAGCCAGAAGCTTCCTTGGAACTGAGTTTGGAGTTTTAAACCAGGCAGACTGAATAACCAAGAGTGTGGTGGAAGAGTTAAAGAATATGTCTTTAAGGGATTTTCTACCCATTGCTGCTTAATCACCTACGAAATTCATTAAAGCAAAAATTCCAGTTCAGTTAGTCTAGGATGGGGCCAGAGAGTCTGCATTTCTAACAAGTTCCTTGGGGCTACTGCTGATTCTGAGACCACACTTTGACAAGCAAGGCCCTAGAAAGTAGGGAAGGGAGTTCCAACAGAGGTCAGTTGGCAGCAAGGAACAGAGAAAAATATTAGGTAGGAACATATGAAATACCATTTTTGTAGGTCAAAAACAGTTGAATACTGACAATTTCAAAAAACCTTTTAAGTTGGTATCCCATCAAATAAAAAAAATTAAGAAAGCAGGAAGCAATATAAAATATTGAATAATTCCTCCACATTCTGACAAATATTTGTACCCTACTTAAATGAAAATGTATAAATGAAGTAGCATAGGGAAGCAGTGCCGACCTTTGTTGGCAGACATGAATGAATACTTGCTAGAAGAATGTGTGTGTGTGTGTGTGTGTGTGTGTGTGTACTCGCGTACGCGCGTGCGTGTGCTCACTTATCATTTGAAAAAGGCTGGGGCTGGAATCAACCAGCCACCTCTAACATACTATAATTTTATGATTTTTGCAAGTCTTCATGGACTATGCTTGTGGATAAAAACACTGCCACCTGGCGGATTTGAGTTAAAAGGAAAATATGTATCTATTCAGGCATCTTAAATACTATTAGTAGTATTTCCTCTGTTAATTTTAACTTAATAAAGAAAATAAATATGTATTATGTATACACTAAAAAACGAATTACGTTTAGGGGGAACTGTTGCAGTTGGTTTCAATTGGAGGGGAAAATAATGTTCACATTTTATGCATCAGGTGGCATTAAAGTTACATTTTAACTTTATGATTATATGGCTTTTTTCCTTTCACTTCCACAACTGTTTTATCCTGAATAGGAATTTATCCATCCATTTGTTAAAGAGAATATTCCAGGATTTGGACCAGCGTAAGTAATTATATCTCTCGTATGTGTGAATAATGCTATAATAAAGACCATTGTGTACAACTCCCAACTTTCCTTCAGTTCATCTTAAGATGTATATTTTCAAAAGCCCATTTTTGCTATCTCAGAAGAAAGAGGTCTTTCCAAAATTATATCATTGGATTTTATCTTACCTGGTGAATAAATTATCATTACCTTACCCAAATCTGTATTCAACTTTTCTTTTACTTCATCATTCTCTGCAGACTCTATGATCCTTACCCACCCCAGAAAGCAGCAAAGAGCTTTTTCTTGATTCCGTGTTAAACTGCCTCAATTCTTACTAATGTATTTGTGTAATCTGATCATTTAAACTCAGTCTAGATTCTCTCACAAGCATCAGCAAACAATTGTAACCAGAAAGATGGGTCATCAATATGAACAAAGTAGAAGAACTATCAAAGTTATTGAACTATCACTTGCTAGATTTACCACCCTTTTCTCTAAAAATGGTGTTCATTATTAAGCCAAGATAAAATATCTTGCAGGTCTTCTGCAGTATCCTAATATTGTATGTTTTCTCATGATGAATTATTCTGATTACTATTAAAACACAGGTAAGCCTCACAATATATTTTCTCACTTCTCATAATTTAGAAACTTAAATGTCATACAGTTCTAATGATTCTATAGTCTACTAGTGAGAGTATGTATTAATTTTCTAACTTAATAATAGAACTATTAAAATAATAATCAGTGGAGATGTTTCATATGTACTTTTCCTCAAATTGCACATTTATACTGTGTGCAATTAATATACTTAATTTTTTTTAATAAGTAAGAGGTTTCAAAGAAAAAGCATATGGTCATAAATTTAAGTATTTTCGTGCAGGGCCCCTAAATAATAGACTTTAAAATCTGACAGAAATTAAATGAAATTTCATGGTCTCATCACTTGCATTCATAGGCCTCTTTGGAAGGAAGCAGGCAACACAGAGGACCTGTACTATCTGTGTTTTTGTCCAACGTGGGTCATAAAAACGATAAGCTACATAAAAATATTAACGGTTCAATATAAATTCTAGATTTGTTAGTGGCAATGAATATTCTGAAATAGCTGAAAGTTTTTGAAAGGATGAATAAGCTATAATTCTAACATAAAAATGAAAATAAAATACATCTATAAATTTTCTGAACTATTAAATCTCTGATTATAAAGTTAGTGGCAAACAAAACATTCTGTATATAAACACTATAAAGCTATTTATTAAATATTTCTATTTGGTTTCATCATCATCACTGTTAGAATGATTGGTGTCATCATAAATAGAAGCGTTTCTAATTGAAGATACCATCACATCTACAATGCCTTTTTGGGGGTTTTCTTCCAAATCGGTCTGTATTGCTCCAACTGAAGCTAGCTTCCATTCAAGTTCTGAAATAAATCATTAAATTAGATTAAAATTTTGGAAAAATGAAAACAAAACTTATGTAAAACAAGTTGATTCTAATACAATTAATATGGAAAAGGTGATATATTTTGAACTGGATGACAATGAAAGTGCTACAATATGAAAATACGCACTAGATACAGCAAAGTTACACTTGAAGCAAGAAATTATGCTTAACATTTTTATTTTAAAAAGGCTGAAAACAGGTGGCTTAAAATCAAGTTCAAATCAAGAAGCTAGAAAAAGAACGATAAAGTAAACCCAAGGAAACCAGAAAGAGAGATATAATGAAGAAAAGACTTTAGCAAATGTAGAAAAACAAAGTCAGTAGAGGTGACCAACAAAATCAAAAGCTGGTTCTTTGAAGAGACTAATAGACACACCTCAGGCAAAAATGATGATCAAAAAAAAAAAATCATGAATAGAAATATTCACTATTATTATTAGGATATCAAGCCTCCAACAATTAATCTCTAAACATGATTAGAGATATAAGCAATCAACAGGATTTTTCACAGAACTTGACTAATTCCAATTCTGTGAAAAATTTATATGAAATTTTGAAAAAGACTTGCCCTGTTAGAGACAACTTGTTATATGGCTATAGTAATTAACACCATGCTGTATTGATTCAGGGATAGCCAAATAGACCAGTGGAACATAGCAAAGACTTTAGATACAAATTGAAGCATTTTTTTGGACCATGAAAAATGACACAGGAAACATTAAAAATTAGTGGGGAAAACACTTCACACACATTAGGATAGTTACTTTTTTTAAAAAAAAAAAGCAGAAAATAATAAGTGTGGGTAAGGATGTAGAGAAATTGAAACTCTTGTACACTGTTAGTGGGAGTGTAAAATGGTGAAGCAACTATGGAAAATAGTATGCTGTTGCTCAAACAATTAAAATAGAATTACCCAATTTTACTTCCAAGTATACACCCAAAAGAATTGAAATCAGGGACTAGAACAGATTATTTACACATCTGTGTTCATAGCAGCATTATTTACAATAGCCAAAAGATAGAAGCAACGCAAGCATCCATCAACAGATGAATGGATAAACTAAATATAGTCTAAACATACAGTGGAATATTGCGCAGCCTTGAAAGGAAGGAAATTCTAATACAGGCTACAACATGGATAAACCTTGAGGACATTATGCTAAGTGAAATAAGCCAGTCACAAAAGGACAAACACTATATGATTCACTTATATGAGCTAGTGCAAGTAGTCAAATTCATAACATCAGAAAGTAGAATGGTGGTGGTCAGGGGCTGTAGGGAGGGGGAATTGGGAGTTATTGTTTACTTGGTACAGAGTGTGGTTATGCAAAATGAAAAGTGTTCTAGAGATGGATAGTGGTGGTGGTAGCGCAATAGAATGCACATAATGCCACTGAACTATATACTTTAAAATGGTTAAATAAAATAATTTATAAAATAAACTCCTTAGTATGTATTAATAATATACAGCATGGTAACAATAGTTAATAATACTGAATTTTAAAATGGTTAAGATGATAAATTTCATATTATGTGTATGTGTATTTTATGACAAAAAAATGTAAATATACCAAAGGGAAAAAAAAAACATGGACCAGGTACCATATTATTCATGATAATGATTGCCTCTAGGGAGGAAGGGAGGGGAATGGTACTTGAAATGGAAATATGGGTAACTTCAACTATATCTGTAATGTTTATTTCAGCAACAAGTAAAAACAGCTGAGGCAAACATGAACAAATGTGAACATTTGTTATTTTGGGTAATAATTACATGAATATTTTCTATATTATTGTTTTTACTCTTATGTAGTAATTTTTAAAAAAATTAAAAGAATGAGGTCCAAGCTGAAAAAACAAGGTGGTAAAACAAAGAGGGGCTTTAGAGACTAAGAGAAGGAAAAAGGGGTAATTCTGGAACAATTAAAGTATTGGAGTTCTCAGTAAGGCCAAAAATAGTTTTAAGGGAACAACAGAGTGAAAAACTAGTGTTAAAAAACGATTATTCACAATGGCTTCAACATGATGCTAACAGAAAAAGATTTTAATAATATAAAATTAAAGCAGTTCTGAGAAATGAGTAACTGAAGGATATGGTCTTAGAACTAGGTCAGGAAGTAAAAATCATTTAGAAAGGTAAAAATACAAAGTCCTGTGCTGTGTATCATGAAAAAGAACATAACAGGAGGCATGGTCCTTGTACTTGTTAAGAAGACAAAACTCAAAGGGAATTGATTAACCAATAAAATTGGATAGTATGTAGAAACTCAGTTGAGAACAGGAAGACAGATTTTGAATTGGTCCAGAACCATATAATGAGATAAATGGAAACCTCTTCTAGACCCATGAAGGAATAGGATTTGGAGTGAGAATAAAGATTAGGTATTTAGGGTACAGGGAAATAGTATGAAACAAAGTATAAAAGTACAAATGCATAAGCTGTGTCTAGAGTAGTGATTGAAGACCAGCCTGGCTGGAGCAGAAACTAGAAAGCATTGAGAAATATAGTTAGATGAGGGCTGAAATTCTCAGGCAGAAGGTTCTGAATTTTTAACTTATTTCGAGACAAGGAACCATTAAGGATTTAAGCGAGTGGGTGTTATGATAAGAGTATTATTTTAAGAAATTAATCCATAGGCATACAAGAAGAGACTAGAAGGGGAAAAAAAACCTTGTGTTTTATAGAAATAAACTTCTATGATACTTATTAATTTAGTGAAGTTGTCACTTTTTTATAAACAAAAATTTCAAAATAACATCATTACCTTCTAGCTTGAGATTTATCCCTCCACATTCTATAATTCCAATGAATTTGCCTTCTATCTGACCACTTTTATACACAAAAATTGTTGGTAAACAATTGTCATGATAGTGTTGAATACAGCTATTCACGATGGCTTTAACAAATTTAGTTTCTGGAAACTTTCTTGCTAGGAGACTAAGATGCTGGTTAACCAACAAACATGTTCGTATGCTAAAAAGAGAAACAGTACACAAAATATCTTTAAAAAACAAACTACTCATCTCAGTCTAATAAAATAAGTGAAACATCTCCATAACAAAAATATATCTGTAGATATTATTTTAATAATATCTAAGAACATATCAATTATCATCTACTATTGTTACCTTTAGTAATTATGAACTATAGAGTCCTCTGATTTTTATTGCAAACACCACTATAGTGTGGGAATAAAGCTTGCTACCATAGGAATTCGATTCCTAACTAAGCCTAACCGCATTTGCCTTAGCATCAATTTAATAAAGCCAGTTCCTAGTTTATAGGACATAGAAGGAAAAACAAACAAACAAGGACACCTTTAGGGAATCCTTGGCACTTCTAAGTTTAAACAAATGGATCCCAACTCTTGTCACCATCACAGGTTTATTTTCACACAAGATTATCACATCCAAAATTCCTTATCTCAAACTTCCTTGAATTTCTTGACTCTAACAAACACACACACACGCTTTTTTTTTATATCCCCCTGCATGCTACTTTCTGTCCCCATAATCAAGAACTACTCCTCATTAGAAATTTAAAATTGATTGGAAGGGTGACCAAAACCTGCTCTATCATTTAACTCCCACTACACCTATTCTTCAATTTGTCTCTTTTTTCCCAGTCTATCACTCACAACTCAAAACTGCTTGAACGTTTATCCTCTACTTTATCCCATATTTCTTCCTTTTCTTGTGGGACTTTTCTCTGTTTTTCTGCTTCCCTCTTTTCCTGCTTTCTCAATTTATCCTTCTCCACTTAACATAAACATATTTAAGTTACTAAAAATTTAAAAAGTCCCTTACAACTCTCTGTCCTCTTCTAATAACTATGTTCTCTCCTTCTATATATAACCCAGACAAAAAGAAAATAAAAACATCTATGTTTTGTTCACTTTCCTTCTTGAAAGGCCTTCTTATTCTGGCTTCTGTTAATCTCCTTTTTACTTATTTGTCTTCTCCTATCTATACCTCAAATGTAGATATTCTTGTGACTGTATCTTGGACCCTCTTTTTAGTCCAGACACAGTCACTGGGCAATCTTATCCATTCTGATATCAATAGTTGATGAATTTCAACTCCCCTTCTATTGCAACCAAAAAAAAAAAAAATCTGATCTTTCTTCTGTAGTTTTTAAATATAAACCTAAATTTGACAGAAGTGTAGCTCTTCTTTCCCTTTGTACTCATTCCCTCATCATTTATGTGGAGCATATTTGAAATAGTGTATGAGAAAAGAAAGATTAGTGTGAATTGTGTTAATAAGGAAAAGGTTCTTTGAACAGAAAATTATTTTCTTCTCTTGTAGAGCTTTGTATATCTTTTCAAAACATACATATAATGTTTAATCAGCCTCTTTCACAATACCATAGAAGAATCTTATTCCATTTTGTATTCTCAACTTCTAAGATCTGTCACACCCATAGTCAAAGCTCTCTTAAGTGAGTGACTCATGCCAAGGCATACTGCATGCTCCAGGCAGGTGGTGACCCTTCTGGACTTTTCGATACTTCCCCCCTCTATACTTGTTTGTGCCAGTTGCACATTAAATAAAAGGGGGACAAGAAAAATCACTGTAGTTCTTGTGAAAATCAAATGCAGCCTTTGGAAAAAAATGATAAAGGTTAGTCACCAAGAAAAAAGATGCCGTTTAGTTGTGGGCCAGGCAAATGTAAATGATCAGGGGAAAATACAGGTTTCTGAACTCAAATTGTTTTGTGTGCATATTTGTGTTCTTGCTTCATTTAAACAAACTCTGTAAATGGAAATCAATGAAAATGCATTAAGTTCTTATCAACATTTGGGAGAAGAGTTTTATTTTATTTTATTTGGTCTTTCTTTACCAGTTTCTGGCTTTTGTTCTCAATACACTTCTGATAAACTTGTTTCACAAATTAAAAAAATATCTCAATAGAGTAGATACAAAAGGAATGTACCTCAACCTAATAAAGGCTATATAAGACAAGCCATAATTAGCATCATACTCAACAGTGAAAAGCCGAAAGCCTTTCCTCTAAGATCAGGAACAAGACAAGGAGGCCCACTCTCACCACTTTTATTCAACATAGTATTGGAAGTCCTCGCCACAGCAATCAGCCAAGCAAAAGAAAATAAAAGACATGCAAATTGGAAAGAAAAAAGTAAAACTGGTACTATTTGCAGGTGACAAGATATTTATATAGAAAACCCTAAAGACTCCATCAAAACACTATTAGAACTAAAACACAAATTCAGTAAAGTTGAAGGATACAAAACCAATATACAAAAATCCATTGCATTTCTACACACTAATAACAAACTATCAGAAAGATAAATATATAAAACAATCCCATTTACAATTATGTCAACAATAATAAAATAAACAAATGGGACTATATGAAACTTAAAAGTTTCTGCACAGCTAAAGAAACCATTGACAAAATAAAGAGGCAACCGACTGAATGGGAGAAGACTTTTGCAAACAGTTCCTCCGATAAGGGTCTAATATCCAAAATATACAAGGAACTCATGAAACTCAACAACAAAAAAACAAACAACCCAATTGGAAAATGGGCAGAGGACCTGAAGAGACATTTCTCCAAAGAGGACTTACAAATGGCAAATAGACATATGAAAAAATGCTCAACATCACTAATCATCAGAGAAATGCAAATAAAAACCACAATGAGATATCACCTCACCCCAGTCAGAATGGCTATCAACAACAAGACAAATAGTAACAAGTGTTGGAGAGGCTGTGGAGAAAAAGGAACCCTCATACACTGTTGGTGGGAATGCAGACTGGTGCAGCCGCCATGGAAGGCAGTGTGGAGGTTCCTCAAAAAATTACAAATAGAATTACCATATGACCCAGCAATCCCTCTCCTGGGTATCTACCCAAAAAATTTGAAATCATTTATACATAAAGACACGTTTGCTCCAATGTTCATTGCAGCTTTGTTTACGGTGGCCAAGACATGGAAACAACCAAAATGTCCTTCGATAGGTGAATGGATAAAGAAGTTGTGGTATATATACACAATGGAATACTATTCGGCGTTAAGGAAAGATGATATAGGAACATTTGTGACAACATGGATGGATCTTGAGAGTATAATGCTAAGCGAAATAAGTCAGACAGAAAAAGCAGAGAACCATATGATTTCACTGATATGTGGTATATAAACCAAAAACAACAAAAGAACAAGACGAACAAATGAGAAACAAAAACTCATAGACACAGACAATAGTTTAGTGGTTACCAGAGGGTAAAAGGGGTGGGGGGACAGAGGAGGGAGATGAGTGTAAGGGGGATCAAATATATGGTGATGGAAGGAGAACTGACTCTGCGTGGTGAACACACAATGTGATTTATAGATGATGTAATACAGAATTGTACACCTGAAATTATGTAATTTTATTAACAATTGTCACCCTAATAAATAAATTTTAAAAAAATTTGTCTGACGAACTGGATGAGCTGGTAAAGAACCAGGCTCTAATTTGCATAAATTGCTCTATACAGAATTTCTCTGAGGACCTAAAGAAAGAAGACATTATTTTATTCAGAGAACTAGATAAGGACAATGAGGGCTACTGTCATGGTCTCCGTTCCTGGATTGCCATGGAGCCGAGGCACAGGGACTAGCACCTAAAGCTAGGGGTGCTTTTTCTGTGAGAGATTTGTGAAACTCGAGGAGCTTGCAGCTCCATTTTGGGGGGAAAGTCTACTCTTCCCAATTATCATTGAGATATAATATATTCAAATGCACTGCATGATCCTTGATTGGATCCTTGTTCAAAAATATGTGTGTTTATTAAAGACATTTTGAAGTCAGTTGGGAAAATTTGAGGAAGGATTGGGTATTAGGTGTTATTAGGAATCATTGTTAATTTTGTTAGGTGAAAAAATGGTATTGTGGTTCTACAGAAAAATGTCCTTATATTTCAAAGACACATGCTGAAGTACTTAGGAGAAAAGTATTATGCTGTGTGTAATATATTTTGAAATGGTTCTGCAAACACACACACACACACACACACACAAAATGATACAAATATGGCAAAACGTTAACTGTTGAATCTACCTGGCCAGTATTTAGGGTGCTCATTTTATCATTCTTTCTACTTTTCTGTGTGTTTGAAATTTTCCATAAGTTTTTTTAAGTTAACTACCAACGAATGCTTATTTTTTAAAGAAGTGTGACAAGTTTTTTAAATTAGACATGAAAGTGTATTAAACTAACTAACTTGATCCCTGAAGCCCATGACTCTATACATATATATGTGTGTATATATACATATATTTCTTTTTCATAAGTACTCTTTGTTATAAAGAGTACTTATGATCTTAAAACCAAAAATATATATCTTAAAACATTAGTATATTAAACATTTTACAAAAATGCTATGGTAATTACCTTGATCTGTACAGATGAATTATGACCCATACATCTTTGTCTGCATTTGTGACTTCATTCACATACTGATTTCCAGAAATTTCTCTTAACTCCCCAAACTTTTGTTTTTTCTGAAGAGCTTTCCATTCCTGTAATCGCTTTTCTCTAATTAAAATAATAAAATTAAATTACATAAGAAAGTTGTTATATTCTTAAAGTCATTCCCATACACAGTAACAATTTAGGGCGATGTATGTAATGCTAGTACATATCAAACACTTTACAGAATGATAGAATAAATATTAATAATGTTATAATGCCAATTTCTGTTTATATAATTTGTGTTATCATGGGTATTGCAACATATAAGAAGTTAGCTACTGACTTTTAAATTTATTTTTATGACAAGTGCTAATTATGTTGCCAGGCACTGCTTTAAGTGCATTACATTAACTAATTCTTGCAAAAATTTCATAAAGTTAATACTATTATTATCCAAATTTACATGCTCTTAACTATCATGCTAAGCTGACCTTCAGTCCAAAACCTTTATGAATATATAATTATTGTTATAAAATTTATTGCAGGTAGAGAAGCGGTAGAGAAGTGCGATTAGTTTGGACTCTAAGGTCAGACTAAACTGTGTTTAAATACCAGTTCCAACTTACTAGCAGCATGAACTTGGGCAAGTTATTTGATCTCTCTAAGTTTCAGTTTTCCCAACTACTGTTGGGAATAATACTAGTACTTGCGTGGGATTGTTGGGGATTAAGTGAGTTAACACATGTAAATTTCTTAGGATGGTGCCTACCACACAGTGACCATTCCATGTTACCTAGTTATTCATCCACAGAGAGCCTTAAAACTTTATTGCACTACTCTCTCAAAATTTACATACTTTGATTTAGTTGTTGAATGCTTGGATTCATGAAGCAAATCCGAATGGTTTCTGACACACCTGTCAGTTTCTTAAAAGTTACTGATTTATATCTCTTAGCTATCTGCGAGTACTTATTCCCCTTCCTTCTCTGTATATTCAGTATATTTTCTTATTTTCTGCATTCTTGATGCTCTGGCATTTGGGGCCTTGCTGATCCTGGAGAGAGACTGCCCCTCCGAGGTCTAACTAAAGATAGCAACCACTCACGGGAGAGCACATTCCTCAAAGGCAAACCAACTAGTCCAGAGCCCAGTCCCTCACTCAGCTCCTTTACTAAGTTGAGCCACTATCCCCCTGCCCTAATCATCGGGGAACAGGACAATTAGAGACAGCACAGAGCATGCCAAAATTATCCAAACCAGCCAATCCAAAATCTATGAATACTTACCCTGCCTACCTTCCCCTTCCCATGGAAACTACAATAAAGGCTGGTATCCATGCTATCCCCTCACTCCTGCCTCTTGGTCAACTCTGGTGCTTCCCTATGTGGCCCTGCACTGTGGGGCATGCCACTTATTCTCAAGAACTATGAGTAACCAAACTATCTGTTTGATGGCAATTATCTCCTGAAGCTGGCTTAACCATATCTGAATAAATACAAAATCTTGGCTATATTTTAATACTCTTCCCTTATTTGACATATTAGAAACATGTCAGGTAAAAACACTCTACACAATAAGTCATCCAAGCAAAATGAAGTCTAGAGGAAAATGCCAAGAATAGCAATCCAAGTCTAGGGCCCTCAAACGTTTTTCAAAGTGAAGTCCTTCAGTTTTCCTTCTATTGTCCCAGATATTCAGAACTCACTGTTACTCCAAAGATCTTTTCAGAGCCAGATTGTGTTTGCATTCAGTACTTAGCATCACTATTATTAGCTTTCCTCAATTTGATCTCACTGGCTTAATACCTTTCAAAAATTTCATTAAGTTTTTTTTCCGATGATGGCACCATACCCTACGTATTACTGCCACTATCAACTACTTCTCTTCCTCCTCCCCTCTTCCGCCATCTCTTCCTCGTTTTTGTTACTTCAGTGGAATTGAGCAGGAAAAGACATAAACATCTCATTTAGTTTTGCCATCAGGAAGTGACTTAGTGCTCAGTGGCCTGCATTTTTCACCTAACAATCTCATCAGTTGGGGTTCAGTTGCATAAACAGAAAGCCCTCTGGCTATTTTAAGCAGCTAAAAGCTTAATCTGTGGAATTAAGTGCTTTAAAAACTCAGTGGAAAGATGGCGGAGGCTCTAGGCTGGGCTACCAGGAATTACTCCCAGAACAATATTGCAAAACTGGTCTGTCAACAGAATAGCTTTCTCTGCTGCAATCCAGAAACTTGGGGAATATGGAACTACTATTGCAATTGTGCCCTAGTATCAAACTCCTCTAGGGATCAGAAAACCACTGTGACGACTGTTGTCTTTAGGAATCTATCTCCTTAACAAAGACTGGGAGAAAATATTTGCAAAAGACACATCCAGTAAAAGACTATTATCCAAAATATACAAAGAACTCTAAAAACTCAACAATAAGAAAACAATGATTTTAAAATGGGCCAAAGACCTTAAAGACACCTCACGACAGAAGACATACAGATAAGAAGACGTACAAATAAGCATGTGAAAGGATGTTCCATATCTATGTCTTCAGGAAAATGCAAATTAAAACAGTGAGAGACTACTACACACCTAACATAATGGCCAAAATTTGGAACACAGACACCACGAAATGCCAGACAATGAGCAACAGGAACTCTAATTCATTGCCGGTGGAAATGCAAAATTGTACAGCTTTTTGAAGACAGTTTGGAGGTTTTTTATAAAACTAAACATACTCTTACCATATGATCTTTGGTATTTACACAAAAGAGTTGAACAAAAACCTGCACACCGGTGTTTAAAGCAACTTTATTCATCATTGTCAAAACTTGGAAGTAACCAAGATATCCTTCAGTATATCCATCATTAGATGAATGGATAAATAAACTGTGGTTCATCAAGAAAATGGAATATTATTCAGTGCTAAAAAGAAATAAGCTATCAAGCCATGAAAAGAAGTGGGAGAACCTTAAATGCCTATTGTGAAAGAAGCCAATCTGAGAAGGCTACTGTATGATCTTAACTAAAAATCATGGAAACAGGGGTGGCCGGTTAGCTCAGTTAGTTAGGGCGTGGTGCTAATTATACCAGGGTTGCTGGTTCCCTCATGGACCACTGTGAGCTGCGCCAAAAAAACAATGGAAACAATAAAAAGATCAGTGGTTGCCAGGGGTTGGAGGAGGGGAAGGATGAATAGGCAAAGTACAGAGGATTTATGAATATAGGGCAGTGTACAGTTAGTGGCATTAAGTACTAAGTACTGTCTCCATTTTTAAGTTTGTTTATTCAAATGAGGATCCAATTAGATTTATACAAGTGGTTGTTATCTCTTAAATCTCATTTAATCCAAATTCTTTGCCATCTATTTTCCCTTAGCAATTTCTCTGTTGAAGGAAACTAGATTGTTTGTCCAAGGTCTGAATTTTGCTGATTGCATTATCATGAAGCCAATTTGCTGACTGCATTATCATGAAGCCACAAAAAATATAAATTTTTAGTAGCAATGCTAGGTGATTATTTTGATCGACCACCTTAAGAACCATGAGTCTGTTTTGTCCTGTCTGTACTATCCTTGTCTGATTGTGATAACAGGGTTATGGTATCAGTAAATATAACAATGTCATATGCAAAAGCTTTCTATCTTTGTAAAAATATAGGGATTACTTGCATCTTGAAAGAGAAAAAACAGATATAGAACAAATTTTAGAAAGAAGCCTCTCTTCTCAATTATGCTTTTCTATCTCTTATTGAGTCAATTTTGGACATCTATATTTTCTTTAAAAAATTGTATTTTTAATATGATGTATATGATCATATATCAAATACTCTTTTTTGTCTGGTTCCTTTCATTCAGGATATTTTTGAATATCACCAGTTATTGTGTGTCTCAGTAGTTTGCTTACTATTCTTACAGAGTAGTATTCGTGAATACACTACAATTTATTTACTCATTAACCTCACATTCATTTACCATATTGATGGACTTCTGTGTTGTTTCCAGTTTCTAGGTATTATGAATATTCACATGCAAGTGTTTGTATTAACATATACCTTCAATTTTCTCAAGTAAATATCCAGGAATGTAATTGCTGGGTTATATGTTAAATGCATGTATCACTTTAGAAGAGATTGCCAAACTATTTTCCAAAGCAATCATATGAGAGTTCCAGTTCCTCCATGATCTTTAGTTTTTAATTGTAACATAATTCATATACAATAAAATTCAATAATTTAAAGTGTACAATTTACTGATTTTGAAGATATTTACAAAGTTGTGTATATATCACCACTAATTCTGGAATATATTTGTTTCCCCAAAAGAAACTCTGTATTTATTTGCAGTTACTCCCTATCCCCCCTTCTCTGGCCCTGACAATTAATAATCTGCTTCCTGTCTCCATGGATTTTCCCATCCTGAACATTTCACATAGATGGAATTATATAAAATGTGGCCTTTTGTCACTGGCTTCCTTCACTTGGCACAATGTTTTCAAGGTTCAATCCTGTTGTAGCATGTGTCAGTACATCATTACTTTCCATGGCTGAAAAAAATTCCATTGTATGGATATACTACATTTTGTTTACCCACTCACCCACTGATGGACATTTAAGTTCTTTGTACTTTTTGGCTATTGTGAATAAGGCTGCTATGAACACTTATGTACATGTTTTGTGTTTTCAATTCTCCTGGGTATATATATCTAAGAGTGGAGTTTTTGGATCATATGGTAATTCTGTAAACATTCGAGGAAATTCCATACTGTTCTTCACAGCAGCAGACCACTTTACACCCACCAGCAAAGTATGAGGATTCCAATTTCTCCACATCCTCACCAATATTTTTGTTTTTATCTGTCTTTTTTATTATAAGAATCCTAGTGGCAGTGAAGTGGAATCTCATTACGGTTTTGATTTGCACTTCCCTAATGACTAGTGATGTTCAGCATCTTTCCATGTGCAAATTATTTTCCATTTGTATGCTTTCTTTGAAGAAATTTCTATTCAAATCCTTTAAATGTTTTTAATTGAGTTATTTGCCTTTTTGTTGTTGAGTTTTAGGAGTTCTTTATATATTGTGGTCATTAATCCCTTACCATATAATTAATTTACAAATATTTTCTTCTATTCTGTGGGTTGTATTTTTACTCTCTTGATTGTGGCCATTGATACACAAAAGTTTTAAATTTTGAGATAGTCCAATTTGTCTATTTTTTTCTTTTGTTGCTTGTGCTTTTGGTGTCATTGCTAAAGAAATCATTGCTAAGATTGAAATCATTGCTAAATCCAATGTCATGGACATTTCCCCCTATGTTTTTTTTGAAGAGTTTGTAGTTTTAGTCTCATGCTTAGGTCTTTGATATATTTTGAGTTAATTTTTGTATATGATGTGAGTTAGGAGTCCAACTTTCTTCTTCTGTGTGTGGATATCCAGTTTTCCTAGCACCATTTTTTGAAAAGGTTGTCCTTTTCCCATTGAAATTTCTTGGCACCCTGTTGAAACCATTTAACTATATATGAGAAAGTCTCTGGCTCTCTATTCTATTCCATTGGTCTATACGTCTATTCTTATGTCACTACCACCCTGTTTTGATTACTGTTGCCTTGTAGTAAGTTTTGAAATCAGGAAGTGTGGGTTCTCTGATTTTGTTCTTTCTCAAGATTGCTTTGGGTTTTAGGATCTGGATTGTGTTTTTGTTCATTCTACCAATTTTTGCCTTTAATTGGAGATTAATTTAAAATCCATTTACATTTAAAATATGTAATGTGCTTTTTGATGGTAATGTAAGTGCCTGACATTAAGCTTTTGATTTCTAAGGCATCCATTTCAAAAGACATCCATCTTGAGAAACATATTGCCAGCTGTATGACACAGCTACTAGCAAAACAACCAAATAAGGAGTTAGACTGTCCTCACTCATGAAACTCCCTCTTTTAGAAATCTCTAGGTAACCTAGATAACTGACCAGTTGAGTGACCCTGCTTCTCTTTCCTGTGCTCTAATTTCAGCTGTTATGCTCTAAATTAGCCAATAAGGAGTAAACTCTAGAACCTAGATACCCCATCATTGGACCCTAATAAAGACTGAGCCACAGGTGTTTTCTATTTTTCTCTTTCCCCATCCCTATTTCTGTCTCTTCTCTCTTCTCTCTCTCTCTCTCTCTCTCTCTCTCTCTCTCTCTCTCTCTCTCTCTCTCTCTCTCTCTCTCTCTCTCTTTCTCCCTCTATCTTTCTATCTCTATTTATCTATCTCTATCTATCTCTATCATCTCTATCTCTCCCCATGACCTGCCTGTGTGGCCCTCAGTGAGTCGTGTATCCTCCAAAACCTGTGAGTAATAAATTTTGTTCCTCTAAGTTCTCTAACGGTTTCTTGATGAAGATATCCTGCAATCATAATAAGAACTACAAGAGCTGCTCCAGCCACAACATATGAGTAATACAGGCCCAGGTGAGTGCCCCAGGCATTCCAAGCCAATAGTATCAATATCAGTGGTCTGGGACCAACACAACAAAGCAATTACTGATAAGGAAGGATCTCAGCCATTTAGCTATTTTTCGTATTTCTTATATGCTTTTTGTTCTTCAATTCGTCTATCATTGCTTCTTTTTGTATTTAGTTGGTTTTTGTAGTGTACCATTTTGATTTCCTTCTTTTTTCCGTATTCTTTCAGTGGTTACCTTAAGGATTAAAATTATTATCGTATAATGACCTACTGTGAATAATACCAACTTAGTTTCAGTAGCATACACTTTGCTCTTTATACATCTCTATCCCTTCTTCTTATATTTTTATTGTTACAGACTACATTGTTATATATTGTGTGTCCATTAACATCTACTTATAATTACTTTCTTATGCATTTGCCTTTTAAATCATATAGGAAAAAAGGAGTTAAAAACCAAAAGTACAGTAATAGTAGGTTTTATATTTACCTATGTAGTTACCTTTACTTATGTTATTTATTTCTTCATATGGCTTTCTGTTACAGTCTTGTGCCCTTTAATTTCAGCCTGAAGGATTCCTACAGCTAATTTTTAGGGCGATTCTAGTAGTAACAAATTCACTTAGCTTTTACTTAGGAATGTTTTAATTTCTCCTTCATTCTTTTAGCATAGTTTGCCAGATATAGAATTCTTGTTTGACAGCAACCTTGCATTCCTGGGACAAATCCCACTTGTTTAGGGTGCATTATTCTTTTTCTAAGTTGATGGACTTCATTTGCTAATATTTTGTTTAAAATTTTGTGCCTATATTCATAAGAGATCTTTTTCTATAGCATACTGTTTTGCCATTTTTTTGTCTGGTTTTCATATCAGGATAAGTTGGGAAATATATGAACCTATTCTAATTTCTGAAATAATTTATGACTGGTAAATAATTATTAAACAATAGAAACCCTTGACAGACCTCATGCTAGAAGAAAAATCATGGCCCTCTTTTTATTGGCCATTTATTGGTATTTTCCACTTTACTCATATGTAACTTGATGACGTTCTGCAGTACACTATTGGATAGTTTTTACTTGAAGCAGAGGCAAAAAAATTCAGGAAAAAAATTTCATATTCTAGAAAGTGAGTTAGTTTTAAAATGTTACTTTAAAATTACTTTTGTTCTTTTTTTAATCCATTCTGTAGACAAAGTAGGTCTTTTTTCATAGTTTAATTCTTACAATACTTGTTTACTCCAAAACTCATAAATTACCCAAATGAATCACTGTACCTGTATGTTTCAATAGCTCTCATATCTTCATCATCAAATTCATCTTCAGCTTCCTTCAACTGTGCAAGGGTCATCTTTTCATATGGTTTAACTAAAACAAAATAAATTGTAGATAATTGAATTATTTAAAAATTAATTTTACTTTATAGTCAGACGTCCAGAAAAAAAACAATATGTTAGATAAATGGAGATCAAGAATATCTTTAATGTTATAGTATCTGCAGTATATAAAGCTATTTTATTGCTGACTGCTTCAGGTTTGTTTAAAGTGTTATTATTTCCTCAGAGTTCACAGAACTACCAGGCTACATTTAAAAGTTGATCTGAAAATCAATTAGACCTCAAAATTTTATATTTTCCCAAGAACATGGAAATCTTGACAAATAATACGTACTATATTGAATGATCAAAATCACAAGGCAATCACAAGGTAGAGGGGAAAAAAAGCTCACTAGGTTAGATAACAGGACATTTCAGCTCTATTATTAACTAGCCTGTAACTTTCAACACATGAATTAGAAATTTTAGCTGTCAGCACCCTAACTTTAAAAGTAGGGCTCGGACTTATATTAAATGATTTCTAATGTCTTCGCTGTCTCTAAGTTCATGATATACATTCTTACTATCATAACTGCACTAACCCCTTCATCCAGCCCACCATATGCACAACTATACCCATTGCTTCTTTCTGTAAACGTAAAACCATTTCTTCAATTTCATCTTTTGGCTCTTCTTTTGGAGGAAGAATGCCAAAATCTCTTAAAATTTCATTCCATTCTGTGTCTTCATTTGGGTCCTATGTAAAAAAATTAAAAATTTATTAATGGTTGTGCATTTTAATATATAAGTATAAAATTCATATGTAGTATTTCCAACTATGCAATTGTTCATGAATTCTTCAAATAATTAGATAATCAGTTTTAAAGAATAGAACAAAGTAGTTTACTTTCCCCCCATTTCCCAGAACTAATGGGACCATATACTTTGATAAACAAAATACATCCTCTATCCTGAAAGTTACGAGATGTTTAATTTAAAAAATAATAATTTAGAACACATATCAAATATTAATGAAGTAAATAAAATCATGGAAAATTCTGATAACCACAGTAGATGAAAGCAACTCACATTATGAAGAAATACTGTTTTGATTCTATTTCTACGTAAGGATTCAAGACCTCCAGGTGAACTTTCTTCTCTTTTAAGCTATATAGCCTCATGGGACTCATTCCCAGGTTAAATTTTAGAAGAGTCTAGGAATCTTTTTATAATTCAGTTTGTGTCTAATCATAATTTCTTTGTAAGAAAGTTAGCCTTATTTTCCTTACTACTTAGGCTTTGATATTTTCTTGCTACTTTTCCACAAGTTGTCTGTCGAAAATTAACTATTGTTTTTCTAGTCTGCTGTCCATTTTCTCTGATGTTTCCAGAGGAAGGGAGAACTTAATTATATACATGAGTGAATATTGTGGCAAACAAAGTATAAGATGGTCTTGATTGAACTCCACCTTTTGGTATTCACATCCCTGCATAATCCCCTCTCTTTGATTATGGGTGGGAACTGTGACAAGCTTTTAACCAATAGAATATGGCAAAGGTGAAGAAATACATTTCTGTGATTGAATTCCATAAGATCGTAACTTCCATCTTGCCAGCACGCTCTCTCACTTGCTGGCTTTGATGAAGCAAGCTTTCCTACTGGAGGTGCCCTATAGATGGAGGAGAGAACTGTATGACAAGGAAAATGTAGCCAGTAATTAGCTAGGAAATGAACTCTTCAGTCATATAGCCCCCAAATAACTGACTTCTGCCAACCGCCATGTAAGTGTACTTAGACATGTATCCTTCTTCTGTTGTACCTTCAAATGAGACCCAGGCTGACATTTTGATTGCAACTTTGTGGGAGACTCGGAAGCAGAGGGACCAGCAAAGCAATGACTAGACCCTTGACTCATATAAACTCTGAGATAATAAATGTGTTGTTTTAAGCCACTAGGTTTGTGCTAATGTTTTATACAACAATGAATAACTAATACAAGTATCATCTTATTTTTCATCTTCATTCTATTCTCTGGCCAAAGTATTGTTTTTCGATCGCTGCTGGGTCTTTTACTGATCTCTCTATCCATGAGATCCTCGAATCCGCCTTCTTTCTATATGTTTTATAACAATTTTTTTTAAAATCACCGTCAGCAGGAGTTCTGTACTTGGTGATGGCAGACTAGACCATTTGGATCAATCCTCTTGATGAGAACAGCTAGTAAAACTGGCAAAGTAGATGAAAATCTATTTGAGGCATTGGAAAATCAACAAGGCAGTGAAAAAAATTATGGGGAGAAGATCCTGGATGAAAAGGAGACCCAGAGAAAGGAGCTCTACATTTGGGTCCATTCCTCTTGGATCAACTGCCAATTCTGGAAGAGATCAAGATGCTGAGAAATTGAATAAAGGTCCACAAATCTGAGCACAGTGACCAAAGCAGAAATCAATAAGAAAATAATAACTAGGAGATCATCATATATTTGGAATTTAAGAAAGAAAACTTCTAAATAACCCATGAGTCAAAGAAGAAATCACAATGGGAATTAAACATTAGAAATTGAATGACAACAATAAAGCCACATATCAAAGATATGTGGGTACAATTAAACAGTTCATAAAAGGAATTTTATACTCTTAATTTAACATACTAGAAAATGAAAAAGGCTTCAAAATTAAGATATACCGTATTTGCCGGCGTATAAGACGATTTTTTGGCCCCGAAAAATATGCCTTCAAGTGGGGGGGTCGTCTTATACGCCAGGTACACTTCAGATAGACTGCCCATAGTGCTTGTCCCCTGCCATAGTGGCCTCCCGATGCCCGCCCACTTCATTCCACATACCGTTCAGGCATCAGCAGCGCTGCTGGGTGTATGCTCGGCTGTTATGCGATTTTGCTGTTATGCGATTTTACCACACTCGCAAAATCGCACACAGCCGAGCATACACCCAGTATGTTAGCGCAAAATCGCGAATCGCGATACCATACTGGGTGTATGATCGGCTGTGTGCGATTTTGCGAGTGTGGTAAATTCGGGTTACCGTATATTTCTTTACATGTGCATTGAAGATTCGCGATTTTGCGCTATCATGGTGCCTGTTAGAATGTTGAAGAGCTCGCACTTGCGCACTAGTGAGGTCCCAGGGAGATGCTGATGCAAGGGTGGACCAGACTGCTATAGTGACAGGGCGAGCAAACAGGGAGCAGGGACCAATCAAATCAGGCTTTGTATACAGCCAACAGCCAACCACAATACTGCACCATTGTACAGTACAGCATAGAAAATGTCGACCAGTCAAACCCCTATCATCCCTATCATGGCACCAGCCAAAAGAAAGAAGTATGATGCAAATTTTAAACTGAAAGTTATTTGGTGTGGTGGAAGGTGTGCGGAAGGGGGGGTAGTCTTATACGGCGAGTATATAAACAAACTCTGTATTTTGAGTGGAAATGTTAGGGGGTCGTCTTATACGCCCAGTCGTCTTATACGCCGGCAAATACGGTAAGCCTCCAACCTAAAAAGTTGGAAAAGAACATCAAAATAAGCCACAGGTAGAGGTAAGGAAATAATAAGGGTGAAAGTAGAAATTGAAGAAATGAAAAATGAATATATAATAGAAAAGATTAACAAGGCCCCAAATTAGTTCTTAGAGAAGTCTAATAAAATTGATTAAAATGTGCCAAGTTTGATTTTTAAAAAAAGTGAGAAGGCACAAAACCAATATCAAAATAAAAATCAAAAAGAGGGATTCTTGACTGGTAATACGAACATTTAAAAAGAGGCTGTTCTCTATTGTATTTTGTTCATCTTTTTTTCTCTTTAAGGTTGAAGTTTAGATGATTGACTATAAACCTTTCTTTTCTAATACAACCCCTTAAAGCTATAAATTTCCCTTTAACAAATTCTTTAGCTGCATCTTACAAATTTTAGTATGATGTATTTTTATTATCATTCAAATAAAAAATTTCTAGTCTCACGTGATATTTTACTGACATTTTTATTATTTTGAAGGATACTGTTTAATTTTCAAATAATTTGGGCTTTTCTAATTTAATTCTGCTTGGTCAAAAAATGTTAAGATTTTAATTTTAAAAAATGTATTGGCTTGTTTTATGACACAGCATGTGGTGATTTTAGTGAATTTTCCATGCATGCTTAAAAAGAATGTGCTCTCTGCCACCAATGGGTATATTTCTCTATAAATCAATGGATGGTTGACAGATTTATTAATATCTTCTATTTTGTTAGCAATTATTGTATCTTCTTTTATAAAGCACTAGTTTAAAAGGAGTGTTAAAGTGTCAAATTATGATTGTGAATTTGCCTATTGTTCCCTTGAATTCTGTCAGTTTTTGTTTTATGTGTTTGAAGCTTCATTATTATGCAAATAGTTATATTTGTGATATCTTCCTGATGAATTTCTCCTTCTATCATTATCAACGTTCCTTTTTATTAGTAATCCTCACGTTGGTGCCTATTTTGTTTGGTACTAATATAGTTTCTCTATCTTATTCCTAGGTACCCTTTAAAGAATGTCTTTTTAAATCCTTTATTTTCAGGGCATCCCAGTTTTGGGTACCCCCTCTTGTAAGAGAGCTGTACTTTTGCTTTAATGAAATCTTTGCTACTCTAAAAAAAATAAATAAATCATTTATTTTCAACACATCTGTGTCTTTGCATTTAAAGAGTTTTCCATTTATCAGTATATGTATGTAGTTGCATCTTGCTTTTTTATCTACTCTGACATTCTCTACTTTTTAATTGAAGTGTTTAATCCATTTACATTTAATGTAATTGTTTTTCTTAGATTTACAGCAACTATTTTCTGTTTTTTATTAGTTTCATTTATCTTTAGGTTCCTCTTTTCCTTTCTTGCCTTCTTTTGGTTAATTAAATAATTTTCAGAATTCCAGTTTTTGAAACCAGCTTTTAAGTATACATCTTTGCATTATTGTTTTAGAAATTACTGTGGGTATCTTTAACTTATTCCAGTCTACCTAGATTTAATATTGTACTATTTTATATATTTTTTATATAAAATATAGGAATCTTGCCTAGTGTATAGTCATGCATTCTGAAAAATGACCCACTAGGTGATTTCATCATTGTGTGAACATCATAGAATGCATTTACACAAACCTAGGTGGTCTAGCCTACTACATATCTAGGCTACATGGAATAGCCTGTTGCTTTTAGGCCACAAACCTATACAGTATATGACTGTACTGAATACTGTAGGCAATTGTAACACAATGGTATTTGTGTACCCAAATATCTGAACATAGAAAAGGTACGGTAAAAAATATGAATAAAAGATTTAAAAAATGGCATCCCTGTACGTGGCACTTATCATGAATGGAGCTTACAGGACTGGAAGTTCCTCTGGATGAGTGAGTGAGTGAATGTGAAGGCCCAGGACATTACTGGACAGTACTGTAGGCTTTATAAACATTGTCCCACAAGCCCTCCCAGTTTCCTTTCAACAGGGTCAAAAAATAGAACATTGAAGCTGTCAGTGCTGCTTCATGAACAGGCATTTGGGCTGAACTGATTGGAAATATTGAGGAGAAACTGTCTGGGTAAGGTGTAGATTATCATCATAGTGACTGTAAGGAAGGAGTGAATGGTGGCTTGGAGAATAATAGGAATAAGAAATCAAGATGGAGAGATAAAAGAACACGGGATTGTCATGGCAATGTGGTTTTGGCTACTTCATATTGGAGCATGAAGGAACTTTGTGGTATTCATAAAAAAAAAAAAAAAGAGGACATTTAACATTGAGAGGGTGTAGACATGAGGACTCAATATCTTTTCTTTGGAAACTTGTTTTTGGTTCCATTGACCCTATCTGGCACAAAAGGCTCTCTCTGGCATTGAACTGATGGAAGAAATAAAACATATCAGTGCTTTACATCATTACAACCCGAAAATATTTCCAAAGTACAGGGACAGGCTGGCTCCACACTACCACAGAAAGCTTTTACTAAAGTGGCTGTGGCATTAATACTTAAGGTAGCTCCTGTGGGCCTTTGTCCTTGTGTCCTTGTACAGGATCTTAATTCTTGAACAAAGAATTTATAGCAGTGTAATCTAAAGCCCATTAAGCTAGATCTGAGAGGACTGTGACACCCCCTGAACATGTAGCTCTGGGGGGACAGACTCCTCTGTGATGAAACAGGTCAGTGGCTGACTGATTGGAATGTAACACTTGAAACTGAAGTGCTGTGAGTGAGAGGGAATCTATTGCCAGGCGCCACAGATATTGTTCCCATCAGGAAAAAAGCTTTGTCCTGAACCATGTTATCTTTCCAGTTCCTACAGGGATTCAGCTTCATTATAATCTTAAGAGGCCACTATTGTATGCGGTCCATCACTGATTGCAAGTCATTATGTGGTACGTAACTACACTTGTCCTTTTATGACTTATTTTGTGACTTGGCATAATGTTTTCAAAAATCATCCATGTTGAAGCACGTATCAGAATTTCCTTCAGTTTTAAGACTGAATAATATTCCATTGTATGTTCATGCCATAGTTTGATTCATCCACTGATGGACATTTGGGTGGTTTCCACCTTCTGGCTAATGTGAATAATGCTGCTATGAACTTAAGTGTACAAATATCTGTTTGAGATCCGGCCTTCAATTCTTTAGAGAATATACGTAGGAGTGGAATTACCGGATGACAATTCTATGCATAATTTTTTAAGGAAATGCCCTAATGTTTTCCACAGCACTTGGACCATTTTACAATCCCACCAGCAATGCACAAGGGTTCCGATTTCTCCACATTCTCACCAGCACTTGTCATTTTCTGTTTTTGATGTTATCCAAATGGATGTGGTATCTCATTGTGGTTTTGATTTACATTTCTTTGATTTACATTACAATATGGAGCATCTTTTTATGATATACGTAATAGCCATTTGTATATCTTCTTTGGAGAGATGTCTATTTAAGTTCTTTGTCCACTTTTTATGTTTTATTTTAAATTTTAAATTGACTTAATTTTTAGGGCTTTTTTAGGTTCACAGCAAAATTGAGGGGAGGGTACAGAGATTTCCCATGTACTTTCTGCCCCAAAACCTGCACAGCCTCCCCCATCATCACTGCCTACTGCCAAAATGATACCTTAAAGCAAATTCCTCATTTAAACCCAAAATAAAACAGCAACAAATTTTTTATTAAGACTTTATTTTTAAAGCAGTTTCAGGTTCACAGCAAAATTGAGAAGGTAGAGATTTTTAATATGCTTCCTGCCCCTACACATGCATAACCCCTCCTTTTACAAACATTTCCTACCAGAATGACATATTTGTTACAATTGATGAAGCTACAATTGACACATCACAATCGCCCCAATCCATAGTCTACATTAGGGTTTACTCTTGGTGTACATTCTATGGGTTTGGAAAAAATGCATGATGACATGTATCCATCATTATGATATCATACAGAGTATTTTCACTGCCCTAAAAATCCTCTGTGCTTCACCTATTCATCCCTCACCTTCCCCACCCTGGCAACCACTGACCTTTTCATTGTACTCATAGTTTTGCCTTTTCCAGAATGGTATCTAGTTGGGATCATACAATATACACCCTTCTCAGATTGGCTTCTTTCACTTAGTAACATACACTTAAAGTTCCTCCGTGTCTTTTCATGGCTTGACAGCTCAATTCCTTTTATCACTGAATAATAATCTATTGTCTGGATGTACTGTAGTTTGTTTATCCATTCACCTACTGACGGACATCTTGGTTGCTTCTAGGTTTTAGCAATGATGAATGAAGCGGCTATAAACACCCATGTGAAAGCTTCTGTGTGGACATTAAGTTTTCAGCTCCTTTGGGGAAATACCAAGGAGGGTGAATGCTGGATAAAATGGTAAGAGTATGTTGTTTTATAAGAAACCTCCAAACTGTCTTCCAAAAGCTGTACAATTTTGCATTCCCACCAGCAATGAATGAAAGTTTCTATTGTTTCCAAATTCTCACCAGCATTTGGTATTGTCAGTGTTCCAGATTTTGGCCATTCTAATAGATGTGTAATGGTCTGTTTTAATTTTCATTTGCCTGATGACATAGATCTGGAGCATCTTTTTTTAATTTTATTTTTTAAATTAACGTTTATTGGGGTGACAATTATTAGTAAAATTACATAGGTTCCAGGTGTACAATTCTGTATTACATCATCTATAAATCCCATTGTGTGTTCACCACCCAGAGTCAGTTCTCCTTCCATCACCATATATTTGATCCCTTTTACTCTTCTTCTATGCTTATTTTTGTATATTTGGTGTTTCATTTTAGGAGTTCTTTATGTACTCTGGATATTAATTTTTTATCAAATATATAATTTGAAAATATTTTCTTTCATTCCATGGTTTGCAATTTCATTGTATTGATAGTGTCCTTTGATGAATAAAAGTTTGAATTTTGATGAAGTCCAATTTATTTACTTTTTTCTTTTGTTGCCTGTGTTTTTGGTGTCATATCCAAGAAATTGTTGCCAATCCAATATCATGTGAATGTTGCCCTGTTTTCTTCCAAGTGTTTTATAGTTTTAGTTCTCACTTCTAGGTCTTTGATCCTCTTACTGTTAATATTTCTTTGTAATGTGAGTTAAGAGTTCAATTCATTATTTTACATGTGGATATTCAGTTTTTTCAACACCATTTGTCAAAAAGATGTTTTGGCTATTCTGGGTCTCTTAAGATTTCATATGAATTACAGCATGGGTTGTTCTATTTTTATAAAAACTGCCATTTGGATTTTGATAGGGATTACATTGAATTTGTATATTACTTTGGGAAGTATTGACATCTTAATAATATGTCTTCCGATCTACAAAGGTGTGATGTTGTTCTACTTATTTATGTCTTCTTTAACTTCAGCAATGTTTTGTAGTTTTCAGTGTACAAGGCAAATCCTTGGTTACATTCATTCCTAAGTATTTTATTCTTTTTGATGCGACCATATGTAGAATTGTTTTCTTAATTTCTTTTCGGATTATTCACTATAATGTATAGAAATGTCGTCATACACTGGATAAAATGTACTTGCTAGTAATCTATTAACACAAAAGGACTATCCATTAAATTATATGTAATTTATGTCCCATACATCCTAATAAATTGCACAACATAGGAATACCAAAATATGTAAACCAAGAAAAATTGCCGTGGTTTGAAATTGGGGGAGCAGGTGGGGAGAAGCTGTTTCTGTAAGTCAGAAAGTAACAATTTTACTCTTTTGATAAACAGACAAAAACACAAGCTTCTGGTTAATAAGGAAGCTTTAGACAGAGGAGCAGCCTTTTAAGGAATAAGTGGAAGTGTAACAGCTTTGGCAGTCAGGTAGGAGAAACTGCAGGGACAGCTGGTCTTTCTCAAGAGAGATGCAACTACCAGCGTTTCTGTTAGGATCGTTTTGTGTGTTTTTTTTAAAGTTGTGCAGCAGGATACTTAAATTGAATTAGGCTTGAGCTAAAGTTGCTGGTCTATTTCTTAAGTGAGAAATAGTGCAGCCGTAAGATTTCCAGGATTCAGGTGTGAAACGTAATCCCAAACAACTCCCAACCTTCCTCTAGCGACATACCCAAGTTTTGAGCGTTGTAAAACTGGCGTTCTCCTAGAGTTAATTTGGATTTCTCTCCAATCTTGAGACGCAGGCCAACTTTAGCTCTTACCCAAAACAAATGTTAGCATCCAGCCCTTATGGGCCCCCCTCCCTATTCGTGCTCAGCCTCAGGCCCAGCCGTCTCCACTGGGTGCCCCAGACACCCTGTGGCCGTTCTCCCACCTGCATGACGGTCGGTCTCCACCCTCACGAGCTGTCCCTTCAGGAGCCTGGCGAAGGACTCCAGATTCAGATGTCTCCTCCGGGCGGGAGACCCCCCACCGCAGGCCCAGAGGTTTCCACTGCCCACGGGGAGGGGGAGGGGAGAACAAGGGCGTCTTCCTGGCGCAGCTCTATTGCCAGGCAACGCGAAGGCGTGGCCTACGTGATGGCTGTGGGTGCCCACGCACCGGGTCCTGGGGTATATTTATGCCAAGCGGAGCCTTTCCTGCTTGCCTTGTGGTGCTGATGCTGGTATTCCTCCCGGCCTCCCCTCCAGCGCCATCAAATCAACGCGTTGTTTCCGAGCTCTCTGACACTCTTCAATCTGAGTCCTGTCTTCATGGAGAAATAATAAAATTCTGGGGAGAGAACCTTTCAAAGGAGGAATTACTAACCTGGAGCGCTTAGCCTATATTTGGATGGATTTTAGGGAATACCTAGCCCCCAGGTATACACATAATTTTGTTGTATGTGTACATTTTCAGGGGGGAAGAAGGGGATGATGGTGCAGTTAGGAATCAGAACTTTCACGAGATTCTCAAATGGCTCTTCACCACCATCTTAAAAATGCGCTTCTTTAGGAGATAAGAGCTCTGGTTTTAGGTAGGAAGCCTAGATAGTTGGGTTCCTAGAAATTTAGGTTAAGGAAATGATGTTTACTAGGAGCTGCCAGGAACGTGGGGAAAACATTTGACATCGCCAAATAAGGTCATACACATGGTCACAAAGATATACTGATAGGATATGGGGGAAAAATAGGAATGTTTTTAAGGACATAATTTTAAACTTGGCTTCAGCATTGGGCCACTCCATCTTTACGGCCCAGTTAATACTTAATACAAATCCTATACTCCTAGTAACCCATATATTTTGTTGTGTTTTTGTATAAGATATTAATTTGTTAAATATGCAATATTTTAAAACGTCCTCCATTTTTTATAGTCATGTTTTGGTATTTCTTTATTTTAATACCTGGGAGCCCTAAAAAATGTAAGTGGCCTAAGTTTCTGGCTTTCTGAGAACACCTGGGAACTGCTGCTTAAATTAATATTTGATTCTCTTTTCGTATTTTGACAATCCAAAATTCACGCTAATTAAATTACAGTGCATAGTACTAATGTTGCCCTATGCATCTCTGGCTTTAGAGCAAGAGGCATTCTCAGCTTTCAAGTGCCTATCTTTTCAAGGCAATTCATTTTTTAAAAAAAGAATGCACTTTTTGTCTTATTCTGCTTCCTTCTTTCCATTTGTTCTTCACACCGGTTGAGAAGAAGTGAGATTCAGAGACTTTATTGGTGTAAGTAGTGATTTCGGCCATCATCAGTGGTCAAAATTAACAAGACAAAGATTTTCAGATGCTATACTCTGAATAATATAAGAATGAATCCAATCCACTCAGTGAGCCACCCTTCTCTAGTTAGCTAGCAATCTGCTTGGTGGAGTAGGTGGTTATTATGCAAGAGGGGGTTGTCAGAAAGGAAAAATCCATGAGAAGCTGAAGGGAGATAATCTCAACATTCATCTGAGGTTAATTCTGCATCTACCAAACACTGATTTGATGCAAAAAGTTCTCCCAGTGTATTCAGGATCCTCTACTAGTAAAATAATTTTCTTTCTGGTAATGGACAAGACTGGTTGCCTTTCAAACGTTGCAAGGTAAAATACGTTATTTTAAGAGAAAGTGAATACTACTAGTTGGTGGAAAAAACTAGTCCCTTCATATGTTTGTAGCAATCAGACATCAACTTTACAGAATATAAATCAGAATTTGCTTATTGGACTATTGGATAGATCATGGCCAAATCCTCCAACAGGTTTAATTGGTATTCACATAATAACATTTGTTAGCTCTTGGGCATTCCGATGATTTTGTCACTGATAAAAATCCAAACAGGACAAACTAAAATAGCTCATTAAAACTCAACTCTCTACTGAGTGCCTTTAACATAAATAACAAAGAATATATGCATCAGTACTATCAGAAGCTACAGGAATCTAAGGAACAGCATTACTTACAGCCTTATTACACACTATTTATCATTGTAACCCTAAGAAAAAATATTTTAAGATGCTTTTTAAATTTTCAACAAATTGAACATTTACAGTCTCAAACAACTTTTACTGAAAATGTTTACAACACAGGGATTCTCAAACATATTAAATTTAGCAAGGATTGTTTTTGAGAAGAAAACAAAATGCCAGTATATTTTGTATCCCATGGCATTGCTTCTGTGGAAAATAGTTGGTAATCTGTAAAAAGATAAATATTGAATTTAGATTCAAGTATAAATGAGTATGTGAATGTGCATATAATGTTTGTATGTAGGTATTTCTAGAAATGTTTTGTTATGTATAATAAAACTGACATCTGAAGTATTTCTCAGCTTTTCTTCAGCCTATATACTTTTAGCTATCATTTAATCTCTCTTTGATGGAACATTTCCTCAGTATGTCTGTATTTTCCAAAACTTGACAGTATTTAACTATATAAAAGTGGTTTTCTAAAGCTCATTGATGCCAACAAAGTTAATGACTATTTCAAAAGTTGCAGTTACTCTTTGTGTATTTATTTTGCTATATTGTTACAATTAAATCATTCTATTATATTTCTATTTTTAAAGTAAATTTAAGTCATCAGGACAAAGGAAGACCTCAGATAATCAGACGCTAAATACAAAAAAATGATTATTGAACTGTTTATTAACAAAATAAAATGAAGTTCTGAGTGAATTAGTTTATGTAGAGCCTAATCTTGGCAAAGATCTAAATAAAGCTATTTTTCTGTTTCAGGGAAAATTTGCTAAATTGATCAAATCATAGATTAAATTCCATTTCACATTTGTGAGTACTCTAACACTTAGTTTGGTGTTATAATCACAAACATTTTTTCTATTTAGTATTAAAGTATTTTTTGTTCACATTTTGTAAATGCCTCTACATTTGTAATATTATGAAAGATAGTTTTCTTTTCCATTAACTCTTTAAAAAGAGAAAAAGTTAAGAAAATGTTTGCTCATATTCCTGATACAAACATAACAGGCCTTTGCTGAAACAAGAGTTAATTCCAAAAATAGTTTGAAAATTTAAGTTCCTAATTATGCCCCATGAGCACATTAATTTTTTTCTTTACATTTCCAATACTTGTATCTTTTATTTTTTTCTTGTTTAACTGAATTAGCTAGTGCATAAGAACTACATTAAATAAAAAAACAAAAGCATCTTTGTTTTGTTCCTGACATTTACGGAAATGCTAAAGTGTTTTACTATGAAACCTGCTACTGACTGTGAGACCGTGTGTCTTGATATAAACAATATCAAGACAAAATTCATCTCTTTCTTCTTTTAAAACATCAGAAATTGATGAGGAATTTTACCAAAAGTATCTATTGAGGTGATTACATAATTTATCTTGTAATGGTGAAAACATTTAAATGACTTCCTAATATTGAACTATCCTGAGTTGCTAGAACAAACTTTACTTCATAGGGTCATGTAATTCTTTAAATAATACTGCTGAATACTGTTTACTAACATTTCTTTTAAATTTTTACATTAAAAACTATAAATATCTTTGACCTTAATTTTCCTTAATACTACTTTTGTATGATTTTGGTATTAGTTTCATTAAATATATGGCTGACTTCATAAGTTTTTTGAGATTTTTCTTCCTTCTCTGAGCTGGAAAAATCCAAAATCTATTGGCCAAGGACTTTTTTGAGGGGAAAGTTTCTGGATAATGTTTTCAATTTTTTTTCCATGGCCATTAGTCTGTATATATATTTTTTTCTTTCTACTGAGGTAAATTTTGGTAGCACCTACTTTACTAGACAATCTTCCATTTTACGCAAGTTTTCAAACTACAGGCACAGAGATTTGCAAATTACTCTTTTATAATTTCATTTCTTCCATATCTTTTAATATTCCTCTTTTCATTTGTATTTTTGTATATTTTTGGTTTCTCCCCTATTTCTTTATTTTTTTAAGTTGGGTTTTTGTCCTTTTTTTATTATTATTAGTTTCAGGTACACAAGACAAAGTAATACTTAGACATTTATCATTTATATCCCTCACACTGTGTGACCCCCCTGCCCCCATCCACTATCCCTCTGACATCGCACAGAGCCATTACATTTCCACTGTCTCTATTCCTAAAGCTGTACTCCGCTTCTTTCTCCCCTATTTCTTAATTAGGCGAATTAGAGTAGTTTATTTTTTTACAGAGACAGGTTTTTGCTTTATTTACCAACTCTTCTACTTTACTATTTTATAATTTATTAATTTCATCTTTTATTTTATACTTTTCTTCCTTTTTTTTCCTGAGGTTCACCTTGTTCTTTTTTAACTTATTGAGTTAAATCCTTACTCTACTCATTTTTTCCTTGCTTGAAAATGCTAAAGTCTTGAATTTTCCACTGAATATGGCTTTGGCAGAGTCCCATAAGTTTTGATACTCAGTGTTTTCATTACCTTTATTTTCTAGATATTGTATAATTTTGGTGTTGATATCTTCTTTAGTTAGAAATAGTGCATTTTAAAATTTTTGTTTCTATGAGAAAATGTTAAGAATTTTAACATTCTTAAGCTAAATATGTATTAAGGATTGAGATAAATGATATGAATTAAATATTTGCAAAAATATGTTCAGCATAGAATCTGAATTCAGATAAAGTTATAGAATATACTTTTACCTTGGTGGTATAAATTTATCAATCTACATTTGGGTTTAATTTCAAAATTCATAACCTAATAACATATTAGTATAAACATATTTATTAAACATGTATGACCACTCAATAGCTACTAAGTGTCTATTTTATCTCCATCATTAAGGTGGAAACTCTGGGAATCCCAAAGCAGACGCCATGCTTTCCTATCTTTCCACCTTTTCTTAGTTCTCTAGAAATGGTAAATCACAGCTATTAAAATCAATCTTTGAATATGGGTAATTTGGAACACAGAAATACATTCAGGTTATAAATTCTGACTCATTATTTTGGACACTGATTACCACAATAAGACACAATCTCTTACATAAACTACTTGCACAACAAATAACTATAATAAGGTCAATGTCCACAAAATTGATGGTGATGACTATTGTGGCATAGTCTGAGGAACGCATGACTTGGGTAAAAAAATCTGGCTTTAAAATAATGGTATTTTCCATCTTAAAGTCCTCACAGCCCCTATAATTGTAGTATTTATATAGAATAGTAATATATATATATGCAATCAAATAATAGAAATATATTCAGCATAGTTTAATATGTGAATATCTAAAAACAACAGAAATTTTCAAACTGGGTTGAATTGTGAAGCACATACCATTTTAAATGTAATCTTCTGACCTTCTTCCATTGCGTGGCTGGAAAATAACAAATTAGTAATAAACCAGTGTTAGCTAAGGAGGGGAGTAAATTTTCATAGAAAGCAGCCAAATGATTTCAATGAGTAGTATTATTTCTTCCTCTATGCTGTCTTCCTCCTTCCTTCAGACCATTTTCCAATTTGTTGTTAGAATTAGTTTCCAAAATGCAAATCTTAACCATATGGCTCTCCTTAGCCTCTACAATAAAGTTGGAATTCCTAAAGTAAATATTTCATTGCCTAATTCCTGTTGATTCTTCAAATTCAGCCCTTAAAGCCTCTACCTCCTCCATTCCCCAGTCTGGGTTAAGGGCCTGTTTTTTAGAAACTATAGCACCATATATTTGACCCCTTTTACCCTCTCTGGGTGGTGAGCACACAGTGTAATATATAGATGACATATTATACAATTCTACACTTGAAACCTATATAATTTTACTAACCATTGTCACCCCAATAAATTTAATTTTTAAAATGTTAAAGAAAGAAAGAAAGACAGGAAGAAAGAAAGAAAGGAAGAAAGGAAGGAAGGAAGGAAGGAAGGAAGGAAGGAAG
This sequence comes from Rhinolophus hipposideros, assembly GCF_964194185.1. NCBI lineage: Eukaryota > Metazoa > Chordata > Mammalia > Chiroptera > Rhinolophidae > Rhinolophus > Rhinolophus hipposideros. The sequence goes on from NC_138047.1 coordinate 40,188,114, forward strand.
GAAGGAAGGAAGGAAGGAAGGAAGGAAGGAAGGAAAACCATAACCCCTGGGTTGAAGGTACAGTTAACATTTATTTATTTATTTATTTATTTATTTATTTATTTATTTACCAATTTCCTGTATTAGGCTGTAAACTCCTAGAGCCTAAGAACAGAATTCTATCTGGCTTTATATTCCCAGCCTTTGGTACATTGTCTAGCACCCAGAAGAATTTCAATAAATAGTGGCTGAATTAAGGAATGAAAAATTTCTGGTAATGTGTGAGGGATACAAACACTTTAAAAAGTATAGCTACTTAGAAAGAAACTCACATTTCAGACAATTTGGATATACAAAATACTAAATACAAAGTTTTATCTACTTACAGCTTTGAATGTATTTGATTCTTTTACTTTTAAAAGCTTATGAAAATAGTCATAACTCTTCTGATCTATTGAATGAAACATTTAGTATATGGTTCTTTGGAAGTTAAAGAGTATTACATCTTTAAGACACTCTTTCCCTGTACATGAAATGTTATGGAACTAAACTGAAATAGATGAATGTCATTTTGGGTATTTACAAACAGTTGTGGATTAGGGAAGAGATCAGAGATGCCATAATATTGAAGCAATAAGGTGGTGACAGAAGTGAATCTCGGCTTCATTAGTGAATTCTACCAAACCTTCAAAGAGGATCTAATACCAATCCTGCTCAAACTCTTCCAAAAACTTGAAGAAGAGACAGTACTCCCTCACTCATTTTATGAGGCCAACATTACCCTGATACCAAAACCTGCAGGGACAACATAAAAAAAGAAAACTACAGACCAATATCTCTGATGAAGACAGATGCAAAAATCCTAAACAAAATTCTAGCATATCGAATGCAACACTGCATTAAAAAGATTATTCATCACAACCAAGTGGGGTTCATTCCAGGGGCACAAGGATGGTTCGACATACGCAAATCCATCAATGTGATACATCACATAAACAAAATAAAGGACAAAAATCATATGATTATATCAATTGACGCAGAAAAAAGCATTTTACAAGATACAACATCTATTTATGATTAAAACACTTAACAAAATAGGTATAGAAGGAAAATGCCTTAACATAATAAAGGCAATATATGACAAACTCTCAGCTAATCTCACAATTAATGGTGAAAAACTGAAGCCCCTTGCTCTATGTTCAGGAACATGACAGGGCTGTTCAGATTTCCTGTCTAGTGTTCTTTCTTCTACTCATGGATCCTAGAAAGGGTTTGATTTTAATCATCCATTTTTGAATGACTATCACCTCTGCTTTTCAACAGTGTTAGAAGTCCTCGCCAGAGCAATCAGGCAAGAGAAAGAAATAAAAGGCATCCAAATTGGGAATGAAGAAGTTAAATTATCACTCTTTGCAGATGACATGATGCTATATACAGAAAACCCTAAAGACTCCACCAAAAAGCTATTAGAAACAATCAACGAATACAGTAATGTGGCCTGCTGCAAAATCAACATACAAAAGTCCATTGCATTCCTGTATACTAACAACAAAATCTCAGAAAAAGAAATTAAAAAAGCAATTCCTTTTGCAATTGCATACAAAAGAATAAAATATAAAAGAATAAAAGAATAAAAGTTATAAGGAATAAACTTAACCAAGGATGTGAAAGACCTATATGCTGAAAACTATAAGACATTTTTGAAAGACACTGAAGAAGACACAAAGAAATGGAAAAACATTCTGTGCTCATGGATTGGAAGAATCAACATAGTTAAAATGGCCACATTACCCATAATACGATCTCCAATCAAAATCCCAATAGCATTTCTTAAAGAAATAGAACAAAAAATCATCAGATTTGTTTGGAACCACAAAAGACTCCGAATAGCCAAAGCAATCTTAAGAAAAAAGAACAGTACTGGAGGTATCACATTGCCTGACTTGAGCTTGTCTGAAGGGCTACAATAATCAAAACAGCATGGTATTGGCAGAAAAACAGACACATAGACCAATGGAATAGAATTGAGAACCCAGAAATAAAACCACATAAATATGGACAGATAATTTTTGACAAAGAAGCTAAAAACATACAATGGAGGAAAGACAGCCTCTTCAATAAATGGTGCTGGCAGAATTGGTTAGCTACGTGCAAAAGAATGAACTGGACTAGTATCTGTGACCATGTACCAAAATTAATTCAAAATGGATCGAAGACTTAAGCATAAGACCTGACACAATAAACTGCATTGAAGAAAACATAGGTACTAAACTTATGGACCTTGGGTTCAAAGAGCATTTTATGAATTTGACTCCAAAGGCAATGGAAGTAAAAACTAAAATAAACAAATGGGATTATATGAAACTGAAAAGCTTCTGCACAGCAAAAGAAACTATTGACAAAATAATGAGGCAACCAACTGAATGGGAGAAGATTTTCGCAAACAGTTCCTCTGATAAGGGGCTAATATCCAAAATATACAAGGAACTCATGAAACTCAACAACAAAAAAACAAACAACCCAATTGAAAAATGGACAGAGGACCTGAAGAGACATTTCTCCAAAGAGGATATACAAATGGCAAATAGACATATGAAAAAATGCTCAACATCGCTAATCATCAGAGAAATGCAAATGAAAACCACAATGAGATATCACCTCACCCCAGTCAGAATGGCTTTCATCAACAGAACAAATAGTAACAAGTGTTGGAGAGGCTGTGGAGAAAAAGGAACTCTCATACACTGTTGGTGGGAATGCAGACTGGTGCAGCCGCTATGGAAGGCAGTGTGGAGGTTCCTCAAGAAATTACGAATAGAATTACCATATGACCCAGCAATCGCTCTCCTGGATATCTACCCCAAAAATATAAAAGCATTTCTCTATAGAGACACGTGTACGCCAATGTTCATTGCAGCTTTGTTTACGGTGGCCAAGACATGGAAACAACCAAAATGTCCTTCGATAGATGAATGGATAAAGAAGTTGTGGTACATATACACAATGGAATACTATTCGGCGTTAAGGAAAGATGATATAGGAACATTTGTGACAACATGGATGGATCTCGAGAGAATAATGCTAAGTGAAACAAGTCAGACAGAAAAAGCAGAGAACCCTATGATTTCACTGATATGCGGTATATAAACCAAAAAGAACAAGACAAACAAATGAGAAACAAAAACTCATAGACACAGACAATAATTTAGTGGTTACCAGAGGGTAAGGGGGTGGGGGGTGGGTGATGAGGGTAAAGGGGATCAAATATATGGTGATGGAAGGAGAACTGACTCTGGGTGGTGAACACACAATGGGATTTATAGACAATGTAATACAGAATTGTACACCTGAAGTCTATGTAAATTTACTAACAATTGTCACCCCAATAAACTTTAATTAAAAAAAAAGAAGTGAATCTCAGATAATAACACCTGATGTCAAACATCTATAATAAATAAACTTCAAAATTTGATTAACACTTATGAAATAATGTAAATAAATGGACAGTGAAATTATTTTTCAATTTTGGTATTGATTGATTTTTAAAAAAATACAGTATGTGCATACCCTGAATAAAAAGTATCTTCGTCTTTGGCTTGCAATAGGACCTCGGAATTCTTCCTGAAGAGAAAATGAAGGCATTACAAATCAAATAACAGTAAAAATGTGCACAAATTCTTCCTGAGAGTATAGTGAAGCTCACAGTTATTTTAAACTATCATAATTAAACAAAGAGGGAATCAAAGACTTCAGTATATAATTTATATCAATAACTAATCTCTGTATTAACATCTGAAGAATTTATAACAACTAGCAGTATCATCAGAATGTTGTATTTTAAAATAATTTCCTTATCAATATAACAGATTCTATTTTCAGGAAATTTGTCAGTTGTATGTATATTCATCAATAAATAGAAAGAAGAATGACAGACACTGCATAGATAATTAAGTATTTTTAAAATCTCCTTTTAGCATTTTGTTAGAACAAAATAATTTCTTTGAATAACATATTGTATGTGCTAACACAAGGACAGGGAAAAATATAAGAGAATTGTGTGAGAGCTAAAATACATAATATTTATGTATTCATGTATATAAATAAGGGACAACTTTGGTAAACATATTTATTCAATGAGACTTCAGAAGAGATTTTCCCAATATAATTATATTTACAGAAATGGTAATGAAAAAACATGAAATAGGAAGAAACCAATTATTCATAATGGGTATATTTTGAAGTGTTTCTTTTCTTAAAACATTTAATTTTAAACTTAATGGAAAACATATTTAACATTTTATGGTTTCCATAAAATTGGTTCATATAGCTTCCTATTTTCAACAATTACTTATAAAAATATCAGGATGGCTAGCACTATGAAATTTGTCAACAGGACCCTTTTCAATTATTCCATAAGTAAAATCATATTTCTAAATTCTAAAAACTGGCTCTCACATCTATTAAAATTCTGAAATCTTTGCTTTACAATAAATATATCTTAAATTCTCCATATTTTATACCTAATTCTCATCCTGACTATAAATCGCCCTAAGTTAATTAAAAGATAGATAATTTTAATATTCAAAAATGTACCCATAGACACTATACATTTATATGCTTACATAAGAAAAAAAAGAAAGGTAGGACAAAATGTAACTTAAAACTTTCAAATCCAAACACAGTTCATTTCAGTCTTATCACTGGAAAGAGAACAGTATATATAAAAACTTGGGAGGTAAGGGTAAAAGAGATGTGGGGATAGAAGTAAGGATGTCTAGTAAACAAAATATAAGAAGTGTTAGAATGCACTAAGATCTGAAAACATTTTCTTTAAGAATCCAAAATATTTCACTATTGAAAATATGTTTTAAAATTAGGTGACTTAGGTCTAGCAAAGCTAACATTATTGTTTATTTATTTCTATTCAGGTCTTACATTCTTTTCTTTCATAGGTTCCTAGGAAACTTGTCTTGCTACAAAATGCTTTTAGGAGTTATCATTTGTCCAGTAGTATACACTGCCAAGTCAGAGTTCATGTTTTCAGCTACTTGACTGAAGGCGGAACATTCAGAAAAAATGCCAAACTGGCCACAATACTGAGTATTTAGCTAATGTTGTAAAAATAATGAAACTGAAGTTATATAGTAAACTAATAATTTGTCGATATATTTTAAGGAACTGAACCTTTAAAATGAAATCTTACACTATTCATAAGTGAAGCAAATTCTTCAGAAAGTAAAAGTTAATTGAAAAAAGTATATACAGAGGGTGTTAAAAATATGTATATACATTTTAAGAAAGGAAAAAACTGTATTAAAATTGTAATAATATATACCGATAACAAAAGAGAAATACAAGTCATGTGTATACATGTTTTTGGCACCTGGTATTACTTCCAGAAAGTTTGCTGACAACCATTTTGATATTTTTTCATACTAGAAATTCTACAATTTTAAGGCACTACTACAGTTTCTCTTACATTTCTCATTCAAGTTGGCAGCACATACTATCTTCCTTGGTGGAAACTTAGTTTAAGAATGTGAAGAATTTAGGGAGGAAATAGTGACCATAAAAATAAATTTTGAGGAATTTATTTGCCTAAACTGTATTCATTTTAAAAACTATTTGAAGACTTTTGGAGAATGAAATTAATATGGTATTTAAATTAAGGGAAAATCTGACAATAATAGAAATATCTAAGATTAGACTATAAAGGAAATGGCATAGTTAGAAAAGTATTTGCCCAGGCCAGAAGTCAGAAGACTTGTAATTTCTAATCTCACTTACTAGGAATGATCTTGGGAAACATCTTTAACTGTCTTGAATTGTTTTCCCTCTAGTAAACTGAGGATAACAATACTTGTATAAGCACCAACAGAGTTGCCAAAAGAATAAAATGAGGTGATACAAGACTGAAAACTATAATGCATTACAATAACGTAAGGCATTGCTTTAAAATAATACCTAGAAACTTTCATCACTGAAAGAGTTAGGATTCTTTTTAAATGAAAATAAAAACTCCACAATTTCTAGTTTAAAAACGTGTCAATATAGTTACATTCATCTTACATACACATACTGAATTTGGGCCATATTTTTGTTAATTATGGAAAAAAAACCACAAAATACCTACATTTAACTTCTGATATATTTCCTTCATGAGCCTTACTCTTACTAACACTTTAAAACTTGGATAGAAAGTTTGCCCTCCCAGCCATTTGCCAACCTATGTCCACAGAAGTACTTTATCTTTTATCTTTTCTCCCGTTCCTACCTAACAACGAGCCATACTGCTACGTCCTTTCTTAAATCAAGACTGGGTTTCCTCACTGGGAGGGTCATGTCCTTGGAAGGGAATCTAACCCCAGCTTTCCTCACTGCTCCTGAGATAGAGGGGGAACAATTCTTTTCTTCCTGAGTGTGAAAACACTCCTGCAAACAGATGTTCTTAGGCTAACTGGTGTTTGTGTGGGTTTTATCCTGAAGAAGAGTGTCGTATAAAACACAACTGGGAATTAACAGAAGAGCTGCCCTACGCAGAGTGAATGGCAAAGCAAGCATGCAGTTCGTGTTACATACGTCCACTCTGAATCTCTTCATTCTTCTCTCCTGCAGTTGAGGAACGAGCTGCAGTAATGAATGCACAACAGATGACTGAGAGACAGGAACACACACAGGTGATGAGCACAAGGGCTTCTTAGCATTGGGCATCACTACGGTTTCCTATTTGTTTGTTTTTGTTTTTACCCATTATACTTGCTCCAGACAAAAGAGAACAAGAAGATGTTATCTATGACATCCTTTGTGAGCATTTCAAAGAACTGAGAAGAATAAGCCATGAGATGGAATAAAATTTGATATAGCTAGATGCCATGACATTGAACAAACACTTTCCTGACGGCCTCAGTCCTTCCTCAGCTGCCAAGAAGTAAAACACCAGCCTGCATCTTTGACAGACAAAAAGCAGTCTGTCAGCTTCCAGACTTACTCAAAATAATTTAGGACAGATGAAAACAATTCTGTGAGAATCAGTTTTCCATTATGAAAATGTTTATCTGGAAGACTGTGTTGTACACACACATTTATAAATTATGTATTTTATTTAAAATTGAACATATGGAATAAGACAACAGGTGACACAAGAAAAATGACAATGTGTTGTTGATAGCAAAAAATGTGACTAAGATACATTTTCTCCAAATGTAAAGATGCCAAGCAGAAGAAACTGAAAGCACATTTGAGACATGTGGCTACCTGCTTCAGTTTCATTTTAAAGGCATGGCTTAAATTGAACCTTCTCACAAATACCAAAATCATTTATCAAATGGATTACTTTAAGCCCTATACACTGGTTATTTGTTAACCAATTCAACTTGTATTTGGTTTTTAAAGCCAGTATAACCTAACTTTCAACTCCTCGTATGTAAGAATATTCAATGTGATAAACATTTAAAACTGAGTTTAAGATTGCAGTTCCCTATCCACAGGTACATATATATGTAAAATACACTTGCTCCTCATTCTCTAAATTGGTTCATAGTAGTGAGTCACAAGCTTAGAAAGAATATTATAGTCAAATTATTATTCAGTATTCTAGATTGAAATATCAAAGTAGCTTGCTTAGCATTTTTTAAATCCATACATACAAAAAGAAAAACTACCACTAAAACCACACAGTTTAGAAGTGAACTGAATTAAAGTTATTGATATCTGGCTAATCTTAGTAAATTCTCACATTAAATGCCTAATTACAAATAAGGAGATCTTAGGAATACAAGTGGATATTTCTAGTTATATTTAATTACATTTGACCGTGATATTTTAAAATAATTCTTAAAATGCCTTTGGACAAACCTATTTTTCCCTTGCACTAATCACCTTCTAAAAAAGTATGTTTCACTTAATTATTTGCTTTTTCTTTGCTTTTCGAATGTAAGTTCCATGACAGTAAGTATTTCTTTTTTAATTTTCTATTTTATTTACTGCTATATTTCTAATAACTAGAATTGTGATTGGCACATAGCAGATACGCAGTAAATAACTGTTGAATGAATGAATGAATTTGATATACATGTAGTTTTTGAGATATAAAATAAATGTATAATAAATTTTGAATTCTATTTGTTCATACATGTATAAACTTTTAAAGTAAAAAAACATGAATTTTCATCTAGCTCTATGATAAACTTCAAAAATCAGTTTTAAAAAAAATAACCCAAATACTAGTGATTACTAATAAGAAGTAATTCTACTACTTACAACATTTGAATTGCCCAACTTCCGCATCTTTGAATAATGAAATAAGAACTGTTAAAAAAAAAAAGAGTGAGATTTACTATAGACGATTAGCGGTTTCCTTTATTATTTTCTTAATGTATATATTTATGGAAATCACCTTACCCTTTTGGTATTATCTTTTTCATCTGTTTTCTGTTGACAAAAGAGATATACAAACATAAATATATTATTTATAACATAAAATTATAATATATGTTATGTACAATATATAGTATAAAATATATAAGATTATGGCATAATTTTAAAAAACATTAAACATATGTTACATATAAAATATAAGACTAAAATTGGGGGCCGGCCCGGTGGCGCAGGCGGTTAGAGCTCCATGCTCCTAACTCCGAAGGCTGCCGGTTCGATTCCCACATGGGCCAGTGGGCTCTCAACAACCAAAAAAAAAAAAAAAAAAAAAAAAAAAAAATATATATATAAGACTAAAATTGGTTAAGCATATATTGCTCTAAAAATAAATGAGAAACTGTTTATAAATAAAAATGTGAACAAAGATCTTTACTACAACATTGTTCATAAGAGTAGAAAATTGGAAACATCCTAAATGTTCAACAGCGGTAGAATGGGAAAGCATGATATAATCACATATAGGATATTCAGAGAAATAGACAAGAAGTTATCACATCAAAATATTTGTAGTTGTTACCACTAAATAATAAGATTGAGTTGTTTTTGCTTCCTTCTATAAACTTTTCTATATTCCTGTCTCCCTCCAAAAATCTATGTTTTTGAGAATGAATCACATCATTCCTTTTTGTTGTTCTTTTTTGATCTCATTTGCTTTAAATATAAAAGGAAAATCATGGATAACACCATTGTCATTTCTTATAATTAAGAAAAAAGCCAACTGAATGTTTTAGGAAAACGTCACCTGTAAAAACATTAGGAAAAAATAGTTGTAAACAGTTAGTTTCAGAAAACATTAATGCCTTCAAAAAAATCAAGGTTTCTTTGAATTATTGTATGTGAAAGGAAGGGAAGTCAGAATGTACCGATGATCATAGGTTAAATTAGAATTGCTAATGAAAAATATAATTCTAAACCTGAGGCTCTTACCCTTAATAAGATAGATTTAAAATAAGTACATCTTTAAAATGCAGAATATAAAAAGGATATGGTATATTATGCTATTTTTCAAGTTCCCACGTATCTTCACTTCGGGACAAAAAGTTCTTTCAGAATAATCAAATAATTTTAATAAGAAACCAAGACATCACAGTAAGAATATATTTTTCAAACTGACATTGATAATATAGTTTGCTTTTTTTGTTGTTGTTGGATTTTTAATGTCCTCTCTAACAAAGAAAGATGCATCTGTTTTCCAATTGTAGTTTGAGTCAGGGTAGAAAAAAGGAGGCAAATGACCCCACATTTCTCTCATCAGAGGTAGAACACATCTTATACTTGAGGGGGACATAGAATTTTCCAACTGGATGTTTGTAAATTGCATTAGTATGACCTTAAATTCTCAGATATCAGAGAAACTGAAGTATTTGTGTCTTATCCAAAACCAACTTATCCTCTTCTGGCTCCTCTTGTCTGGCTTCCTAAATTGGGTATATTTTCTTCCAAAAGGAAGTCCAAGATATCACTGAGCAATTTTTCCCTACAAATAAAACATATTTCAACTTTACCTGGGGCTTTGGCAGAGTCCCTATAATCATGAAGCAAAGCTTCTCCAATGCACTGTATGCCTAATGGAAAGAAGATACACAGGCTATGCTTCTGTTTTAACAACATTTGCATAGAACACATAACTGTAGAATGTTAGGAACACATGCATATTCCAACTACCCAGAATAGAATCCTTGTGGCCCACTGAAACTCTGTTGGAATCCCCTGATTTCTCTCATCATAAAAACTTGGCTCCTAAAAGTAAAACCTTCCTTCCAACCAGGAAAAAAAAATGTTATGTACTGTTAAGCACTGATTAAGGCTTCCCCTCTGGTCCAGATACATAGTTCTCAGTACTTGCTAAGATTTCACGGAATTCTATGACTGAGAGTAATTAGGGCAGTGCCAAAAGGAGGATTATTCTTCCCAGGTTGTAGCCAATTCTGAATTTACACGCCAAAGCTGTGAGCCTCACTGAATATTATTCATTATCGGGTCATTTGAAAACCCTGCATTTGCTCCCAAACAATGGGAGCTGGAGAGGAAGAGGGCACGCATGGTGCACATAATCTGAGTTACCACCCTTCCAGGCTGCTGACTGCACACCTTAGATCAGGTTTTTCAAAGCATCTGAACACAGAAGTAGGGCAGGGCTCCTTGTGGTTAGCAGCCAGATGGGTGTGGCGAGGAGCAGCACATGGACAAGCAGGGGCGAAACCTGCTTTGCACAGAATTTAGCACAGTAGTACCACGGACAATTGATTTCTTAAGAAATGCACATTGGAAATAACGAAGATCTGGAACCATGGGTGGGGGGAGGTGATATAATTGGTGGTGAAAAACATGGGCTATGAGGTTGAGCAGCCTGCAACTCTTTAGCAGCGTGAATTCCATTTCTACTCTGTATTAGCTGTGTTACCTTGGGCTGGTTACTGAACCTCTCTAGACTGTTTTTTCCAGCCATGAATCTTAGATGACAACATCACTGCAGAGAATTCTTGGAAGGATTAAACGTAGGTAAATCTCTTAGCACAGTGCCAGGTACATAGCAATTAGTTAACAATGGTAGCGTTAAAAAAAAAATGTGTGACCTATAAAGCTTGATTTCTAGCTGCAATTACTCTTCATTTAGAAGTACACGTCAAAAGGATTGTTTGCGACCACCACTATTCTGAACTTTGAACAGCAGTGCATGTTTAATATGGTTGGTTGTAGTTAGGGATACAGTGAGTCATGAAACAGCTTTTCTAAGCATCCTCCCTGGAATCACAGGTCTGCTTTGTTCTCTTTCATTTGTTTGCCTGCCATGTACACGGCTGGGATATTTATTAATTACATTAAATGGCTCATATTTATATAGTGCTCCAATAACAAAACACCTTCACATACATAGTAATTCACAGTACTGTGTGCATTAACAGGACAGGAACTGTTACTGTCATGTACTAAGGAAGTAAGGTTCTAAGAGACTGTCACTTGCCCAACACCACACCTGGCTAGTAGTTGATAGAGTGTGTCCTGGGAAGTAGGTCTTCTGACCTTTAGATATTCCTGTGTTGTCCTGGTACTGACTGTTACACCTATCGCTGGGAGTTGGTTGAGAGAAAAAGTAGAGTGCGAACACTGATACACCCTTTCTCACTTTTTCTCTTCAGAGATAGGGACACAGGTCACTCCATAAAAATCTGGAAATAAATCCCTGAGACGTCTTTTTGTGGCCCATCTAGAAATACTGTAAAATATAAAACAATAACAAAAATATCTAGTGATGTCATTTATCAAAGATGTATCTCTTACTTTGAAGAAGAATAAATTCAGATATATAAGTTCTCCTTAGAAACGCATTCTAAGCTGGAGGAGGCTTGGCAATAAGATTGAAGTTTGACAGAAAAAGTTTCAAAACAAATTGCATTTTTTCTAGCAACTCTTTACATGGAGCCATTAGTTAATGAGCTACAACTATTCTTTAAGGATTTTCCTCATACTAAAATTTTAACATTTGATTGTTTTATTTGTGGATCTTAAAGATCCTTTATTTACTATTTGGTAAAAATGTTTTGAAGCAATCTTCAGATGATCACAAAAATAACAAAAGAATAGTTAATGTAAAAATTAATGATTTTTAAAAATTGTGTCAGGTAATGTAAAATATTCCATAATAAATTTATCAACTTCTCACAATGTGCACAGTAGCCAAATCCAATAAAAGCTTAGTTTACCTTGATGGTGTTTAGAGGAGTGCTTTACAATTTGTTCATTTAGCACTGCAGAAATAAAAGTGATTCTGAATTTTAAACACAATGCAAAAGCTTGTAAGCTGATTAATATCCATCACATGTTACATATCTATCAATGTTCCTCAATTAATTTGAAATACTATTCATAAACAGGTCACCTATTATGATCCTGGTCTTGTTTTGGTGTCTAATGCCTCCCACTTCCTGCAAATAATCCTCTGCAGACTGAGGAATGTATTGAGGCAGGAGAAATACAGCACCACTACACAAGGCTGTCTACACACTGGCCAGGACGACATTCTGGAAGGACTAGGTGGAGGACATGGCACCTTGGCCATACTATGTAGGGGTTTTCCCAAGGCACACAGCTGATCGATCTGTAAGACAGGACCTCGACTGAGCCCTCTTCTCCATCCAGAAGACTAGTGATACTGGTTAAGAGAGTCAAGGCAATAAAACTCAAGACACTAACGCTAACTCTGGTATACCTGCTGTCAGAGACAGAGCTACAGATAGAAGCAGTAGTGTCCAGTAAAGATGGTATAACGAGGAGACACTTATTTCCCACTCCTCATGTTTCCATGCACAGGAGCTAGACGAACCCTCTTCTTTCCCCAAACTCCTCTTAACTCTTTCCTATAAGAGGAGTGAGAATTACCTGAGAGATAATTGAAAGGAGGAAATTGGACATGTCCCCTTTAGTCCTTTGCCCTTAGGGAGCCACCTCTGTTCTTGTCTGCTCTCTGCCCTGTGGTAGAAAACCTGATTCTGGCAGGAGGCCCCGAGTCTCTGTCTACTCCAGTTTAATTCTGGGGGTAGTTTTAGCAAACACACTTGGCATCAGATCTAAGGCTACAATCACAAACTGACTTTTCAGTTACAATGATACTTTGATCTCCATAAGTCTGATTCCATAAATTTCTCCCTCCACGGGTTTCAAACTCAATTAAGGGACAGGATATTAGCCCCAAATATAGCAATAGATACATTATTTTTAATCTAACACAGAATTTGATTTTGAAATTGGCATTTTCATTTCCAAAATATGTATATATTATCTGCAAATCTGTTTTACTTAGAGATAAAAGTCTTAGCACTTTAAAACATAAGCTCATAGCACTGATTATTACCAGCAGATGATGTAATAATTTCTAATATGTCAACATGTTTTAATAATTCCATAAAATAATGACAGACCCAAAGGGAAAAATGAAGTATTCAGCATTACACAAATGCCCACATCGTTACAAAACACCTCCAACTGGAATTACCTGAGGCTGAGAACCAAAGGATAGGAAAGACGAACAAGCAGCATCGATCTGTAGAAAACAAAAATGCCAGTTACATCTTGGAGATAGAAAACAGCAGAAAATGGAAAGCAGATTTCACAAAGTCAAGTTACCTACATAACTTTAATCAAAGTTCTGTGACAGCTTAGGACTCCGGGTTTCAGAGAGAGGAGCCCCTTAAACATTCTAAGGAAGTCCTGGAAATGGGATTTCGCCCAAATTTCCCCCCAGCCACAGGGGGTGTATGTCCCCAAGAACACCTGAAAGTGATCGTCAGAGAGTATAAAGACACTTATTGTTCAGCCTGAAAAATGTGAGTGGTGACTAAAAAATGGCCTTGAAATTAAAGAGCACCCTGTTATCATGTAGTCCTATATTACATATAAATCTAACCACACCATCTAAATTAAGTGGTAATGGCATAAGTGTTAAATTATAAGTAGCATAATAAATAGCATACAGTAAAAACTCTCCCATAACATGGGCAATCTACTGGTTTGCTACCAAGGAACCAGAATTACAAAAGTATTCTATTTTGCCAGAAGATTTATTGACCTATAATCAGCAACTAGCTGTTCTCAGCCTTTATCCTAAAGAGAAAACGTGAAACTCTTTAAACTGTAATATAAAAACATTTCTATTCATCATTTAAAAACTGTGTTGAGAAGTTAAGCACTAACCTGGCTGTCTGGAGTTTTTTATAGCATTTATTTCTTTGATGGCCTTTTAGAATGGGACTGGAAAAGACATGGCACCAATTCTTTTTTGTCTGGGATAATTTAGGTTGGGTCCTGTTTACGGCATAACATCTCAGGGGCCCCTTTGTAGTCCGAGAAGTCTTTGTTGATCATTTAATTTCCATTCTCCTACCATACTGAGGGGGAAATTATCATACTCCTTAGGCATAATTTCTCAAGCTTCTTATTGCTGCCAAGTTGAACATGTCCTAAAATATGATTCTCTAGTCTAGAAAATAACAAAGTTGTCCAATAATATAGAAAAGCATAAGCTTATGTCTCTCTCCATTTATCCTCAGAGAACTTGTCATCTTCTCTATATGTCACAAATACTTAGGGGAATTGTTTTATTTTATTTGTCCCTTGTACCCACTCACCTGCCCCCTCTTCCACGCTAAACAAGCTCAGAATCATTAACGCGCACGCACACACACACACACACACACACACACCCCGTGACAAACTTCTTGGGGGAAGGGCTATACCATATCTAACTTGCCCAGCGTAAGTGTTCAATAAATCTCCTTTAATTAAATTTAATTGAATGCCTGGAAAAATAAAATAAAAGAGAAGTTAATTGTGAGGGGAAAGCAAAAAAGATACCCTTTTAATCTCTGAATTGTGACTCATGCGTAATATATCACTTCCAAATGTATTATTTACTGTGATTTAGCAGGGTACGAATTGGGGTATCTACTGAAATTTTTGTGGTGCTTAAGTATCTGAAGCTACCACGTGATCAAGGGGAAAGCTGGCAGCCACAGAACAGGCTGCCCATCTGTGCTGCTGCGGCTGTGTCTGTGACTAAGAATAGAGAATCCTTGAGCCTCAGGGTTAACTAATTAGTGCATCAACATTGTTTGAATAAAAACATCAGAATAAGGAAAAAACACCAATTAATCAAATTAGGAGACAATTGAAAAGCTTTTCAGTCTTTGTTCACCTTCTTTTTAAAAGGCACAGCAACATTGCTCACCCACTTTCCATGTGTTCATTATACTCAGATTCTGGCTCTAATGGTTTTAAGTGCCACTGATTGCTTTTGAGAACTCTAATGCGTCCATTGATGAATCTGTTCGAAAACATATTAAGATGCAACTGGCATTTTTGTTTTTTACAGATAGACGATACTTGTTCATCTTTCCTGTCCACTGATGCTCTATATGTATTTCTGGTGTTCTTAGCATCCTAACGTCTTTAAAATATTTTTTTCTCTAAAAGAATTTATTGTGCCTTTACAACTCTGAGTTTTTGTCCAGCATTATCATCTAAAATATTTTTTCAAAGATTTCCCACAGAAATATAGATGATTTCAAGCTAAAGTAAATGTTTCTGATTTATACATCAGTATCGGTTGTCTAAATTATTCTTCATCTTATTTATGTATTCCCAGTCTGTATTTTGATGTATCAAGGCAAAGGCCCTTATAATAGACTTTATAAACTCCTCTGTTATTAAACACTGGTTAGTACTTGGCACTTACCATCTGCCTTGTCTTTCCCCTTATGTATTTTGTTAGGGGTGGCTTAGGTGCAAAGGGTAATTCTCCTCAGTTCATTAGCTCACTATCGTCATTGGACTCCATTTATTTATTCTTTTTATATTTCCTTTTCCTACTCCTATTCCATCCTTCCATAAGCAACTTTTCCAATGTATTTGATGTGGATCTTCCATATGCTTAGGTTCCTTAAAAATCTGTTCTGTTTGATGTGCATACATAGCATTTTTTCAATGAACGCTGTACTTCGAGATTATCCATCTTACTGGGTACATCTGCCATGTCGTTGGCTAACTGCTGTACTCTATATTGTACACCCATCACACGCTGCATACCCATTCACCGCTGAAGGACAACTGGTTTCCCTCCAATTCCTTCCATTATCTCCTTGTATCTGTCCTCCACTTACGGATCTGGAGGACAATATCTTTGGGCTGGGTAAACAAGAGAGGGAACGCTAGATCATGAGGATATCCAAGTTGCTTTCCAGATGGCTCCAGAGTTGACACTCACCAGCAAAGCATGAGGGTTCGTACACCCCACACCCTTGCTAATACTTGCCATTACTTAGATTTCATTTTTTTGGCCATCTAATGAGTGAAAAGTGACACTTTGCTGTTGTCTTATTTTTCGTTTCATTATTACTACTGAATTCAAGCGTCTCTTTAGATGCTTTTTGGACTTTCAGGTTTTGACTTTTAAATTGTTCTATCCTTTGACTATTTTTACTTTGGATTCCTGCTTTTATCCAATTGATTTGATAGTGTTTCTTAGGTGGTCTAGAAATTAATCCCTTATCACTTTTAGACATTGGTAATATCTTCTCTCAAAGGCTCTTACCTTTTTCCATGGAGTCTTTTATTGAAAGAAATCTTTACTTTTGTAATTCAGTTCATCATGTTTTTGGCTTTATGATTTCTATTTGAAGTTTTGTTTAAGAAGACTTGCCCCACTCCTAGCTCACAAAGATATTTTCCTAATAGAAAATACATTCTATTAATAATTGTACCCTTCAGATCTTTAATTCACTTGGAGCCCACCTTTGGATGTTAAGTTTTATTCTTCTCCATACAGCAAGCTAGTTTCTTTTATTTGCCAATCGGTCCTTTTCCCACTGAATTGTAGTGTTACTTTTATTGTACGTTTATGTGCATGTGCATGTGCATGTCCATCTTATTAGGTTCCCCCAGAAACAGACTTTGAAATAAATATGTGGGTATAAGTAGATTTGGCGGGAGATGACTCAAGAAGCAGTAGCAGAAGAGTGGAGAAGTAAAACAAGGAAGAAAAGGAATCCAATAAAGGGAATGTTATCAAGCAGATTACCACTGTGGGAAACTGGGATCCATAAGCCGGGAAACTGGGGGCAATGTAGAACTCAGAGTTATCTCAACTGAGGGCAGAGGCAGCTAAAGTATTTACCCACCAATTCCCTTCAGCCACCAACTGAGGACTGCTCTCAGTGGGGGCATTTACTCCCAGGCATTTCTCATCTGTCCTGAACGCAGACCAAGCAGGCAGGGTCACAGGGGCATGCAATTGGACACAGCAAGTTTGGAGTGCCCTGAAATGGTGAATGCCAAAGGGATATGACAGGGCACTGACGGTGTCTGCTATACTCTCCAAGCTCTAGTCTCTGTTCCATTGGTTCATTTGTCTGTTCTTGTGCCATTACCTTTTTCATTAGTAGAGTTTTATAGTACTTCTTGAAATCTGGTAGGTTAAGTTCTCATTCTTTGATCTTCATATTTAAAATTTCCTTGGCTATTTGTAGACCTCTATTTTTCCATATCAATTTTAGGTTAGATTTATGAAGTTTCTGGGGGAAAAAAAACTAAATGAAATTGGGATTGGGATTACATTGATTTTTATGGGATTTACATTGATTAATTTGGGGATAATTTATATTTTTATTACATTAAATTAATTGTTCCATCAAAGAGCAAAGAAGGTCTCTCCATATAGTCATATCTTCTTCTATTTCCTTTATTAAAATTTAATTTTTTTCTCCATAAAGTTATTGTATTTTTGGGGGGGGGTTAGGTCAATTCCTAAATACTTAAAGTTTCTGTTGCCATTGTGAATGATATACTATTTTAAACTTTATTTTGATGTTACTTTTTCCTAGTGAAGAGAAATGTTACTGATTCTTGTGTATTGTTATTATATCCAAAAATCTTCTCCACTCTCATCTTAGCTCTAATACTAAAAGAGCAAGAAATTTCTTAATGCAATTCATCACGATTATAGATTAAAGGAGAAAAGGCACACAGTTTATCTCCATACTGATACAGATAAAGTATTTGATTAAGTTCAAATTTGTTTTGGATTAACAAAACTCTTAGCAAAACAGGAAAAGAAAACTTCCTTAACTGGGTAAAGGTTATATAACAAAATTCTAGAGCTAATTTATGCTTTATAAAGAAGCTCTACATACATTTACTATGTAACAGTACTGGAGGCCTTGGGGGAGAGGCGTGGAGAAAAGAAGAAATTATTTCTTCAGTGCTTAATGTGTTACTATTGCACCTTTCCCGTATCAGACATTTTTCTAGGAATTTATCCACTGCATCTAACTTTTCAAAATCATTGCCATATAGTTGTCAGTTGTCCATAGAACCTTTTTTTTTGGTTATGGCTTTATTGAGATCTACCATATACCATACAATTCACCAATTTACAGAACACGATTCAATGGTTTTTAGTGCCATATACAGAGTTGTACAACCGTTACTTGTCAATTGTCCACAATACTTTTTAAAAACATTTTTAAATCTCTATTTTTCTCGGTAGTCTACCCTTTAAAGTCTATATCTTGTTTATCTTTATCTTCCCTCTGACTTTTAAAATCGGTATTACCACTGCCTATTAACATTGAAAGAACAAATGTTTGGTTTTGTCAAATTGGTTTGTTCTGTGTATCTCTCTTTATAAAACTTATTTCTGCCCTTATTTTTATTATTTACTTCGTTCTTGTTTCTTTGAATTTTTCCTGTTGTTCTTTTTCACCATATTTAGTTGAATGCTTAGCTTGTTTTTAAAATTTCTCCCTGATAAAAAGGTATCTATATGAAGCTAAAATTTCTCTCTACCTACTGTTTTAGCTGGAGCCTACAAATTTTGACTTATAATTTTATGTCACTCAGTTCTAAGTATTTTGCAGTTTCCTTTTTTGCCCAGGATTATTTACCGAAATGATATTTATTTTCCGAATAGATGAGATATTTCAGCTATATTTTTATTAATTTCTGATTTTATTGCATTATGATTGGAAAACATTTTAAATGGATCCAATTCTAAATGGAAACTTTCTTTGTGTTCAAACACATGGTCTTTTTTTTTTTTTTCAGTGTTCCAATTATACTAAAAAAGAATGTGTATAATATTAAGTGTAGGCTTTTAAAAATATTTCTAATAGCTCAAATTTATTGATTGTGTGGTCAGGTTTTTGGTATATGTACTTATGTGTTACCTGTTTAACTATCAGTTTGGAGAGAGGTGTATTAAAGTCTCCAATTACAACTGTTCATTTACCCATTTTTCCCTGAAGTTCTATCAATTGTTAAATAAGTTTAGAGGGTTTTTTTTTTTGTAATGTATATTAATAATGGTTATAGTTTTGCTTGTTCTTTCATTAGCATATAAAATTCCTCTTTGTTATGATGGTTTGTTCATTTGAATTCTATTTTATCAGTTATTCAGAAGGTTACTCTAATTTTCTTGCCATTCATATCTGCTTGGTACATCACTTTCCATCCTTTTATGTTTAGCCCTTTTTTTGTTTGTTTGTTTTGTTTTAAGTGTGACTACTATAGACAACATATGGTAAATCTTTTAAAAAAAGCCAATCTGAGTATGTCTGTCTTTTAAGTGGTACATTTTAGCATGTTAACAGTTATTATAATTACTCTACTGTGAGGACTTATTTTTGCCATCTTACTTTCCATTTACTGTATTTTTTGTTCCTTTTCATGTTTCATTTAATAGAAATTACAATTCTGAATATTATGACATCAGGATGCTAGTAAAATAACAGTTATCCCAAAGCTCAGCTATATTATTTCATTTCACCATGATAATTTCAAAGAAGGGCAAAATGTCCAATAATTTGTATGAGCATAATTCTTTACCTCATTCCACAACTGTAGTTCTTGTTCAGGTGATAATCCTTCAGATAACATTGGAGCACCTAAAAATAAAGTCATACTCACATGTTAATTTTATAGTATTTCTTCTAAAAGTAAATATTTATGTATACAGTCATTAGTCACTTAACAATGGGTATATTTCTGCTAAACTCTTCACTGTGAGAAATGTGGTATTGGGTGATTTCATCATTGTGCAAACATCACAGAGTGCACTTACACAAACCTAGATGGTATAGCCTACTACATACCTAGGCTATACGGTATATCCTATTGTTCCTTTACAGCATGTTACTGTACTGAATACTGGAAGTAATTATAACACAACGGTAAATATTTGTGTATGTAAACATTGAAAAAGTACAGTAAAAACATGGTATAAAAAATAAAAAATGCACAAACAATAGTTTAGTGGTTACCAGAGGGTAAGGTGGGAGGGGGATGGTAGATGAAGGTAAGGGGGATAAAATATATTGGTGGTGGAAAGAGAACTGACTCTGGGTGGTGAACATACAATGTGATATATAGATGATGTAATACAGAATTGTACACCTGAAATCTATGTAACTTTACTAACAATTGTCACCCCAATAAACTTTAATAATAATAAATTGACCTTAGCTTTTTGTAACTTTTTTACTTTGTAGGCTTTCTGAATTTTGTGTACTTTTTGATTCTTTTCTAATAATACTTAGCTTAAAACACAAACACATTGTACAGCTATATGGAAACACTTTCTTTCTTTATAGCCTTACTCTATAAGCCTTTTCTATTTTTAAAAGACTTATTTTATTTTTTTACTTTTTAAACATTTTTGTTAAAAACTAAGACACACACACATTAGCCTATGTCTACACTGAGTCGGGATCATCAATATCACTGTTTTCCATCTCCACATCTCGTCCCACTGGAAGGTGTTCAGGGGCAATAGCATGCATGGAGCTGTCATCAACTGTAGGAACAATGCCTTCTTCTGGAACACCTCCTGAAGGACCTACTTAAGGTTCGTCTTGAGGAGGGGGTCACTCTTTTCAAAAATATGTCTATGGTTGTTTGCTTGGTTTGTTTCTCTTTTTCATCATAGATTTGCTTGTAAGCAGATAATGTACTGTGAACATTCTCTATTAATGAAAACCTTTCAGTGTTTGGCATCCATGTTTTCAATCTTTTTAAGGAGTTTGTTGAGGTCTACAACCACTTCTGCTAAACCCTTCACTGTGCATTTTCTTGGGGACTCTTATTCTTTTTTTTTCTCTTGTAGTTTACTTTTCTCTTGCATCTTCTTCAGCTATGCATTCCTGTTGCAGTTCCAACAAGTCTTCATTAGTTCTTTAGGAACAAGCTCTAGGAGCTCCTTAATCTTATTCTCATTCATACCCATGTTATAGTTGTTTACCATCTCATCGACAGCCTCTTTAAGTTTTGCAAACTTCTCATCATTGGCAAATCTTTTGAAGTCATGGATGAATCTCATGAGTGTCTTCTTCCAGATGCCATTCACACACTGTTTGGTGACATCACCCCAAGCTCAAACAAGGTTCTTGATGCAGTCACAGATGTTGCAATCTTTCCAGAATTGCATCAGTGTCTTCCTCAGTTGCAGCAATAGCCTGGGTGAAGGACCGTCTCAGGCAGTAGGCTTTATAAACTGCTCTAACTCCTTTATCCATTGGTTAGATCAAAGAGGTCATGTGTGAAGAAAGAAACACCACTTTGATATTAAGATGAAAATCACCAATAAAAGATGTCTGGGAACATTGTCAACAATAAACAAACTCTTAAAAGTTATGTCATTTTTCCAAACAATACTTTTCCATTTCGCTGGCAAAGCAATTCAGGAAGGCATCATGGAAGAGAAGGTGGGTCATACACATCTTCTTGTTGCTCCTGTGGTATCCTGGCAGTGTGTGCTTACTGATATGTTTGACAGCCCTGTGGTTCTCCCTGTTCCAGATCACAAAGGGTTTCAATTTGTAGCCTGCAACATTGCCCCCAAGCAAGACTATTATCCTGTCCTTTAAAGTCTTGAAACCTGGCATTGACTTGACCTCCTTATGGATGAAGTCTTTTCAGGCATCCATTTCCAGAATAAGGAGGTTTTCATCCATATTGAATATTTGCTCCAGCAAGTAATTTTCCTCCACAATCAACTTACCTAGAGTTTCCAAAAATTCTTTAGCTGCCTTCACATGAGCACTCATATACTTACCATTCATATTCACATTATGTAATGAATAACAATTCTTGAATTGTTTAAAACTCCCAGAGCTAGCAGTAAATTTACCCTTTCAGTCAGGTTCAACCTATTCTTTCAACATCAGGAAACAAACTTTTTGCTTTGGCCATGATCATCATGGCGCTGAGAGGGATATGCTTCTGTGTCTGGCCTACAGTCTAAGTCATTAGACATTTCTCCATGTGTGTTCTAGGTCTTTCTCGAATTTTAGAGTTTCCCTGCCTTCAATGAAGCCAATCCTTTGACAGTTTTCATCACTTTGGTCTTGTTCTTCAAGATTGTAGCTATGGTGGAATGGGACATGCCTGACTAGTGCTCAACAACAACCATTGATCTCCACCTTTGTAGTCCTTAATCACTTTTAATTTTGTTTCCAGATCAATCATGAGATGTGGCCTCTTACCAGTGAGATTAGCAGTGGATTCTGTACTTTTAAGGGTCGTGACGAACAAAACAACACAAGATTAAAAGAAGCACAAGAGAAAATGACGCAGTCAAGCGGTGCGGTAAACGTGAGGGGTATGAGGCGACCGCTGCGGTGACGTGGCATACGGTTTTACAGCAAACTTTTTTTATATAAGTAGGAAGAATTCACCAAAATAATGATCAAAAGGAGAGTGTAGCAAATGCATAAATCAGTAACATAGTCATTTGTTATCAAATATTTTGTACTTTACATAATTGGATGTGCTGTACTTTTATACGACTGGCAGCGCAGGAGGTTTGTTTACACCAGCATCACCACAAACAGGTGAGCATTGTGCTCTGATATCATGACAGCTACAGTATCACTAGGTGATAGGACTTTTTCAGCTCCATTATAAACTTATGCGACATCGTGTCCCATATAGTCTTACGGGACATTACGTTGTGATGTAGCACATGAGTGTAGTTCACTTTTGGATAACATTTCCCATTTTTCACTGGGCATCACTACCCTCCTACTTGAACTAGTATTTTAGCATTTGACTTAGGATGAGACCTAATTATTAAATGAACCTTAATAACATTACACAGACATTACTCTCAAGAATGAGTTACTTTTGTGCCAACACGAAAACCTGTATGTAAGTGTTCATAGCAGCATAATTCACAATAACCCCAAAGCAGAAACAATTAAAATTTCTATCATCTGTGAATAGATCAACAAAAGGTCGTATATTGTCGCGTTCAGCGCAACACGGGCAGTGAGGGTGTGAGAAGGGGCGGCTTTGGGTTAAGTTTTTAAGAAAGAAACAAACAGAGAATGCAGTTAAATCTCAGAAGTCCAGGGGACTCACAGTTCTGAAAGACTGGAGCCCAGAATAAAGCCGACTGGTGGTATTTATTGATCAGTATACAAGAGTGTTATTATTTCTGACACAGCGTTCATCCATCGCGTTATAGAAACAACCCAAATCAATTATGATGGTCCCCAAACAGCCGAAGCAAAAGTCATATGATGACTGCGGTGAGGTATGTGACTCCCTAAAGGACGTATATCACATGTCGAGACTGTTTTCTAGAGCTGAGCAGAGAGAGCTTGATCTTATCACTTTAAAGACTTTCCTTTCAATTAGGTGAGAGGGGAAAAACCAGAGTCAGCAGTGGTTTTTCCCAGGCAGGGGGAAGGGGAGACATGGCCTTTCTAAGGCAGCTCATCGGGGGTCTCCACGGGATTCCGCCTGGCTTGAGTTGTCCACCCCCCACCCCGTGGGGAATCTTACTCGTCATTGGCTGTAAACCCTCTTTTGGAGACTAAATAGAGATAAATATACACTCCCAGGGATACACAGTCTCACAGACTCTTCTTTCCACAAGGAAAGACACAGGGGGACAGTCTGCTGGGCTGTTGTGTGACAACAGTATATCCACACAATGGTATTCAATCATAAAAAGGAAAGAACTACAGATGCTCCTTGACTTATAATGGGTTTACATTCCGAAAAACTCATTTTGATTTGCAAATATCATAAGTCACAAATGCGTTTAATACGCCTAACCCACCGAACAACACAGCTTAGCCTAGCCTACCTTAAACATGCTCAAAACACTTACAGTAGCCTACAGGTGGGCAACTAGCATGAGTTCCATCTCAAAAGTAATTGACTTCCTCTTTTTTACCAGAAGCAGGAGACACAAATGGGTGTTTTGAGATATGATGGGATGCAAAACCACAAAAGACAATAGCCTAAAAATGTTGGAAACAGTACGTGTAGAGTATCAGTTGTTTACCCTCGTGATCATGTGACTGACTGGGAGCTGTGGCTCGCTGCCACTGCCCAGCACCACCAGAGAATGCATCTCACGAGCCTCGAAAAAGATCAAAATACAAAATTCAAAGTACGGTTTCTACTAAATGCATGTCACTTTTGCACCATTACAAAGTTGAAAAATCATAAGTCGAGCCATCATAAATCGGGGACCATCTGTACTGATATGTGCTACAACATACATGAACCTCAGACATATTTTGCTAAGTCAAATAAACCAGATGCAAAAGACTAAATGTTGTATGATTCTACTTATATGGAATGTCCAGAAAAGGCAAATCTATAGTGATAGAAAGGTTAGCGGTTGCCTGGAGCAAGGGGTAAGAATGAATTTTAAGAATTCTTTAATGATAGGAGCCTGAGTAGAAAAAGACATGTCTTAATTTAGTCTTGGGCATTTGACTATTTACTGTCACAGGTCAAATTAAGTGACAGTTTGTTGTAGACATCCAAAATGTGCCCCTCTTATCAGGAAATTTCCATCTTTATTTTAGTGTTGTTCTCTGAATAGTACACTGTTTCCACTCACAGAATATGTAGCTGACCCTTTACTGTCTCATTGCTATTGTATGCGCTGCTAACTCATTTTTGCCAAGGCTGCACTTATTGACACACTTTTATTTTCCTCTGTGTTTATGACATGTGTTTTGTTGTGTTTAGATACATCCAGTTGCATCTTCCATAACAATTAATCTTGGTAGATTATGCCCCCTTTCGTTCATTTATGTTGTTGTTCCCCATAAGTGCTATCTTCAGAGATTTAGGACTCTGGCAGGTCACACTGTATATTCACCCTCACCCATCACATTTTTAGAGAGATACAATTAGTTTTTTAGTATCAAGAGCAAGTCTGAAGACATAAATGGGAAGTGCAGGAGGTCTCTGTGTATGACAAATGAGTCTCATCCCCTTGCTTGAGGAATATTGTGGATATTTATGAGACGACTGATCAGACAGCAAATATGCTGCTTTGGAAATAAAACCCAAGACTTGTCTTTTTATGAAACCAGCTGCTGCCTTCCCCAATTTTTGCTAAGTCACCAATAGCCTGAAAATTCCCCTATCTCCCAAAAAAGCAGTTATCCCCCATTGATGCAAAAATCTCTGTCAACATAGCATGTAACATTCACAGAAAGTACCTTTGCTTTACAGAGAAAAAAACCACTTTTGTAATTATGATTATCTGCTTCCTTAATCAGCCATATAAAGATTACCATCCTAGTTTTACCAATAACAAATTGAAAAAGATTACTTTACATAAATCGGGCTGTATCAGTGCTGGCTATGTGATAGAGAAAGTTTAGGTCTCCTAGCTTCTGACTGCTTGGATTTCAAAGCCAAATTACCTTGTTTTTCAAGCAGGGGAGCCTCCTGCCCCCCCCCCCCAAACACACACAAGCCCCACCACCACTTCCTCTAATGCCTCAAGGAAAGGAGAAAACCAAAACAATGGAAGGACAGCGATAAAAATAAATACTTCAGGAAAAGAAAAATAGCTTTGGATTCCCCACCTCTAACTGTGGGCTGGGAGACAAGCATTGAAAGGTCCTCACATTTGTGGTTTCAAGTCCCCAATGTTCTGAACAATGATGCAATGGTCTGCCCACCTCTACCTCACTGACAGGAGAGAAGAGGGCAGCAAGAAGAACCAGCCGGGAAGATAATGGTGATGGAAGGAGAACTGACTCTGGGTGGTGAACACACAATGGGATTTATAGACGATGTAATACAGAATTGTACACCTGAAATCTATGTAAATTTACTAACAATTGTCACCCCAATAAAATTAATTAAAAAAAAAAAAAAGTTCACGGTCTTCGCAGGACAGCGGCTGGCATTGGAGGCGCCCTGGCTCAGAGGTGCGAGATGAAGGATGGTCCCTTCAGGTACCTGGAAAAGTAACCTTGAGGGAACCGGTAAGTGATTTCCTCACTAGAATGAGGTGAGCTCTGCTCTCCCTTGTCTCCCAAGCTTCAGACCTCCCTCCTTGACCTTTCCTTTGCTGTTCCCACTTCTTTCCTGTAATCCAAGCTCAAGAAGTTCCTATTGTTACCAAATCACAGCTACCTTTAGCTGTAGCACTGACTGAAAGCCTGGCTGGCACACTTGCCTCTCCAAGTCTGCCTGACGGTCTCTATTCCTTTTCCTGACCTGCTGCCTGAAAACCCGGCAGGCAGAGCCCTCTCGCTCACCCTCTCTCTCACCCTCTGCACAGCGAGCATGGGGCCCGGTTCGCTGCTCAGGATTATCTGACCGGGAACAGGAGCGCTCCCAGTTCACCTCTCACCAGCAGGTGAAGTATCAAATTCACTCTAGTCTGGCTTCCACCACGAATCCCTTCAGTTAAACGGAAAGCATTGCCATTGTTCACTGTTTTCTCTCTTGTTGCCCACGGGTCACGGGGCCTGGACACCCCGAGTCGGAGGGCGCCCCGCACGTGTCCACCAGCCCAGGCCGTCCCCTGCCTGGAGGGCGCTCGCCGGGCCCGGGGATGTGGGTCGGGTCCGGCCACGCGCTCCGGCCGGGCCACTGGCGGTTGGCTGCCGTCGCCCACGGTCAAGGGCGAGGGCCCGGGGAGCCCCGCAGCCCCCAGCCAAGGATGGAGGCGAGAAAGTGGGGGAAGGAAGCGGGACGAGCGGTGCGGGTGGCCGCGAGGTGCGGGGCCGGCTTACCTCGGCAGAGGCCCGACAGCAGCAGCAGCAGCAGCAGGACGCGGGGCGCCGCAGCCGCGTGTCCGGGGGACGGTGCGGGGCGGCGGCTCGCGGCCGGCGGCATCTCGGCGCCTGCGGCGGCTGTGCGCTCGCGACCCCGCGCGGTCCCCCGCGGAGCGCTGGCCGTGCCTCGGTGTCCGTGCGGCGCCGCTCGCCGGGCTCAGCCACCGGACGGACCGTCCCGCGAGCCGCCAACTTTTAAATCTCGCGGACACGTGGGCGGAGGCGGCGCGGGCCGCGGGCTCGTCACCTCCCCGCCCCCGCTCCACCCCGCCGGGGACCCGCACGCCTGGCCGGAGGTTCTGACTCAAGCTACCACGCATTTTCGCTGTCACCGTCCTAGGTGACATCCTCTGGGATGGGGAAGAATGGGATTCAAACAATGCACGCCTGTCTCTTCCCTTCTTTGGGAGGATTTCAGTGGGAGCCTTAAAGAGGATGGCAAACCAGGCGGTCCGGGGAGGCTGGGAGCCCGGTTTTTTTTACCGTGGATAGGACGACACTCTGTAGTGTTGTGAGTCTGCCTGGGACGCCCCTTCCTCACCCTCCGGGGGAAGCCTCCTCGGCCTGAGCTCCAGCAGCCACTTCTGCCGAAGCACCTCTGTTCTAGTCCCTCGTTTATGCCCAGCTGCTAGCACAATGCCCGGTGCATATTAAAGCAATCCTGGTTCAAGTATGATGTTGTTGTGCCCCCAATTCCTGCAAGGGCTGAGACCTTTTAGATACACGCCGTTGTCTGTTAATGAAAGTCAAGAGGAAAGGACTGCTGGGGGCTTGACCACACATAAATTTCTAACAAGTCTAGAAGGTCTATGACTGTCCTATTGATTTCCAAGCCCAGGGTAACTTCTTTTTCTAGGCATGTGTGCGGCGGTCACTCTCTAGCTGTCGCATCGTGATTTCTTGGGTGACCTGACGTCCCTATCCCTATCCATACTTGACTTCCTAAGTGGAACTGTCCAAATACAGCCTATTCTAGGAGACTGGCTGACAGGGTTTTAATTTTCTTCCACAGAAAGAGGGAAGACGGATCTCATTTGACCTCCTTTGGAAAGGAACGCTGAGGAAAGGGTAGGAAGGAAGTACATTAACATTTCTTAACGAACATCTTTAAGTCAGGCACTTTCCCATGCCATTTCATTTAATAGTATTCATGGCATCTCTGGGATGTTAACGTATTAGGATTCTCATTTGATGGTGTCTGGATAGATTTACACAATCTGGCCAAGGGTCTTAGCATGTGAGGGAGCCACTGTCCATTCTACTCTCCCAAGAAGCTTCTCCCCCAAATCGGGGTTTTTAATGTATCACGCATCCATTGTGCAACCCACTATAGTAAAGTCCTGTCCTTAAGGATACAACAGTTAGTAACAGTAGGTAAAGGAAATTACAATTAGGTAAAGGACCCCAAGTCCTCACTGGAATAGCTGTATTACAAGGCAGATTGGAACACTGCTCTGTCCAAAACAGAGAGCGAGAGACAGGCAGGAGTACAACCCTGACAGAAAAAGTGAGGAAATAATGGCTACCATTTTTAAGTTCTTTATATAAACGGAACATGTAAGGCCAGATTATTACAGAGCCTAGTCCAGGTTCAAGGATGGATGAGAATAGCTTTGATTCAAGATTGCTTGTACTTTGATTTATTCCCAGAGGAGTAAAATAGGAGTGCAAAGGATGATGTACATGAAATGAAGATGTAGGTGGGCGGAGGTGGCTCTGGTTCCCCAATACCTTCTTTGTGTCTCCTGGAGGTGCGCTGAGAGACCTTACTCTCAGCAGCCTATGAGGATTAGAAGTCAGTGAGAACAGAGAAGCCTGAAAACAGTGGGCCCAATGATTTTTATACGCCAGCAGGCCAGTAACAGAAACAACTCGTGTATTACAAGTTTTTCTGCATGAATCAGGCTATTCTGAATGTTCTTATACATGTCCCTTGGTACACATCTGCAAGAGTTTTCTGAGGTACATACCTAGGAATAGAGCTATTAGGTCACCAGGGGATAATCTAGTTAAACTCTGCTTTAAATTGTTTTCCAATGTGTTGTAACAATTTACACTCCACCAGCAAAGCAGTGCATGAAGTGTCCATTGCTGCACATCCTTGCAAAAATCTTTGCCAACCTGGTGGGTATGACATCTGATGGTGGATTTAATTTGCAATTCCCAGTGCTAATGAGATTGAGTATCTTTTCATAAATGCATTGACCATTATTGTTTCCTCTTCAGTGAAATGTCCATTTATCTCATTTGCCCATTTTTCCCCATTGGGGTGTTAGTTTTTTCCTTACCCATTGTAGGAATGCCTTATGCATTCTGAAACTTTTGTTGGTTAAATGTGTGGCAAATGCTCCCTATTTATGGCTTCTCCTTTATTCTCTGTATATGAGTTGGTATTTGTAAGGAAACATTTAAGAAAAGACTTGCAGACCAATAGTCATACCACTTTGTGACTTGCATGATAAGAGAAGACGGATGGGGGTGGGGTGAGGGCAGACAGGCACTTTATTTACCCCGGAGTAAAGGATGAGGATTCCACAAATGACCAAATAGAAGGAAGCTGATTCTGAAGGACGCTTATTATCCAACTATTTCAAAGGAGCTAGATCCCAGATCTCTGCAGTAGAGGTTTAACAATTTAGTTACAAAGATTCCAATTTGTACCTAGAAGTTCACATTCATTTAAATTAAGCTTGTACCTCAGTATATACACCAGCAGGTGGAGCGCAGCATCTAAAGCATTCCCACTTCCTCTTTTCCAGATCGAAAGTTTGATTCTGAGTACCATGCTGATTCCTTTCACCTATTGTCTCTTACATTCTTGACCACACATTAGCAACGGGACTTTGCTTTCTGTTTACAACTTATAAGAAAGAAGGCTCAGTTAGATCGTGGACCTGGAGATTAGCAAGACCTGCTAGCTTATGGTAGGAATGTCCGGAAAAGTCATCACAGAAAGCATTCAGAAGGGAAGGATGGTTGAAAGTCAGGAGAATGGAAGAGTCAACAATAGCTAGAAATCCAGTCAGGCAGTAGTTAGCAATAGCAAAGTTTAGTAATAGGTAAGGAGACCTGACTTTAGGAACTGAGAGTAGCTGCATGATCGGCAAGATTAGGAGTTCTACATAAGATAATCATGCGTTCTTTCAAATATTAACTGAGCACCTTCTAGGTTCCATTCTAGAAGTTTGGGATATAGCAATGACCAAGTCAGTTAAAGTCTCTGCATTCATGGGGTTGACAAATTTTCAAGGAGAGGCAAATAATATCAAGTAAATGAAACAATTTCAGATAGTAGTAAATGCTATAAATAAATTACAACAGGGTAATAAAATAATGGAAGGTGACTGAGAGTTGGGGGAAGATACTTGAGACAGGAGGATCTAGGCTTGCCTCTCTGAGAAGATGTAGGAGGCAGGAAAGATGAGCAGAAAATAGTAATAAGAAGAACTGTGAAAAACAGCCCCAGGCAAAGGGAGCATCATGTGCAAAGGCTCTGAGGCAGAAACAAGCCTGAACCATTCAAGGAGTAGAAGGAAGCCAGTGTAACTGGCACAGGGTGAGTGAGTGGAGTGTGGGGAGCTGAGGTCAGAGAAGTAAACAGGGTAGGGTCCTGATGACGGAAGGCCAAGGTCTTGGAGGCCATGGCAAGCAGTTCAAATTTTTCTCAGAAGTAAAATGGGAAGCCTGTGGAGAATTTTGAAGGAGTGAGATGATCTGATTTTCATTTGAAAAAAGATTATTCTGGCTTTAGTAGTGAGCAGAGAGACCCTAGTAGAAGGGGGAATCCTAGTAGAAGTAAGGAGACTAGGTGGAAGGACACTGCTTAAGTCTACGCCAGAGCCATGAAACGGGATGAAGTACTAATAATGCGACAACATGGAGGAACCTTGAAAACATTATGCTAAGTGAAAGAATTCAGATACAAACCACTACACATTATATGATTCTATGTATACATAATATTCAGAACAGGAAACTCCATGGAAACAGAATAATAGATTAGTGGTTTCCAGGGGCTGGAGAGAGAGAGAAGTGACTGCTAATAAGTACAGGGATTTCCTTTTGTAGTGATGAAAATATTCTGGAATTAGACAGTGGTGATGGTTGCTTAATCTTGTGACTATATTAAAAACCAGTGGATTTTATACTTTAAAAGGATGAATTGTATGGCATGTGAATTAAATCTCAATTTTTAAAAAAGAAAGAAGTGCAGGGTAGGTTATGATCACGATAACCTGTCCGACTAGATGGTGGCAATCTGCAATTTAGCACAAGAAAAGCTTGTCTATTTTTGGCATGAAATACCCACATTTTGCTATTTATCCCCAGGTGTTCTTGGTAACTATGGAATCCTCCTCTCCCACTTTGTGAAGGCATTCACCTAAGATATGTCTGTCTCAATGATTATGCTATAGTCACTAGCTTTAATTTTTCTCAGGACAGAAAATACTTCATGAAACCCACATGGAGAATGTTTTTTTCATCATTACTTTGATATAACTGTCAACAGTAAATAGCATCATTACGTAAAAAATGGAAAGTGGATACTATTTGTGAAATAATG